>NW_028252115.1:0-319277 GCF_964263255.1 Lissotriton vulgaris
TGGTAAAATCACGTACACCTAACCTGTTTCAGACTCCAATTGTCCTTGCTCACAAGCACAGTTGCAGCAGTAACACCTGATGCAGACTGCTAATTAACTTCACAAATGACTTTTTTTTTTTTTTTTTTTTATATCCTCATCTGCCCGACACACGTCCCTTAGATGCGGGAGGAACCAACCAATCATCTCACTGCCTCTGGGAGCAAGGCCCTGAAGATTGAGCCGCTTCACAACTTGGCAGAGAATTTTATGAATTGGTAGGAACAACCGTGCATCTTATGACGTTGTCTCAAAGCAACTTCGTGCCAAAATATTCAGTATATATATGTCGAAATCTGGGCAGACCACAATACTGAACTGTTGAGTGGGTGGGCTTAATCATCGGATATTGGGGGGAAAAAAAAAAAACCCAAAAGGACCTCACTTCCACTCTGTCAAAAGTTTCCAAAATGTGAGATTCTGAGCTCTGCATGATCTTCTCAGATCTACCTTTGAGGTTTCATATAATGAGTTTAACCATACTGAGTGGGTGGGAGGGGTGGTGTCCACCCAGTGCATACATATCTGCCGACTTGCCAGCAGGATGGCGTAAAACAGGAAGGATCGTGCTGTCCCAGTTATGTTCTGGTCTACACCAAGAATGACAAGTGATAAAGATAAGGAGATATCGATTTTGATAATTGAGTCCAAAGTAGCTTTAATCTCTGTCCAGAAAGTAGCTAGATGGGGGCACTCCCAGAACATATGAGTGTCAGATGCTGAGGGGAGTTTGCATTTGTTACAACATTTCCCCTCTTGAAATTTGGATAGACGTAGGGGAGTGAGATATGCCCGATGTAAAGTGAACAGATGGTTTCGTCTAAGCCAAGCGGGTTTTACCAATTTGTATAAAAGGGTGAAAGATTCTGTCCAACTGTCCTCTTCTATTGCCGCAATTTCTCTCCCCCATAACTGTTTTGGCAGGTGAAACTCCCCATCTATCTCCTCATGTATAGACCAATACCAACAAGGCACCTCTTTGCCTCCTATCTGTTTTTCAACTAGCTGTTGTTCTAGAGGACTAATTCTCCCGATATTAGGGACTTTCCTGATCAATTCTCTGGCCCAGCTGCTAATTTGTATATATTTAAATCTTGACAATGTCAACCCTACTTTTTCCCTAAGGGCTTCCCACGGTATCAGGATGCCTCCACCAAGTAAGTCCCCCCATCTAGAAAGCCCAGCTGTTATTAGAGGGGTGGCCAGAGAGTCCTGCAGACATGGTGGAAGCCCGAGAGAGTCCCAAATTGGTGCATGATTAGAATAATACGCCAACCCCACTCTGCGCTTAATTTGTACCCATGTCTTCAATTGTGTTAATAGAATCTTCAACCTCACCTTCTTGAAAAACTTTTGTTCTCCGAACTTGAAAAGAAACCCATCCAATGGGAGGTTTGCCCCTACCAACATTGCTTTAAATAGCTTCCCATTTGAGGTGACGTCTGGTGTCTTCAGAAGCATTCTTGAATGGGAAAGCTGAAACGCCCAGGAATAGTACTGTAAATCTGGGAGGGCCAGACCACCTTTTTCCCTCCTCCTCCTCAATTTTTTCCAAGCCAACCTCGTGGCTTTGTAACCCCATATGAAAGAGTTTATTTCTTGTTGACACTTAAGAAGTTGTTTAGAGTCAAATGCAATGGGGATTGCATTAAAGATAAAGGTCAATTTCGGGAGGATGGACACCTTTACAATATTGACCCTCCCATAAATTGATAGTCTAAGACCTACCCAGGATCTTAAAAGGGCCCTACACTCTTTGGCAACCAAGTCTAGGTTTGATTTTGCTAAGGCGTCAATATCTTGTGTGATTTTGACTCCAAGATAACGTATTGCGTGAGTTGAAGGCGTCACCCCCACACCCGGACTGGCAATATTCCATGTCATCAACTCGGTCTTATCGGCGTTAATGTCGTAGCCTGAAATACCTCCAAATTCTTTGGCTTTTTCGACCACTACGGGGAAAGCATTTGCAGGGTCAGTTGTTTAGAGTCAAATGCAATGGGGATTGCATTAAAGATAAAGGTCAATTTCGGGAGGATGGACACCTTTACAATATTGACCCTCCCATAAATTGATAGTCTAAGACCTACCCAGGATCTTAAAAGGGCCCTACACTCTTTGGCAACCAAGTCTAGGTTTGATTTTGCTAAGGCGTCAATATCTTGTGTGATTTTGACTCCAAGATAACGTATTGCGTGAGTTGAAGGCGTCACCCCCACACCCGGACTGGCAATATTCCATGTCATCAACTCGGTCTTATCGGCGTTAATGTCGTAGCCTGAAATACCTCCAAATTCTTTGGCTTTTTCGACCACTACGGGGAAAGCATTTGCAGGGTCGCTGGTGTATATTACGATATCGTCGGCATATAGCCCAACTTTCCTTTCCCATCCACCGAATTTGAATGAGGAAATTCTTGGGTCGTCCCTAAAGGATTGTGCAAGTGGCTCAATGTATATATTAAATAGTAAGGGGGACAGGGGGCACCCCTGTCTTGTCCCCCTAGTGATCCGGAAGGGCTGAGTGCACACACCATTCACCATGATACTTGCACTGGGGTTTTGATATAAGAGTCCAATTGATCTTCGAAAATTTGGACCAAATGCAAATTTCTTCATAGTTTCGGCTAAGTATGCCCAATTTACCCGGTCAAACGCTTTAGTAGCGTCAAGGGTCATAATGGCCAAAGGAAGGGAAAACGTAGAGGCAATGTCCACTGCCCCGATCAAATCGTATGTAAGGTCCGAAAGTTGTCTACCCTTTATAAAACCCTTTTGGTCAGTATGAATAATTGACCCAACCTCACGTCCAAGTCTGTTTGCCAGCACAGCCGCATAGATCTTATAGTCACTGTTTAAAAGTGAAATTGGCCTATATGAACCGCATTTGGCTGGATCTTTCCCGGGTTTTGAAATCAAGACAATATTCGCCTCTCCCCAAGATTTGGGAGGAGCCACACCATTTATTAGGATGTCGTTGAAAAGTCTTGTCAGCACCGAAACTATTTCTGGGGCTATGACCCGTAATAATTCGCCAGGGAGGCCATCCGGGCCTGTTGCCTTGCCCCTCTTCACCTTTTTAATGCTTTCCCTCACTTCTTCTTCTGAAATAGGCCTATCAAGACGCTCTCTTTGTTCAGAGCTAAGAGTGGGAAGAGTAATCTTCTCCAACCATCTAAGATTTGAAATGGGGTCCTCCGAGATTTCTTCCTTGTATATTTTTTGAAAAAACTCCAAAAATGCTTCCCCAATATCTTTAACAGATGTTCTTTCACTTGCCTCTCCATCTACCATAATGTGTTTTATATGTTTTTTTGCCTGGTCCGATTTAATTTTCCACGCTAGGACCTTACCTGCGGACTCACCATATTCAAAATTGGAGATTTTACTTACTTCCCATTTTAGGGCGACCCTTTCTTGAAGAATGTTTTCTACCTTTTCTTTTAACCCCTTACGCTGTTCTTGCTCCATATTAGTTCCGATTCCGGTGCCAATATGTTGGTCCAATAATGCAATGTCCCTTTCAATACTGTTGATCTTAGCTCTGTAGATTTTCCCTCGATAGGAGGCCCTATTAGTTATGTAGCCTCTCAAATAAGCATTAAAGGCTTCCCATACTGTATTTAGCTGGGTGGAATTAATATTTGTGTCCATGAAAAATTTTATTTCGTGGATGAGAAGGTCTGTTTCTTCTTCTTCTAGAAGAATAGTGCGGTCAAATGACCACAAGGCCTGAGAGGGTTGCTGGACCGATTGCAAACAAAAAAATATGGCGGAATGGTCCGATAAGTGTGAAGGTAAATACGTTACATCCTTAAGGTAGTCTCTAAGTGAGTAACTAAAAAGGGCGTAATCAATCCTTGATTTATGATTATATTTGTAGTTGTGGTATGATACACCAAGTGCCCTACCAGCTCTCTCCCTCCATGGATCTGCCAATCCGAGTGTCGACATAACGTCCCCCAATACCTGCCTGGATTTTTTAAAGGTTAATGCCCTTGAATTAGGGGATTTATCCAGCTTTGGGTTAAGTACCAGATTAAAATCTCCCATCCAAATTATCGGACCTTGTGTTGATAATAACTGGTTCTGGATTTTAATCAAATATGAGGGGTCATCCTGATTAGGACCGTAATAACCAACCAAATTGTATATACTATTATCCAGACTGACTCTAGCGTATAGCCTTCTCCCACTTAAGTCTTCCTCATATGCAAGAATCTGGGCTTTGATTTGCTTTTTGAAGATGATTAATATACCCCGAATATTCGCATTATGATTAGTGCAAATATAACAGTCTACCCATCTGATTTTACTCAGGATTTCCTTCACTTCATGTTGGAGAAGATGTGTTTCCTGGATGACTATGACCTGCGCCGGTGAGTCCCTCAGATATTGCAATATTCTATATCTCCTACTCTTAACACGCTGGCCATTGACATTCCAGGACAGAAATTTTATTATCATCAGCCAGTGTCCGGACCCCTCCCCCTACTCCAGCTCAATAAAAGATTGCGTCTCCCAGTAAGAATTGAGTGGAGTATGAATAAAAGTATACTTGATTGAACTAGTGTGTTTGAGACTGTGCCTGAACAGTAAGGATGTTTTATGGTTTTACCCCTTCCCCCCTCCCACCCCACCCTGGAAAACCCCCCCTTAAGTAATCTGGCTATTGCAGCCAGATTTGCCTCTCTATGGAGTTCCGTATGCCCAGGTCAGTTACATGATTGAATATAGCCCGGCATGCCTTGATTCTTTCTAGGGGAAGGCTATCATAATTATGTAAACTAAAAATACTGGAGATACTTAAGCTTAAGAATTTAGGTGTTAGACGCACACCTTCACACATAACGGGAGTATTGTTCTGATACGATTTCCCTTTTTAAGTGTTATATATTTTTAACTTCAAATATATATATATCTTTTTCCTTCACCTTTTTTTTTTTCTTTTTTTCTCCCTTTTTTCCCTTTTTTTTCCTTTTTTCCCCATTTTGCCCCCTTTTTTTCTTTTTTTTTCTTTTAATTAAGTTTCCCTCTTCTTTTTCTTAGTTTTTTTTTTCCCCATTTTTCATCCCTTCATTTTTTTTCCCCCTCTACCTTCCCCTATTCTCGACCTTATATCCCCTGTACCCTTCACCTCTTTTCTTGTCATTTTATTTTAACTCGGTGACTCAGTATGCCATGTCTGTATTAACCTAAGAACTATCGCTAGATGTTACCCTGTTGATGATCATTAATAGATGTCAAAAGTTCGTCTGCCTCCAATGGAGAATGGATGTTATGCATTTTGTTGTTATACATGACCCGCAAAAAAGCGGGGAACCTCATTTGGACAGTCGCTCCCAGAGCCCTAAACTTCTCCATTTTCTGGCCTAACTCCCATTGTCTATCGAGAGTAGACTTAGATATATCAGATCTGACAACATAAGAGAAGTCTAGGGCTTTTAAAGCAGTGGACTTTAGAGCTAAATTCAGAATCTTCTCTTTTACCGAATAGGTCAGAAAATTAACTAGAATTTTCCTAGGTTTAGACCTTCCCTGTTTTAAACGGAAGGGATCTCTATGAGCTCGCTGAATATCTTTTTCTAGCTCTTCAATGGATTCCTCCAAATTTAAGGTCTCTTTAAGCAGGGAAGCTACAAATTTTTTCATATCACTCCCCTCTTTCCCCTCTGGAACTTTTAGAATTCTAATGTTTTTTCTCCTTGAGTAGTTCTCCAAAGATTCCACTCTCTCTTTTGTTGCATTCCCATCTCGCCTTAGGTAATAAATCTTTTCATTGGCAGAGTCTAATTTGGCTTTTAGTTCAACTACTGTGCTTTCAAGAGTATCTGTCCTCTCAGAGAGAAGATCTACTCTCTTATCCAAGGCATCAAATGCTGCTTTAATCTCCAGCTGGTTACGCTTAGATTCAGCGAACCCAGTTTTAATTTCGTGCAGTAAATCCTCCAGTGAAATCTTCTCCTTCATCTCCGAGGTCTCACCTGCCTTATCCTTGTCCTGAGCGGCGAGAAGCCCAGCTTCTTCCGGGGTATTATGGACAACACCAGAGTCTACTTCCTCCTCCACTTCTACCACCTCCACCGGGACGGAATCTTGAGTGTCATCTGTATCGCCCATCTTATTCTTGTCCTCTAGTGGTCCACTGGGGATTTCTAGAACTTGAGGTAACACTTTAAAGTAAGATCTAAGTGAGGGGGTAAGCTTCGCTGCACTACCTTTAGTTTTTTTAGATCTTAATTTAGTGCCAATTATTAAATCTTTGGGACCTTTAGGCCCAGCCAGCCGGGGGGTAGCGGCTGCAGTTACTGTAGTGGCGGAATTTGCGGTGTGAGTGCCGGAAAACACAAATATAGAAGGGCCCAGAATGCTCTCTTTAGATCCGGATTCTGGTTCTGCAGCCACGTCCTTGGTTCCCTCCTTAGCTCCCTTCTTAGCGTCACCAGGACTGAGACCCAACTTAGAAAAGGTATCAGTGAGGGTATTATCATTAGCAACCCCTCTGTCTAGAGACCAATCCCCTTCACCAACCTTACCCCCTTTAATGTCCACACATCCCTTCCCGAACTCCTTACTTGATGGCAGTGCATGGATGAATATTTTTCCAGCTCCTTCCTCCTCTGATTCTGCCCCTATCCTTGTCTTTGTCTATGGTTTAATGCGACGAATTCTCTGGGTTTTGCCCAGGCTGAAGGTGTCTGATTGAGCTCCTTTAATTGTATTAGGGCACTTTAATGATGGGATAAGGCTGCTGAGATCGCCTCTAGCAGCCGCTCTACTGAAAAAAACATAGGTTTCACACCTGTTATAGTTAGCTGGAAATTTTATCGACATAAAACCATTGAAATTCCCCGGTTATAGTTAGTTGGACTCACTATAACTTGCGCGCCTGCAATGCACTGCTGATGACGTCACATATTACATCACTCATGACATGGTCAGTGACATCACTCATGACATCACTGATGACACCATCCAGTGAATGTGTGTCTTTCTGAAAAATATATTTTTTTTTTATATGTATTTTTAAAGTATGATGCAAGAATAAATGGTCAAATAAGTGTGTAAATGGATGTTTGTTTTTAAAAGAAGTGATTGGTTAACTGCCTTATTAAGTGTATCTTAGTGAATACATATATTAGCAAGTAACTTTTATATATTGAAATGTATGTATCAGTGTTTCACTTTGTGTATAAGTGGCTGTATGGGTTGGTGACTGACTCACTGTTTGTATGTGTTTTGAAGACAGCATATGTACAGGACTGTATGGATGTATGAGTGTGTATATGTGTATGTTAGTGAGTAAACGACTGTCTCACTATTGTCTTTTTCAGTAACGACATATGTTTTAATCTAGTATATGTGAGTATTGATTTATAAAACTGAGTATATGTGAGAGTGAGAGATTATAAGAGTTCCTGTTTAAATTAGTATGTGTTTATATAAGTGATTGTTTAAGAGAGTAAGTATGTGTAAGTATTCTTAGAAGTAAAGTGGTAGTGTGTGTATAGCTGTATATGCAAATAAATGAATGTTCATTTGTTTTTTTGCATGTGTGAATATGTGTGTGAGTAACTTTTGGATGACTGTCAGTGTGTAACAGGATGTATAGGTGTATCACTACATATAATGAGTGAGTATATGTATGAGTGACTATATAGAACTGTTTGTGAATGAGTGGATGTGTATATAGATGGTGGAATTACTGAATTGTTTGTTGTAACTGGTATGGGTATCTCCACTTTTTTGAAAATGTTAAAGTCTATTCTTGAATATGTGTTTCAAGGCTTACATTATACTGAAAGGAGGACTTTCACTCTGTCACAAGGATGGTGTCATCAGTGATGTCATGAGTGATGTCACTGACCATGTCATGAGTGATGTAATATGTGACGTCATCAGCAGTGCATTGCAGGCGCGCAAGTTATAGTGAGTCCAACTAACTATAACGTGGGAATTTCAATGGTTTTATGTCAATAAAATTTCCAGCTAACTATAACTGGTGTGAAACCTATGGTTTTTTCAGTGAATTTAATAGGTTTTTTAAATGCTAATTCCTAACTATAACTGGTGTGAAAACTATGGTTTTTTCAGTGAATTTCATAGGTTTTTTAAATGCTAATTCCTTTCTATATCGAGTTTCTAACCTATGTTTTTTTTTACAATTTGCTGTTTTGTGTAAGTATTAATTTTTGAGTTTTTTTTATATCATTTTTTCCTGGGGCGCTCTGGGTGCGCGCTCCGGTAAGCTCTCCGGTAAGCTCTCCGGTAAGCTTTCCGGTAAGCTCACCGGTAAGCTCTCCGGAAAGCGCACCCAGAGCGCTACTTTCGTTCGTGAAAAAAATATGAATGAAAAGTTAATAATAATGCAAAACATTTTGTACCATACAAATAAAAGCAGGTTTTTTTTATAAGGAAAATGATTATGCATTTCCGTAAAAGTATGATGACATCACTTCGGCGCGCAACGTAAGTGCCCTCGGAAGCGCCTACGTTCGCGCCGCGTGTACGCCCACGGAAGCGCCTGCGTTCGCGCCGCGTATGCGCCCCGGAAGCGCCTACGTTCGCCCCGCGTGTGCGCACCCGGAAGCGCTCCGGTGCGCGCAGCGTCAGCGCGTCAAGTCATGTGACCTTAAAATAACACTTTTCATTGGTTGCTAACAGTTTTTTTTACAAAGAATGAAATCCCCCCCCATTTCCTTCACTTCTTCTTTCACTTTTGTGACTGCAAGACCTGCCTTTTTGCTCCTGGATATTTCTTGGTTTTACAATGGCTGCCAGACAATCCAGCAGTGATGATGAACCAGAATTCATCAATGAAGAGCCTCCTCAACGAAAAGTTAAGGAACATTTTATTTGGAAATTTTTTAAAATCCCACCTAACCAAAAAAAGGTGAATGCTCCAAAAGTGGAGTGCAGGATCTGCAAAGAAGTGCTGTCGCTGGGTAACCCATTAAAAAAGTACTCATTTGGAAACTTCCCAATGATCCGACATGTTGAGAGGAAGCACCCCCAGAATTTTGCCCGGGAAAGTGCCAGGGCTCTGGCACAAGAGGTTCCCAGTGATGGGGCCTCTACATCAACCGGAGGAGCAACTTCTTCTGGGAGGGGGAGATCACAAGAGCTGGTTCCGAACATTCAACCTGCTTTTAACCATGGTGCCCTCAGATGCAGATACTGCAATCAACTGCTTACCTTTGGAGAACAAAGTGTACAGCTCATGGTTCGAGCATTAGAAAACCATCGCTGCCCTTCCCACCCCTAATTTTTTTTGTTTTTTTTTGCTCCTGTTGAGCAGTTTCCATTCCCTGTTTTTGTTCCTGTTTAGAAAAAAGAAGAAAACAAAACGTTCTTTTCAGAACTACCTCCAATTCTCATCAAAGAGCTATATTCTTAAAAAAATGAAAAAAGAGTAAGTGAAATAGAGTGCATTGATAATGGAAAGGAGAATGAGTAAGAAAGAACAGAAAGGTATGAGAGGAGAAAGGAAGTGAAGTAGGAGGACTGAAAGAAGGTGAGAGTTAGGGAAGAAAGTAAGGAGAAGAAGAGTGAATATGGGGAATGTTGATATTCAAAGAAAATGTTGAAAAGGAACAGGGGTGTGGAAGGATAAGAAAAGATGCATTGCTGGAGTTGAAGGCAGAAGGCCTCATTTATGAAGCCATGCGTCACTTTAACGCCACCAAAGCATCACTTTTTGTGACGCATTAGTCCAATAAAAAATGCACCTTATTTATTCATATTTACAAAGTGGCGTTTCTAGGTAAATACGTCACTTTGTAAACCCCTGCGCCACATTATTCCTACGTCAGGTGTAATGTATGCAAAAGGGACGTATTGACGCAAGAAAGGGTCGTAGAGGTGACACAGTGAATAAACTGGAGGCCTCATTTCTGAAAAGTGACGCATCGCTACGTGAAAACAGTGATGCATCACTTTTCTGTGCGCACTCCTTACGACATTCCAGATGTGTCATATTTAATGTATGACGAATCATGTCGCAAGGAGTTACAGATACGTCAGTATTTCTGACGTATCTGTAAACACAAAAGTGACGCATTTGTGAATTGCGTCACAAAAGTAACGCAACTCCAATAATGCGTCCTTTCACATAGGGAAAGCACCATGTGAAAGGTCTTGCGTCAGTCTTACACCTGCTGTGAGGCAGGCGCAAGATTTTGACGCAACAGCATCCTAAAAGTGACGCAGTGAAATCTCATAGATTTCACTGCGTCGCTATTACCAAGCTTTTTGCGGGGGAACGCCCCCTCTGCATACATTATACCTGATTCAGGTATAATGTGGCGCAGGGTTTTAAAAAGTGACCCATCTACCTAGATGCGTCACTTTTTAAATATAGCGCAACGAGGTGCACTTTTTTACACCGCTGGTGCGATGCGTCACTTTTCTGTGCGCACTCCTTACAACATTCCAGATGTGTCATATTTAATGTATGACGAATCATGTCACAAGGAGTTACAGATACGTCAGTATTTCTGACGTATCTGTAAACACAAAAGTGACGCATTTGTGAATTGCGTCACAAAAGTAACGCAACTCCAATAATGCGTCCTTTCACATGGGGAAAGCACCATGTGAAAGGTCTTGCGTCAGTCTTACACCTGCTGTGAGGCAGGCGCAAGATTTTGACGCAACAGCATCCTAAAAGTGACGCAGTGAAATCTCATAGATTTCACTGCGTCGCTATTACCAAGCTTTATGCGGGGGGACGCCCCCTCTGCATACATTATACCTGACGCAGGTATAATGTGGCGCAGGGTTTTAAAAAGTGACCCATCTACCTAGATACCGTCACTTTTTAAATATAGCGCAACGAGGCGCATTTTTTTACACCGCTGGTGCGATGCGTCACTTTTCTGTGCGCACTCCTTACGACATTCCAGATGTGTCATATTTAATGTATGACGAATCATGTCGCAAGGAGTTACAGATACGTCAGTATTTCTGACGTATCTGTAAACACAAAAGTGACGCATTACTGGAGTGCGTCACAAAAGTGACGCAACTCCAGTAATGCGTCCTTTCACATGGGGAAAGCACCATGTGAAAGGTCTTGCGTCAGTCTTACATCTGCTGTGAGGCAGGCGCAAGATTTTGACGCAACAGCATCCTAAAAGTGACGCAGTGAAATCTCATAGATTTCACTGCGTCGCTATTACGAAGCTTTTTACGGGGGAACGCCCCCTCTGCATACATTATACCTGACGCAGGTATAATGTGGCGCAGGGTTTTAAAAAGTCTACCTAGATGCGTCACTTTTTAAATATAGCGTAACGATGCGCATTTTTTTACACCGCTGGTGCGTCACAAAAAGTGACGCACAGGCGGCGCAAAACTGTCGCAAGGCCTTCATAAATAAAGTCCTGGATTTTCCCCGTGCTTCGCTCCCCGGTGCGCTTCCCGGTGCGCGTACCGGGCACTCCCCCCGCGCAAATCAAATAAAAAATATTTTTTTTAAATGCCCCGCGGGACCCTATTTTAGCCCCCACATAAAACCTAGGGGGTCAGGAGGGGGTCTACCCTGCCCCCTTATGGTCAATTCCCCCCTTTGTTTTTGCCACCTTTTGTGTCTCGATTTTACCGAGACACAAGATGGCGGCCGCTCCAGACTGTTTAGAATGTTTACAGACACCCGAGAGCCAATCAGCTTTCTGCGCGCAAGTCGCGTGGCGGGCCCGGTGCGCTCCCCGGTGTGCGTACCGGGGCGCGGCTATAGATATATATATTTTTTTGCACCTAAATTACTCAAAATCCACTGGAGCACATATCTTAAGACATAGCAAAGGCACATCGGGCTACCAGTCCCTACAATTTTGCCAAATTTGGTGGAAATCCATTCAGCCGTTCGGGCTAAAAGTGAAATCGACCGCCCTATGGAAATTAACATTGGGAAAACGCGTTTTGGGACCCCCCTTTTATCTCGGCCCCCGCTTGATGAATTCCCCCCAAACTTTCAGGGAAGGACCGGAGCTCGACGAGGCCATTTTGAGGAAATTTTCAGGCAGATTCGTCAACCTGTGCCAAAGTTATTCCCAATAGAATTTTGAGATTTAATTTTGAAAAAAATCCTAACTATAACTACCTACTGGCGACCGCCAGTAGGTAATATATATATATATATATATATATATATATATATATATATATATATATATATATATATATATCAGCAAACACACAGTTCCGGTGTTCTGCCAGTACCCGCTCACGAGTAGGTCGTTGTTAGGGTCCCGGAGGCCCGATATCTGCATTCAAAGATTCTCCCATACGAAGAAACGTGCAACGACACACAAGGAGTTGCTGTGCTTCAAAGTTTTAATTGGCAATTAAAACTTTGAAGCACAGCAACTCCTTGTGTGTCGTTGCACGTTTCTTCGTATGGGAGAATCTTTGAATGCATATATATATATATTCACTGAAAAAACCATAGGTTATAGTCGATATATAGTTAGGAATTTGCATTTACAAAACCTTGAAAATTCAATGAAAAAACCATTGGTTTTAGGCCATATATAGTTAGGGGTTTGCATTTACAAAACCTTATTTTACTCGCATAAAACCATTGAAATTCCATATATAGTTAGATGCGCTAACTATATATCGCGCACCCGCAATCCACTGCTGATGATGTCACATATAACATCATTCATGACATGGTCAGTGACATCACTGATGACATCACTGATGACATCTCAAATGACATCACTGATGACATCACTGATGACATCTCATTTGACGTTACTTATCACATCACTGATGACATCATTCATGTGATAATACGATGAACCTCTTCAGACTCTAATATAACATTAGATACACTCAGTGTAAACAGACACTCACAGACTGTCACTCATCTATGGAGTTACTTACACACCTAGTCAGTCATGCAAAGAATCAATCACACCTCCATTTCCTCAACTATACAGTTATACACACCTTACTTATTCAAACATATTCTAACACATATTTACTCTCTTATACAATCCCTGATACAAGTTCACAATGATCCATACAGCCACTCACACATTCACTGGCTCTAATGCACAGTTATTTATATATGTTAACTCTCACATGTACTGTGTTTTACATATGTACTTACTTTGACATGTAGCACTGAGATATCCATTCACTCACCAATACACTCATGCACACAGTCAACCGCCCATACAGCTGTTTCCACATGCACTTTTGAAACCATACATCTAGTGAATCAACTGCTCACACATCTATGCACAGAGTCACACACCTCCCAGCCACTCACACACATACTCAGTCTCCCATACAAATACTTGAGCAACCAATCAATAACCCATATAGTTATTCATATAGCTACTGATCAACACATGCAGCAGTTTACAGAACAGATATAATGATGCACAAATTAATACAGTTTAATCACTAACCCATGCACTCAGTGAGACACATTTAATCACTCCCTCATACAATCAGTCATGCACCTACTAAATTCTTCATCCAGACATTTATACATCCACTCATTCTTCAATATGTAAGACATATTTTAACTTTACAGAAACATACAGTCACTGGATGTTGTGATCAGTGATGTCATCAGTGATGTCACTGACCATGTCATGAATGATGTAATATGTGACATCATCAGCAGTGGATTGCGGGTGCGCGATATATAGTTAGCGCAACTAACTATATATGGAATTTCAATGGTTTTATGCGAGTAAAATAAGGTTTTGTAAATGCAAATCCCTAACTATATATGGCCTAAAACCAATGGTTTTTTCATTGAATTTTCAAGGTTTTGTAAATGCAAATTCCTAACTATATATCGACTATAACCTATGGTTTTTTCAGTGAATTTCAATGGTTTTTTAATAGCAAATATGAAAAGCTTTAAAATGTCAAGTACGTGATAGATAAAAACATTTTCGTATTTATGCACGCTGATGTGCTTTGAACGCTGCACCCCCCCTCCCCTCTTTTCTCTTAGTAGTACTCTCTCTTTGCAGATAGTGAACGGTAGTTAACGCAGACCTTTACCCCCGTTGTAATCCGTCGTACCTGCTTGTCTCTCCATTTGATTGATTGTTATCCAAGCATTTACTGTTTTAGAATTGGTTCTCTTTGGATCATTCTCTATTTACAAACAAGCACAAAGTCGCAATACTCTGTTTAGTCTTTGCAGATAGTGAAAAATCGTGTAAAAAAATAAAAGTAATCGAGCAAAATCAGTAGGCCACTAATTGGATCTCTTTTTGACCTCGCTAAAACAGAAATATTAGGAACAACCCTTCATGAGAAATACGAAAATAGTGAGATGAACTGAGCTCCACACCATGAGGGCTGCAAGACAGCTCGACTCCGTCACCCACCCCGCCCAAAATAACGACAAACCCTATGCAAATATTAAAAATATAGACAACACACTAGCAAAGAAACAGGATAAAACATTTTATTAAATAACTATTTACATAACTATTTTATACTTTTTATTGCCCGATCCGGCTAGCTCAATCGATCGAGCATGAAACTCATGCACTCTGATAGCAAGCGTTGCTACTGATGCTATGCAGACCAAAACTGGTTTTCAGTTTGTACATTTTTCTAGATTTTTCCATCCAAGGTTGGTTGACTTTGTAGAACGATGGCTTCAGATTTTCAACATACGGTGTGGTGGCGCGGACTGGGAGGGGGCGCTTCGCTCCTGCCCCCTCCCCAAGTAAGATTTTCATACGTAAAAGTACGTTAATGGTTTTGGTCCCTGAGTTGCTTCAATGTCACTGCCATTCTCAAATGGCATAAGTTCTGGATGTTGGGTGCCATAGTTCAGAGTTCTGAGCAGCGCTTGTAACACTGTCTGAAGCTTATTTCCACCTACTGCAGCTTCACTATTCTCAAAGTAAGTGAGTGTCGTTTGTGGACCTGACTGCATTTGAAAACAATGTGATATGTTACCTTCCTAAACAGCTTGACGGAGGCCCCCGAGGGGCGGTGTGATGGCCATGGACTCGGAGAAGACGCTTGGCTCCGACCCCCTCCCCAAGTCTTATAGCACCGGTGTAGCCTGAGATCGCCCCCGACATAGGCGGCCGGATCCCGGGGTCCGGCGGAACTTTTTGCCTTTTGATGACTCTTCTATTCTGGACCTTGTCCCACAATCCGTTTGACCTGAAGACACGCTGTAGTGGGGCGCCCCTTTACCGTTTTAGTTGCCATTCCGCTCGCTTTTGCTACACTGTGCCTCTTCCGCCATTCAGCTGTTTACCGCCCGCTCTTGCGACTACAGCGTCTCGCTCACCATGTAGTTGAGTTGCTCCCGCTCTTGCGATGCAACGATAAGCGACTGCCACAGGACTCTCAAAATGGCGGCTGGCTATTCAGATTTGGGCGTGGTCCACTAAAATGGCCCTGGGACACCTTGGAACTCGGACGCTTCCCTGATAGGGCTTGGGTCCCATTCTCGAAAGCGTCCCCTTAGCCGTGAAGATTCTACAAAAGTCTTGGGGGCCCCCGACTCCCGCAGGCTTCTGGTGGGGAGCGGCTGCCATGTTTGCTCGTGGAATGGCCACGACGGACCTACGAGATGGTAGTGCTCTCATGCTGACGCCAGCTTTAGTCTGAAACATCCAGAAACACTGTAGACTACCAATTCGATCAGTTCCGGTAGCGCCCCAACATGACCCGGTAGAGAAGAACTTGCCCTCCCCTCTTTGACTGATGGTTCTTGTTGCCTGTCCCCTCTGTTGTCATTTTACAGAACTTTTTGGACTGCTGAAAGGGGTTGTGTTCCGAACGCTGGTTGGTGGAGACATTTTGATTATATTCTTGACCTACGTTGTCGCGTAATGCGTTATATGACACGCCGCGTTAGCGCACCCGGAAGTAATCCGGGGCGCGGCGCGCAGCGCGCAACGTAAGCATAACAGGTCATGTGACTTGTTAATAAAACTTTTTATTGGTTCATTTTACTTTTGTTATTTTAATAATGAAAAGCTTGGTCATATGACCTAAAAAATACGCTTTTTATTGATTTCGAACTTTTTTTTAAAAACATATATGTTATAATATTCCAGGCTAATGTACTTTCCCGGAAAATTTACAACTGTCCTGCAAGTAAAATATATTCCTTTTTCGAGATAAGGGCGTTTCTTCGTTCCATGACGGAGCCGTTGAGTAAAAGAGACTCGGCCTGCTGTCTTAGTCGCCGATACGCCTGATTATCAGATTCTTATCGATCACTTTATGTTGCAGAAGTGGAAAACACAACTGCCCTTGACCATTTATCTTTACTGCGTTCCTACATATTATACCTTTTATCCATCATGTAATTGGACTACTTTATTTCACTTGCCTTTTACTGATTCGAAAACAGTGACTAAAAGTAAAAACTTTACCAATGTAAATACTACTACCATGTTTTGTTTTAAAAACCTTTATTGTGAAAATGTCAGTATACAAATACGGGCCTATAACCACGTGGGCCGGCCACGGAGCAAACTGGAATCGTATATGATGAGGAGACATTTACATTATAGAGGAACGTAACGAACGAGCCATTAGGTTGCAAGAACTAAGGTGTCTAACAGTTGCGGAATCGGTGGACGTACATTTTGTAATTAAAATACGACAGGGCCACTTACAAAAAAGTTATCTAGATATACATTTGCGTGCAAGTACCATGGGTGACGTTAATTCGAACTTTCAATAGTACAGTAATCAATAACACATCAGAACTTAATATCAATAGGGATGTCGAAATATTCAATCAATTCTCGTCCCCGCCCGCCATGAGCATCAAAACTGCATTCATATCTCGTGATATCAAGGTTGTTCAACCAGTACACAACAAGGAGTTACGAGTCCCATTTATATCGGCGCCATTTTGGGCGAGGCCGGGCAGGTCCAAGATATAGTCAAAATGTCTCCACCAACCATCGGCCAGACCAGAACCCCTTTCGGCCCTGTATGCTACAAGATGGTGTCTTCCATTCAGAAAATATTGTTGGCAGCATTTTGAAAGGAAACATAAACAGCCGTTCTCCTAGTGAGTCTCACATTGTTACATTTAGGAAGAATGTTGAAGAGTAGTATGTGGAAAATCTGAAGCCATTTTTCTACAAACTCTCAATCAGCCTTGGATGGAAAAAAAAATCCTGAAGAATGTACAAACTGAAAACCAATTTTTGTCTGTATAGCATCAACAGCAACGCTTGAGTCAGCTTTGTGTCAAGCCGCCATTTTCATTCAATCAATAGCGTCCCCCTGCACACATTCAGGGACCTGGTCGTGTCTTCAGATGAAACGGATTGTAGGACAAGAAGCAGAAAGGAAAAGGAAAAAAGTTCCGCCGGACCTCGGGAGCCGGCCGCCTATGTCATGTGCGACCTTTGGCCACACCAGGGCAATAGTGAAGCTGCAGCAGGTGCAAATAAGCTTCAGACAGTCTTACAAGCACTGCTCAGAACTCTCAACTATGGCACTCAACATCCAGGACTTGCCATTCGGATCTTGGCGCCTTGTGCTGGTTCCGACCTATTCACACATCGGTCCACTACTGACATCACCTCATAAGCCAACGGGGCACCCCACGCCGACTTTCGGCGCAGCATTGTAGGATGGCCACACCAGTGCGGCAACTTGCTGGACACCACCTCGGTGCCATCCGGATCTCGGCGCGTTCGAGTCACTGTACCGCAAGAGTGACCGGAACTCAGCTGGACACGCCGTCTTTCGGCGCAGCATTGTAGGATGGCCACACCAGTGCGGCAACTTGCTGGACACCACCTCGGTGCCATCCGGATCTCGGCGCGTTCGAGTCACTGTACCGCAAGAGTAACCGCAACTCAGCTGGACACGCCGTCTTTCGGCGCAGCATTGTAGGATGGCCACACCAGTGCGGCAATTTGCTGGACACCACCTCGGTGCCATCCGGATCTCGGCGCGTTGTGCTGCCTTCGGCCTACTGTAGCCGCAAGTGCGGACGCAACTCAGTTGGACGGCGAGTGAAACGCTAAGGGGCGCCGCACTGCAGCCGAGGAGCCTCCATCTTGGGGGAGACGCACAGCCCCCACTGACTGACGCGACCTCACAGGCCAACGGGGCGCCCCACGCCGACTTTCGGCGCAGCATTGTAGGATAGCCACACCAGTGCAGAAACTTGCTGGACACTAACTCGGTGCCATCCGGATCTCGTCGCGTTGTGCTGCCTTCAGCCTATTCGCACATCGGTCCGCTACTGACGCCGCCTCACGTGCCAACGGATTTCCTACGCTTTTTGTAGCCCTATGCCGCATAACAGGTCATGTGACTTGTTTATAAAACTTTTCATTGGTTCATTTTACTTTTGGTTTCCTAATGATGGAAGGCTTGGTCATATGACCTAAAAATAACACTTTTCATTGGTTTAGAACATTTTTTTTTCCCAAACGATGAAAGCCCCACCTTGTTTCTGGATGATTCAGACTGAAGCTGGCGTCAGCATGAGAGCACCACCATCTCGTGGCTCCGTCGTGGTCATTCCGCGAGCAATCATGGCAGCCGCTCCCCACCGGAAGCCTGCAGGAGTCGAGGGCCCCCAAGACTTTTGTAGAATCTTCACGGCTGAGGGGATGCTTTTCGAGAATGGAGCCCAAGCCCTAGCAGGCAAGCGTCCGAGTTCCAAGGTGTCCCAGGGCCATTTTAGTGGACCAGGCCCAAAACCGAAGAGCCGTCCGCCATTTTAAGAGTCATGTGGCAGCCGCCTATCGCTGCACTGCAAGAGTGGGAGCAACTCAACAACATGGTGAGCGAGACGCTGTAGCCGCAAGAGCGGGCGCAACTCAGCTGGATGGCCGCCACCTGGGGAGGCCCGTTCACGCCGCCTCCCCCACGCCCCCCCCCCCGGGCCGCCCCACGCCAATTTTCGGAGCAGCATTGTAGGATACCAAAACCAGTGCGGCAGTTTACTGGACATCACCTGGGTGCCATCAACATCTCAGCGCGTTCTGCTGCCTTGGGACTATTCGCACAACAGACCGCTACTGACGAGGCCTCCCTCCGCACCACCCTGGACGCCCCACGCTGTTTTTCTTTGCTGCATTGTAGGATCCCAAAAACCAGTGCGCCACCCAGGTGACATCACCTGGGTGCCGTCCAGAACTCAGCACGTTGTGCTGCCTTGGGACTATTCGCACAAAAGACAGCTTCTGACCATTGTTGCTTTTTTTTGTCAAAAATGTTTAAATGTTTGTTACAGTTTTTGTTCCGTTCGTTATATTTAAAAGTTAATAAAGTTTTATAATCCCACTTTGTTGGAGTGCTATATATTTTTAAAAAATCGGGTGAATGGGGCCTTGAATCGGGTTATTGTCATGTGTGGGCTTTGCAAGTGTACTGCTACAGGATCGGACATTTCAAACTCAAATGCACGTTCTTTTTCTTACCTTTCCGAAGCATGGAGCGCAATAGCAGGCAGAGAAAGGGTGATGCAAGTGTTGAACACTGCCTGGCCTGGCAAGTTGCTGGCAGTGCCCCCCCCCCCGCCCGCCCGCTCCTGAAAGAGGACACACCGCCGCCCCGAGTACTTCACAGATCTTTAAAAGACCATGCGCTTGTTCATGAGGCTTAAATGGTTTATCACCCCTTCTAGAACCCCTGCATCGACCCTCTGACGTTTCCTGGAACAATTACCACGTAACACAATACCAAGCCTTGTCAGCTGAAACCCCCGAGGAATCGTGGGGCATATTATCAAGGGGGTTTATCTCCGCTTTTTTGTCTTTAAAAGCCAAGAAAGCGGAGATAAAATTATCTCCCTATTACCAAGCTGTCGCTAACACCAGTTAGTGACAGCTAAAAGGAGATAGCGACCATCTTGGGCCCCGCTTTGCATGTCAGTGATATTTATCACTAATGACATGCAAAGTGGGCGTGCCAAGATGTTAGCGACTGGAAACAGTCCCTAACATCGCTATCTCCTATTACCAACTTTTGGAGATATTCGCGCTAAGCACGAATATCTCAAAAAGCTAACACCTGCCCTGAGCAGTTCTTAGCCATGTTATCCAATGGGAGGTGGATAACATGGCTAAGAGCATTTGCTCGATAATGCATGAATATCGCTGACTTTTCAGCGATATTCATGCATTGCGGCCGTTTTTTATCGCATTTGCGATAAACCTTGCTAATAGCAAGGTTTATCTGCGATAAAAATCGCCGATGTGCGGCGATAATTTTTGTCTCTAAACAAGTTAGAGACAAAAATTATCGCTAGTTGTTGGTAATATGCCCCCGGGTTTTTGCTTGCAGAAATCGGGAGGCGGGAGACTAGCACTGAAATCAGTAGTCTCACGCCTGAATCGGGAGGGTTGGCATGTCTCGATTCTCTACAGCTGGGGCCATAAACTACATCCGCAGGGCTAGGTGATAGCCTGGGACCGGCCTGGCATCTAAAATGGCTGCCGTGCACGACAAAATTGTGGCATTGGAAAAAAGGCAAGATGGCGCAGACAATGTTTATCAATAAGGATTCATTTATAACAAAATATTTTATCGCACTGACAAATTGGCGGTCAACACTTCCTGATTTCCATCGAATCGAACGTTAACAGACGTCACGCAGCAAAAAAAAAAAAAAGCTCACGCACAGCCGCTGGAAGAGATGTATCAACATATATGAGCCTCCTCAGCCACCCTCAGGAAACATAGGGGATTAGGATACGTCTCCCGCACCCCCTTATACCTAGTAATTTAATTAAAACGAAGCACAAAATGGCGAATTCCCGTTTCGCTACCAGTTTGCGGCCCAGTTCGCGGCCCGTGAAGCGCTTCTACCGTGAAAAATCATTTTTTTTTTATTTTCCCCACGGGACCCTTTAATAACCCCAACAACATTCCTAGGGGGTCAAGAGGGGTATACCTTGCCCCCTTTCATTAAATTCCCCCTTCGTTTTTCACCTCTTCTTCTCTCTCGATCCTACCGAGAGATAAGATGGCGGCCGCTCCGGACTGTTTAGAATGTTGACAGACACCGGAGAGCCAATCAGCTTTCTGCGCGCAGAGTTCCGTTTCGCGAAAAGTAAGCGAACCGGAGCGCAGCCCGGAGCGCTGTTACAGATATATATCTTGTTTTGAACGTTAATTTCTCAAAAACTACTGGAGCACATATATTGAGACCTAGCAAAGGCACATCGGGCTAACAGTCCCTACAATTTTGTCAAGTTTCGTGCAAATCCATTCAGCCGTTCGAGCTAAAAGTGAGTCCAACCGCCCTATGGAAATTAACATGGGAAAAACGTGTTTTGGGACCCCCCTTTTTTCTCGGCCCCCCCTCGACAAAACCCCCCCAAATTTTCAAGGGCAGCTCAGAAACAAAATGTGCCATTTTCCTGAAACTTTCAGCCGATTCCGTCCACAAACGCCAAAGTTATTAGACATAGAATTTTCAAAAATCCCATAGGGAATAAATCCTAACTATATATACCTACTGGCGATAGCCAGTAGGTAATATATATATATATATATATTGATTCCCAAACGCCCTAGAGCTTTCCAGGACACACTCGTGCTCAGCCTGCCATCCGGCCTCTTTGGACACTCTTCTCCAACAATACACAGGTGTATTGTGATGCTTGCTTTGCCTGACGCGTTTCGGGGCGTTGCCCCTTAATCATAGGCGACTCTGCATGTAAAAATCAGAAGCTCCACTTTATTCGTGTTTTCAAAGCATGCCTCCCATTGGTTACCTGTTCATAATAACTTGTGTTGCATGCTGGGAATTGTATTTTTTTCTCGTTGGAGTCTGTAAGTTCCATGCTTGTTAAGAGCAGTTTTGTAAGCGGTTTTTCAAGTTCCTGAGTGGAAACCGGCGATTCTTGGAGAAAACGTTGGGTCCGGCTTTGCACACTGAGAAGGGTCGGCAATGTTCCAACCCACAGCCTCTCCTGTCGTTTTCCCGTGCACGGTGACAGAAGATGGTGCATCCTGTCGCGGTAAGGACCCCGTGCTGTGCCATTGATTCTCAAACGCCCTAGAGCTTTCCAGGACACACTCGTGCTCAGCCTGCCATCCGGCCTCTTTGGACACTCTTCTCCAACAATACACAGGTGTATTGTGATGCTTGCTTTGCCTGATGCGTTTCAGGGCGTTGCCCCTTAATCATAGGCGACTCTGCATGTAAAAATCAGAAGCTCCACTTTATTCGTGTTTTCAAAGCATGCCTCATAGGCGACTCTGCATGTAAAAATCAGAAGCTCCACAGGAAAACGACAGGAGAGGCTGTGGGTTGGAACATTGCCGACCCTTCTCAGTGTGCAAAGCCGGACCCAACGTTTTCTCCAAGAATCGCTGGTTTCCACTCAGGAACTTGAAAAACCGCTTACAAAACTGCTCTTAACAAGCATGGAACTTACAGACTCCAACGAGAAAAAAATACAATTCCCAGCATGCAACACAAGTTATTATGAACAGGTAACCAATGGGAGGCATGCTTTGAAAACACGAATAAAGTGGAGCTTCTGATTTTTACATGCAGAGTCGCCTATGATTAAGGGGCAACGCCCCGAAACGCGTCAGGCAAAGCAAGCATCACAACACACCTGTGTATTGTTGGAGAAGAGTGTCCAAAGAGGCCGGATGGCAGGCTGAGCACGAGTGTGTCCTGGAAAGCTCTAGGGCGTTTGGGAATCAATGTCACAGCGCGGGGTCCTTACCGCGACAGGATGCACCATCTTCTGTCACCGTGAACGGGAAAACGACAGGAGAGGCTGATGGTTGGAACATTGCCGACCCTTCTCAGTGTGCAAAGCCGGACCCAACGTTTTCTCCAAGAATCGCTGGTTTCCACTCAGGAACTTGAAAAACCGCTTACAAAACTGCTCTTAACAAGCATGGAACTTACAGACTCCAACGAGAAAAAAATACAATTCCCAGCATGCAACACGAGTTATTATGAACAGGTAACCAATGGGAGGCATGCTTTGAAAACACGAATAAAGTGGAGCTTCTGATTTTTACATGCAGAGTTGCCTATGATTAAGGGGCAACGCCCCGAAACGCGTCAGGCAAAGCAAGCATCACAACACACCTGTGTATTGTTGGAGAAGAGTGTCCAAAGAGGCCGGATGGCAGGCTGAGCACGAGTGTGTCCTGGAAAGCTCTAGGGCGTTTGGGAATCAATGTCACAGCGCGGGGTCCTTACCGCGACAGGATGCACCATCTTCTGTCACCGTGAACGGGAAAATGACAGGAGAGGCTGTGGGTTGGAACATTGCCGACCCTTCTCAGTGTGCAAAGCCGGACCCAACGATTTCTCCAAGAATCGCTGGTTTCCACTCAGGAACTTGAAAAACCGCTTACAAAACTGCTCTTAACAAGCATGGAACTTACAGACTCCAACGAGAAAAAAATACAATTCCCAGCATGCAACACGAGTTATTATGAACAGGTAACCAATGGGAGGCATGCTTTGAAAACACGAATAAAGTGGAGCTTCTGATTTTTACATGCAGAGTTGCCTATGATTAAGGGGCAACACCCCGAAACGCGTCAGGCAAAGCAAGCATCACAACACACCTGTGTATTGTTGGAGAAGAGTGTCCAAAGAGGCCGGATGGCAGGCTGAGCACGAGTGTGTCCTGGAAAGCTCTAGGGCGTTTGGGAATCAATGTCACAGCGCGGGGTCCTTACCACGACAGGATGCACCATCTTCTGTCACCGTGAACGGGAAAACGACAGGAGAGGCTGTGGGTTGGAACATTGCCGACCCTTCTCAGTGTGCAAAGCCGGACCCAACGTTTTCTCCAAGAATCGCTGGTTTCCACTCAGGAACTTGAAAAACCGCTTACAAAACTGCTCTTAACAAGCATGGAACTTACAGACTCCAACGAGAAAAAAATACAATTCCCAGCATGCAACACGAGTTATTATGAACAGGTAACCAATGGGAGGCATGCTTTGAAAACACGAATAAAGTGGAGCTTCTGATTTTTACATGCAGAGTCGCCTATGATTAAGGGGCAACGCCCCGAAACGCGTCAGGCAAAGCAAGCATCACAACACACCTGTGTATTGTTGGAGAAGAGTGTCCAAAGAGGCCGGATGGCAGGCTGAGCACGAGTGTGTCCTGGAAAGCTCTAGGGCGTTTGGGAATCAATGTCACAGCGCGGGGTCCTTACCGCGACAGGATGCACCATCTTCTGTCACCGTGAACGGGAAAACGACAGGAGAGGCTGTGGGTTGGAACATTGCCGACCCTTCTCAGTGTGCAAAGCCGGACCCAACGTTTTCTCCAAGAATCGCTGGTTTCCACTCAGGAACTTGAAAAACCGCTTACAAAACTGCTCTTAACAAGCATGGAACTTACAGACTCCAACGAGAAAAAAATACAATTCCCAGCATGCAACACGAGTTATTATGAACAGGTAACCAATGGGAGGCATGCTTTGAAAACACGAATAAAGTGGAGCTTCTGATTTTTACATGCAGAGTCGCCTATGATTAAGGGGCAACGCCCCGAAACGCGTCAGGCAAAGCAAGCATCACAACACACCTGTGTATTGTTGGAGAAGAGTGTCCAAAGAGGCCGGATGGCAGGCTGAGCACGAGTGTGTCCTGGAAAGCTCTAGGGCGTTTGGGAATCAATGTCACAGCACGGGGTCCTTACCGCGACAGGATGCACCATCTTCTGTCACCGTGAATGGGAAAACGACAGGAGAGGCTGTGGGTTGGAACATTGCCGACCCTTCTCAGTGTGCAAAGCCGGACCCAACGTTTTCTCCAAGAATCGCTGGTTTCCACTCAGGAACTTGAAAAACCGCTTACAAAACTGCTCTTAACAAGCATGGAACTTACAGACTCCAACGAGAAAAAAATACAATTCCCAGCATGCAACACGAGTTATTATGAACAGGTAACCAATGGGAGGCATGCTTTGAAAACACGAATAAAGTGGAGCTTCTGATTTTTACATGCAGAGTCGCCTATGATTAAGGGGCAACGCCCCGAAACGCGTCAGGCAAAGCAAGCATCACAACACACCTGTGTATTGTTGGAGAAGAGTGTTCAAAGAGGCCGGATGGCAGGCTGAGCACGAGTGTGTCCTGGAAAGCTAGGGCGTTTGGGAATCAATATATATATATATATATATATATATATATATATATATATATATATATATATATATATATATATATATATATATATATATATATATATATATATATATATATGTGTGTGTCAAAATAGATTCCAAAGTACGACAATGCAGCAAACAAGAAGGGCACAGACTCCAGTTATAAGGCAGCTTTATTTCACAAAGACTCGGTCCATATGACACGTTTCGGCCGACCACCTGCGGCCTTGATCACATAGCACACTGCCTGAAAGTGACAACTTATATACAGATGAGTTCTATTGCATTTTTTCATTTTTTTCTTTTCTTAAATAAAAAGTGCATTTTGACCTAACCCCAGGTGGTCACATGTTCTAGACCCACAGGTAACAAAATGGACATTATAGACAGACTCACGGCCTAAGTACGACATCTGGATGGCCTCAATGGACATAAATATGTAATGTAATGTAATGTATAGGCATTTATATAGCGCACTACTTACCCGGAGGGTCCCAAGGCGCTTCGACCGCTGCGAAACCCTTCCTGGCTTCCCTGAGAGATGGTCCCTTAATGGGTATCTCCAGGGTGAGACCAGGCATCCCCGGCGGTCTGGTGGGGCCGTTAGTGAGGATGAGGCAAGCTAATGCCCAGAGTTGCCGAGTGTGATCGCTGATCAGAGTGGGCACCGAGGCGAGAGAATTATCGAGTCCTCTGACCCTGGTCCAGAAACCTGCCGCGCCGGGAATCGAACCCTGGTCCCGGGCCGTCCTCTGCTCTCGGGTCTGCCGCCTCTAACCAGTGAGCCACACTACCAACAAATAGTGAATAGCTCTGGGTAACTCTAGTAATTTATAGTGAGTTATTATCAGCAAATATGACAGCATGGTGCCTAATATGTAAGCTGATTCAATTGAAAATATAACAGGCATAATTACACTGAGACATGGATATACAGAAAAGACCGCAGTGACGTCCTCAAATACTGTTTTGTGGGAAATAAACAAACTGACACATATCAATATCACACATGATGAGGGCTATTCAACATAAAGGCAGAATTGTGTCAATAATCTCAAACATTTGAGAATAAATGGCAGTACCATTCTCCTATTATATGATCAAGGTTCAGAGATTAAAAAAAGGAACAAATCCGGCAATATGCACATTGACAGTATGTGTGACCATGGAAACTGTACCAGGGTTAAAATAATCAGTGTAAAAAATCAAGAAATGGTAATATGCAAGTGCATAATAAGAAAGAATGTTATGGTATGCATAATACAATATTGAAAAGACAAACTCATACTGTGAACCAGCACAAAGTGCTGGAGGTGACCGTTGATACTAACAATGGATTTACCAAACGGATGTCATGACGTTCCAGCCGGAACAATCAGCACTGATATCAATACTGGGGCAAAGTGCCCTAGTAGCACAAACTAATACATGTAGAAAAACCTATTGGAGTCTTATACAAGAAATACTGCTTGAATGCATTGACCCACAGAGCATAAATATACCCAAATAGTCAAAATAAAGATTACAGATGCAATACATGTTAATCAAAAAGTGACAGACTAATGAACCTCATTCTACTTTACAAATAGTTGAAAAAATCTTCACTGATATTGAGACCAGACGGAGTCTTAGTATTGAGATCTAAAATGTAGCGTGTCTCTAACTGTCTCAGTATTTTCTCTTGGTTGTCCCCGCGTCTGAGTATAGGTACACTGTCAATAACAAAATATTTGAAATGTTCAATGTTGTTGTTGTGAACCTCCTTGAAGTGACGTGCCACTGGGTATGAGGGGTCATTGTTGACAATGGCCCTCAGATATTGCAAAATCCGCATGTGGACTTGGAATTTGGTGCTGCCTACATAACTGAGGCCAGAACTACATTGCAATACATATACTGCAAATTCTGTTCTGCATGTGTATTTACTATTGATGGTGATGGGTTTGGTGCGGAAAGGGGCAGTGACTACAGTGGTGTTGATGCCAAAACGACATGCTCTACAGGTACAACATTTGAAGAAACCTTTGATGTTAGTGAGCCAATTGGATTTTACCACCACCTCAGGACTGCTTTTAACCAACGCATCTCTCATCGAAAAAGCACAGCGATATGTGATAGTTGGTCTTTTGGAGCCTATTGGACCTAAAATTGGATCAGTCAAAACAATCCGCCATTGTCTATTGATGATCGATCTAATGGCGTGTTCTTCTTTACTATAAGTAATGACTAAGCGAGTGTCAACAGTTCCAATGTCATTAGCGTCAAGGGAAGTCAAGGTCAGACTAGCTTCATTACTGCTGACGCCTATCAAAAGCTGTTCTCTAGGAATGGCATTGGCTCGAGTTCTAGCTCTGGTGATAGCCTGTTCTGCATAACCCTGTGGGTGTCATTTTGGCACTGTAGAAGGTCACTCACAGAATTACAAATCCTGTGGAGCCATAGCATTTCCCCATAGGGGATACTAGCAATGAGTTGTCTAGGTTGGAAGCTAGATGTGTGCAAGGTGGAGTTACCAGCTGTAGATTTAGGATGTAACTAAGAATGAAGCAGCTCATTTTCAATGTAGACGGTGATATCTAAAATTTCTATAGAGTTAGTGCTGATGGTAAAATTGAATTTAAGATTTAAATCATTGGTAATGAGACTGGAAATGAACAAACATACACTCTCCTCCGTGCCATTACAGATAACAAAAACATCATCAATATAGCGGAGCCAAATTACAAGTTTCAAAGCTTTATTCGACAGCATTGTCATAAAAGCATTTTCACCCTACTCTATACATAATAAATACTATTTTATTTTACAACAATTAAAATACACATTAAACATAAAGTGCTGTCGGAAACATATTTAAAATGTACAACCGCTCAAAAATAGAAACCTGATGCATAAAGTGAGTAAAAAATCATCTAAAAACGTTCTGCTAACTTTGAGCACAATTCATTGAGGTAAAGTGCGGGTGCGTATAATCCATGCCCAGCCCAAGTATTTGGCTAGTGCAATGGCGAGACATGGGGAACAATTTGTTCTTAGGATTCTAAGCGCTTCTTGATGTATTCTAGTCCCTAGATTTCTACATGCAGGTTTTAATCACCTTTGCCTTGGAGCCGCATAAAGGGGGCAGGCGAACAGAAAATGTGGAATGTCCTCAACAAGATCCTTACAGTGAGCACAGGTGTTAACGTTACCAGGGGACCATTTTAGTGTAAATGCTTTAAGCGGTAAACAGCCCACCCTGAACTGAAAATACAACTTTCTGTCCAATGGTTTTGTGATCAAGTCCCAATAATGTTCACAGGTTGGGACTAATTTATGTTCCAGATACTGGGATGTTAACGCCGAAGGCTGGTTAGATGACAGAACCGAGCTGAGTATCATATCCCAGTACATTTTCTTTAACAAATCCTTGGAGGGAAAAGCTGCAGGGTCAGTGATAGTCCATAAGTGGTCAAGATGCAGCTTGTTTAGTAGATTCCTGATTTCTTTTAGCGACGTAATTTTATGGAACCGATCAGAGTTGACAATGTCCATGAGTGCAGCAGCATAGTGGCCCAGTTCAGGCGTAGTCTTTAAGCGCCTCCAAAATAATAGTGGGCGCAGCCGAGCCTGGTCCTCAATTTTTTTCCTCCCTAAATCGTAGAGGAGAGGAATAGATGGGGTACTTTGCGGGACGCCAATCAGCCTACGTAAAAATGTATTCTCTGCAACTGTCAACTCATTGATGTTGGCGAACCCCCATAATTCTGCTCCATAAAGACATGCACCAAGAACTTTCATGCTATAAATCTCCATAACAGGTTGGATGGGTTTTGTCAATGAAGATTTATGCTTCAGAGCTATGGCCCCGACAGCTGATTGAACTTTAAAACCGCGGAAACAATATGCGATTTCCACTGCATGTTCCCCTGCAGATTAATACCCAAGTATGTGAAGGCATCCACCTCTTCTAGAACGGCCCCATTAAAATACATAGCCCCCTTAAACGACTTAGCAGGGTTCATGTTCATGAACTTGGTTTTTGCAGTATTTAGTTCCAAACCCCGAATCCTACAAAAATCCCCAAAAGCGTTAATTGTTTTTTGTAGCCCACTAGGCGTTCGCGATATCAGCAGGGTATCATCCGCGAACATGAGTACCGGGACCCGCACCCCATCTAAGATAGGGGCATCGGTTGGTGATTTCCTAAGATGGTCCACTACTCCATTGATATAAAGAGACAATAAGGTGGGGGCCAGGACACATCCCTGTCTCACCCCACGCTCTACGGGGAAGGGATCAGTGACTTCGCCCTGTGTCCCCCATCTAATCTTGGCGTAGTTGCCCTCATGCATACGCACTAGTAATGACAATAGTTCAGGGCTAATTCCAAGTTCACCTAGCACATTCCATAGTTTTTGCCGCGGAACTAGGTCAAATGCCTGTTTTAAGTCTACAAAGACAGCAAACAATGGGCCATCTGCTAGGGTGACATTTTTCCAATACAGGGGCAGAAAGTGGAAAACCTGGTCAATGGAGCTGGTTAGGGGGCGAAATAAGCATGGGCGTAAAATCCGTTCCGCTCGCGGATTTTGCGGATTTTCGGTAAATTCGCAATCCGCGAGATTCGCGAATTTCCCGCAAAATCCGCAAATTCGCACGCAGCGGATTTTTTTTTTCTTGGTGATACAATTTTGCGGCGCGCGGCGTTTACTTACCGTCATTCAGCGTTTGCCGAGTTGTTTTTCTCGCTATTTTGTGAGTGCTGCGCCATATTGGATCTTGCTGCGGGATCCCGCGGGAATTTGGCGAGCACGATTATGTAATCGCGGCTTGCCAACTTGCACAGCGAGAGTTTGTCAACGCGAGTACGCCGTGATCACGTATCGCGGTACTTCGCAATTGCGAGCTTGGAGATGCGGCGAGCAGCAACAATCTCGCACTCGCGTAAATATAAAATTTGCAATTCTGCACAAGAAATCCACCAGCAAGCAGCATAAACCTTCTGGAAATGATGATTTTTATCTGAATAACTCCTCAGGTTGACATTTGCCTGCACTTTATTTGCGAGGAGTCCATTTTGGGGAGGGGGGGTGGGAGGAAGGAAGTGCCCCACAGTCTTCAACTTCCTGTTCCTGTCCAGCAGGCTCCTCCCAGTGCTTTGTCCATCTCCTGGTCACTTTTCATTTGGATCTGGAGCTGGAAGGATTACTTTTTGTGAATGCTGCTGGATATTTGGATTTGAGGCCTTTTTGACTTTCTTTGGATCACTTTTGGATTAGAAATTTCACAAGTAAGTTTGTTTGGGGCATTACAGTTGCTGCAACTACAATTTTGGAATTTTCGATTTTTTGGGCTGTTTTGGGGGCTTTTGCCCAGGGGTACTCAGTGGTGGGTGCACTGAGTCTTTCTGTGGGGTGTTTTGAATTTAAACATCATGAAGGTGCTGGATGGCTTGGGATTGTGCTGATTATTCTGTGATTTTCGTTTTTTTGGCCTGTTGTGGCCTTTTCACCCGGGGTAGTGAGTGGTGCATGGGCCTAGTCTTTCTGTGGGTTGTCTTGAATTTAAACATCATGGAGGGGCTGGATGGCTTGGGATTGTGCTGATTTTTCTGTGATTTTCGTTTTTTTGGCCTGTTGTGGACAGACCATGTGGTTGGGGGCCATTCTGAGTGCTGCTACAGGCCCTGGCCATGTGCTGTGAGGGAGGGGGCCATTTTGAATGCAGGCAGTGTTCTCAGGCCTGCACCCATTTTGCCTAGCTTTCATCCATTATGCCCAGGGGTAGTGAGTGGTGCATGTGCCTAGTCTTTCTGTGGGTTGTCTTGAATTTAAACATCATGGAGGGGCTGGATGGCTTGGGATTGTGCTGATTTTTCTGTGATTTTTGTTTTTTTGGCCTGTTGTGGAAAGGCCATGTGATTGGGGGCCATTTTGAGTGCTGCTACAGGCCCTGGCCATGTGCTGTGAGGGAGGGGGCCATTTTGAATGCAGGCAGTGTTCTCAGGCCTGCACCCATTTTGCCTAGCTTTCATCCATTATGCCGAGGGGTAGTGAGTGGTGCATGTGCCTAGTCTTTCTGTGGGTTGTCTTGAATTTAAACATCATGGAGGGGCTGGATGGCTTGGGATTGTGCTGATTTTTCTGCGATTTTCGTTTTTTTTGCCTGTTGTGGCCTTTTCACCAGGGGGTAGTGAGTGGTGCATGGGCCTAGTCTTTCTGTGGGTTGTTGTGAATTTAAACATCATGGAGGGGCTGGATGGCTTGGGATTGTGCTGATTTTTCTGTGATTTTCGTTTTTTTGGCCTGTTGTGGACAGGCTATGTGGTTGGGGGCCATTTTGAGTGCTGCTACAAGCCCTGGCCATGTGCTGTGAGGGAGGGGGCCATTTTGAATGCAGGCAGTGTTCTCAGGCCTGCACCCATTTTGCCTAGCTTTCATCCATTATGCCCAGGGGTAGTGAGTGGTGCATGTGCCTAGTCTTTCTGTGGGATGTCTTGAATTTAAACATCATGGAGGGGCTGGATGGCTTGGGATTGTGCTGATTTTTCTGTGATTTTCGTTTTTTTGGCCTGCTGTGGACAGGCCATGTGGTTGGGGGCCATTTTGAGTGCTGCTACAGGCCCTGGCCATGTGCTGTGAGGGAGGGGGCCATTTTGAATGCAGGCAGTGTTCTCAGGCCTGCACCCATTTTGCCTAGCTTTCATCCATTATACCCAGGGGTAGTGAGTGGTGCATGTGCCTAGTCTTTCTGTGGGTTGTCTTGAATTTAAACATCATGGAGGGGCTGGATGGCTTGGGATTGTGCTGATTTTTCTGCGATTTTCGTTTTTTTTGCCTGTTGTGGTCTTTTCACCAGGGGGTAGTGAGTGGTGCATGGGCCTAGTCTTTCTGTGGGTTGTCGTGAATTTAAACATCATGGAGGGGCTGGATGGCTTGGGATTGTGCTGATTTTTCTGTGATTTTCGTTTTTTTGGCCTGTTGTGGACAGGCCATGTGGTTGGGGGCCATTTTGAGTGCTGCTACAGGTCCTGGCCATGTGCTGTGAGGGAGGGGGCCATTTTGAATGCAGGCAGTGTTCTCAGGCCTGCACCCATTTTGCCTAGCTTTCATCCATTATGCTCAGGGGTAGTGAGTGGTGCATGTGCCTAGTCTTTCTGTGGGTTGTCTTGAATTTAAACATCATGGATGGGCTGGATGGCTTGGGATTGTGCTGATTTTTCTGTGATTTTCGTTTTTTTGGCCTGTTGTGGACAGGCCATGTGGTTGGGGGCCATTTTGAGTGCTGCTACAGGCCCTGGCCATGTGCTGTGAGGGAGGGGGCCATTTTGAATGCAGGCAGTGTTCTCAGGCCTGCACCCATTTTGCCTAGCTTTCATCCATTATGCCCAGGGGTAGTGAGTGGTGCATGTGCCTAGTCTTTCTGTGGGTTGTCTTGAATCTAAACATCATGGAGGGGCTGGATGGCTTGGGATTGTGCTGATTTTTCTGTGATTTTTGTTTTTTTGGCCTGTTGTGGCCTTTTCACCAGGGTGTAGTGAGTGGTGCATGGGCCTAGTCTTTCTGTGGGTTGTCTTGAATTTAAACATCATGAAGGGGCTGGATGGCTTGGGATTGTGCTGATTTTTCTGTGATTTTCGTTTTTTTGGCCTGTTGTTGTGGCCTTTTCACCAGGGGTAGTGACTAGTGAGTGTTGCATGTGCCTAGTCTTTCTGTGGGGTGTCTTGAATTTAAGCATCATGGAGGGCATGGGATTGTGCTGTTTTCTGTTTTTTCCGATTTTTTTGGGGTGTATAACTGAACTGATGTTCCTCTGTCTTCCATTGCTTTTAGGCGCACAAGACTCAAGAGAACCACCAGTGCCAGGAAGAAGTCCTGCAGCGGTGTGTGTGTGCAGCATAACGTCACGCGACGTCACGTCTGGCCTCAGACAACTCTGCAATTCGTGCAACTGCGGCCTGCTGTCTGACCTGCTCTGAAGAAGATGGCCCCAAAAAAAGGTCTCCGTAGCTCCTCTAGCAAGAAAGTTGCTAGTAAGGAGCAGAAGAAGCAAGTTACCAAGGAGGCTGGTGTGCCGGCCGCCGCGTTTTTGGGGAGTAAAAAAAAAAGTACGCCTGCAGCAGCAGCGGGATCTGCTGGGGACCAAGCTGGGAGCAGCACCCCCGCTCCATTGGGCTCAGTGCCTCCACCACCACGCCAACTTAAGTCAAAGCCCTTGAGTGCTTCAGAGGCAGTCAGTGTACTTCTTCAATCACCATCGACCAGTGATGTTGGCTCATCGCAAGAAAGTAGCAGCAATGTCCCTGAATCAACACAGGTTGTTGTAACTCATCTGACAAGTGTTGAACAACCACAGCCGCAACAACAACAACATGTGCAAGTACAAGCCCAAGTACATGTGGAAGGAGAGGCAGCGCAAGGAGATGCGCAAGCAGAGGTGCATGGAGGGTCACAAGTGCCCACAATAGTTGTTCCTCCCGAAGTAGGGGCACATCAGGAAATTGACAATCAAACCGAGGTATCATTTGAGGAAGCCACTCCTCCTGATGATCATTCATTGTCTTCCACACCCCTAGCAAGGAAGAGATCAAGGGTGAGGTCTACATCTTCTTCAAGCACACCTCCTTCTGATGATCTGGATGAAGATTGGGAACCACCAAGGCCGTCTGAGAGTGAGGCACACCATGATCTGAGAAAGATACCTAAGCGTAAAAGGAAGGTCGTCGAAAAACTCATAGCTATGGAGTGTGATGAGGCTCAACAAGAAGGGACGGATACTGCTGCTGATGAAGCCTCTCACGACGACGAGCCAGTCATCATAAAGGTCACTGCGGGCATGCAGCAAAGAGACATTTTGACCCTATCCCGAGAAGCTGCTGAGCGTGATGATGATGTCGACGAGGAGGCAATGGAAACACAACAATCATTGGATTTGGAGTTAACTAGTACACCAACACCTACCGGTCCATATTTCTTCCTCGCAAGAAGGGACCTCCATCCACCTCGACCTCAATTAGTGGTGTTGAAAGTGCAAAACGTACTGAAGTTCGGCAATCCACATCCTCCACTTCATCTGGCATTAGCAGCAGGACCACCACCACCAGTATCGCCGCCTCCTCCGGCCCCCAAAGACATGTCAAGTCTGCAATTTGGGACTTCTTTAGTGTTTGCCCAAAAATGGAAAACGTAGCCATTTGTAGCATTTGTAAGCTTCGAGTTAGTCGTGGTAAGTTTGGTACCAACTATGGTACCGGAGGCCAGAGAGGTCATCTTAGGAGACAGCACGCTGTCCAATGGTTTGCGCACCTAGAGGCAATCAAGGAAGCCCGAATTGCATCTGATTATGACGAGGAGGAAGAAGACGTGTCACTGTCAAACACTTCACTTACACCCAGTACCCCTGTCAGCAGCACACCCCATGTGAGCCACACTAAGAGTGTGGGAGAGAGTGATACACCAATGCGAAAAAGTTCATCAGCGAGCGTAACTGGGTCGAAGATATCATCATCATCATCCCGTAAATCCTTGGTCCAGGGCAACATTAAAAAGATGTTGTTTACAGAAGCGCAATATGAACGCAACCACCCACTGACGCGTCTGTATAACACTAAGCTGGCTAAAATGCTAGCTCTGGACCTTCTCCCTTTTTCTTTTGTAGAAGGGGTTGGTTTTCTAGAATTAGTGGCAGCGCTCTGCCCTAAATGGAAGGTTCCTAGCCCGTTCTATTTTTCCCGAGTTGGGGTTCCAGCACTACATGAAGATGTTCTGGAGGTGATTGGGGCAGCTTTGCAGAAGAGTGCTGTTCACACTATACATCTGACAACAGACATGTGGACCAGTGGCGCAGGCGCTGATTACATGTGCATCACTGCACACTGGGTCTCTTTTTCAGGGGTTAAAGCAAAGCTAAACACAGGTGTTGACCCGGACCAAGTTTTTAAAGCTGCTCGGAAACATGCAACACTAGCCATGTTTGGTTTGGAGAAACTTCACACAGCAGAAAACATTTTGGATGTATTTAACACAAAGGTCCTTGACTGGCTGTCCCCAAAAAAACTCCAGGTTGGTTATGTTTCCACGGATAAAGGCGCCAATGTAGTTAAGGCCATGCAGCTGGGTGACTATTTCAGAGTGCCGTGTTTGGCGCACTGTATACACCTGGTTGTCAAAAAATTCTTGAGTGATAAAGACAGTGCAGCGTACAGGGTAGTGGACACCTGCAGAAAAATGTGCAAACATTTCAGCCATTCTTTTAAGGCCCGGAAGCATCTGAGGAGCCTGCTATATGAACGTCAAATGCCAGTGAAAGCACTCATCCAGGAGGTGGCAACACGTTGGAACTCAACCTTCTACATGCTTGAGCGTCTGTATGAGCAGTATACGGTACTCGATCACTATTTCTTAACACAGGGTACAGCTCAGAAGGAGGACCTGAGGATGGGTGCGGCGCAATGGGACATAGTTAAAAGCCTGACATGCATGCTTCATCCTTTTGAGTTCTTCACGCGTGCAGTCAGCAAGGAGGACTGTAATTTGGGAAAAGCTATCCCATTGTTGTACATGCTGGAGCACCAACTGAAGGAGGTGTGTTCTGTGTTTGAAAAAGATGAAGAAAACCAAGACCCTTTTGTTCTGGCGGAGAAATTATTAGAGCACCTACAAGGTGATGAACGTCTTAAAATGATCCACTCAAACCAGCATTACATTTGTGCTACTATTCTGGATCCACGCTACAAAAAGGCGCTGGCAGGCCGAGCATTCTTTCCTCTTGCTGATGAAGATGTTACAAAGTACAAACAGTGGCTAGCCTCCTCAGCCAAGAGGTTTGAAAGAGAACGACAGCAATTTGAAGGAAAAGGCAGTACATCAGCATCAGCAGGCCATCCCCAGTCACAACAATCCACTTCTGCACCTGTGGCTGCGGCACAAGTGACCTCTCAGCCGTTAAAGAGACCGGCAACCGGATCATCTGCACCACCAGACACAACAGTAACATTGGAGGCTGAAGAGGATTGGCTAGCTCGGCTTGGGTTTGGTTCTCAAAAGGTCACAGCAACAGCTAAGCAAAGTGGAGGAACCTTGGAGGAGAACCTTGAGTCGATGGTGAAGGACTATCTGAATGACTCAACAGAGGTCTATGTTAATGCTGACCCATTGGCGTATTGGCATGGGAAAAAAGAATTGTGGCCACAGCTCTCCAACCTGGCTTTAAACTACTTGTCTTGCCCACTCGCAAGCGTGTCTTCTGAACGTGTTTTCAGTGCTGCTGGTGGCATTGTAACTTCCAAACGGAGCCGCCTCTCGCCCAAAAATGTGGAGAGGTTAACAATGATCAAGATGAATCAGCACCTCATACCACCAGATTACAGAGTACGAGAAAGCACGCCGGAGGAAGACGAGGTGGACAGCAACATAGATGAGGGAATTTCTTCTCTGTCAGGTGACACTGAGCTCACCCTGCCTGAATTTGCAGAGTATGATGACGAAGCCTTATTCTTATTCATGGACCGTGACACCGAGCCCTGAAAAGGAGACAATGAATCAATAACTTTCTTTTTCATCCTTATTCAATTTTATTCCTGTGTGTCTGTCTTTCTTTGTTGTGCACAGTTAATATAATTCAAACTTTAATCACCTAATCACAAAAACAAGCCCATCAGCAGAACTGTCTTCACTTGTATGCTTATTGATTTGAAGGTGCCGCAGTCTGCATTCCTCAGGTTCAAAGTTCAGAAGAACATGCTCCTCTATCCTCCTCCTCCAGACTCCTATTTCCATCAAAGCAGAGGGCTGGTTTACACCCAATGAAGAAAGACTCAGCACTTGTGGGGGTGTTGTTCAACCTCTTTGCGGTTGAGTTGATGGCTCTGGGGCCATTGCTGGGAAGCTCTAATACCGGATAAAAGTGGTTTGGACCAAATCCGAGGCGGAATTTTTTTGGTGTTTTTGCTGACTTGCTTGCTTTTGAGGTGCTCTTTGGGGGGTTCCGGCTGTTTGTGGGTGAGTTTCGGGGTCTGGGAGCACTGCTGGGACACTCTAATCTTGATTGCATTTGCTTTTCAGGAAATCCGTGGTGGTAAACCGGACTTATGGCCTAGCTACACAGCGCGTTTGGACCGAAGGCCGAGAAATATTGTGAGTAGGAGATTTTGCTTTTGGCCTGTTTGGGGGTGTTATGCTTTTTGGCGGGTGGGTTGGCGGGTCTTGGGGCATTCCTGGGAAGGTCTAATACCGGATAGAAGTGGTTGGGACAAAATCCACGCCGATTTTTTGTTGTTGCTATTTCTGACATTTTGCTCAATGTAGCGTTTTCGGGGGCCTGTTTGGGGGGCTTCCTGGTGTTTGTGGGTGGGTCTCGGGGTCTGGGAGCACTGCTGGGACACTCTAATCTTGATTGCATTTGCTTTTCAGGAAATCCAAGGTGGTAAACCGGACTTATGGCCTAGCTACACAGCGCGTTTGGACCGAAGGCAGAGAAATATTGTAAGTAGGAGATTTTGCTTTTGGCCTGTTTGGAGGTGTTATGCTTTTTGGCGGGTGGGTTGGCAGGTCTTGGGGCATTCCTGGGAAGGTCTAATACCGGATAGAAGTGGTTGGGACAAAATCCACGCCGTTTTTTTGTTGTTGCTATTTCTGACATTTTGCTCAATGTAGCGTTTTCGGGGGCCTGTTTGGGGGGCTTCCTGGCGTTTGTGGGTGGGTTTCGGGGTCTGGGAGCACTGCTGGCTATGGATACTTTACTTTGCAAGAGGTTTGAAGCAAATCCATAGTGGCAGAGGGGAGTTAGGGCCTAGCTGCAGAGCGCGCGCGGAGTGATTTGGGAAATTTGCCAAAAAATGACTAAGTCCCCATTTTTGTACTTTTGATCTTTGGCTGTTTGGGGGTCTTCTACTCATTTTCTCCTGGGTTGACGGCTCTGGGGCCATTGCTGGGAAGCTCTAATACCGGATAAAAGTGGTTTGGACCAAATCTGAGGTGGAAATGTTTTGGTGTTTTTGCTGACTTGCTTGCATTTGAGGTGCTCTTTGGGGGGGTTCCGGCTGTTTGTGGGTGAGTTTCGGGGTCTGGGAGCACTGCTGGGACACTAATCTTGATTGCATTTGCTTTTCAGGAAATCCGTGTGATGGTAAACCGGACTTATGGCCTAGCTACACAGCGCGTTTGGACCGAAGGCCGAGAAATATTGTAAGTAGGAGATTTTGCTTTTGGCCTGTTTGGGGATGTTATGCTTTTTGGCGGGTGGGTTTTCGGGTCTTGGGGCATTCCTGGGAAGGTCTAATACCGGATAGAAGTGGTTGGAACAAAATCCACGCCGATTTTTTGTTGTTGCTATTTCTGACATTTTGCTCAATGTAGCGTTTTCGGGGGCCTGTTTGGGGGGCTTCCTGGTGTTTGTGGGTGGGTTTCGGGGTCTGGGAGCACTGCTGGGACACTCTAATCTTGATTGCATTTGCTTTGCAGGAAATCCGTGGTGGTAAACCGGACTTATGGCCTAGCTACACAGCGCGTTTGGACCGAAGGCCGAGAAATATTGTAAGTAGGAGATTTTGCTTTTGGCCTGTTTGGGGGTGTTATGCTTTTTGGCGGGTGGGTTGGCGGGTCTTGGGGCATTCCTGGGAAGGTCTAATACCGGATAGAAGTGGTTGGGACAAAATCCACGCCGATTTTTTGTTGTTGCTATTTCTGACATTTTGCTCAATGTAGCGTTTTTGGGGGCCTGTTTGGGGGGCTTCCTGGTGTTTGTGGGTGGGTTTCGGGGTCTGGGAGCACTGCTGGGACACTCTAATCTTGATTGCATTTGCTTTTCAGGAAATCCGTGGTGGTAAACCGGACTTATGGCCTAGCTACACAGCGCGTTTAGACCGAAGGCAGAGAAATATTGTAAGAAGGAGATTTTGCTTTTGGCCTGTTTGGAGGTGTTATGCTTTTTGGCTGGTGGGTTGGCGGGTCTTGGGGCATTCCTGGGAAGGTCTAATACCGGATAGAAGTGGTTGGGACAAAATCCACGCCGTTTTTTTGTTGTTGCTATTTCTGACATTTTGCTCAATGTAGCGTTTTCGGGGGCCTGTTTGGGGGGCTTCCTGTGTTTGTGGGTGGGTTTCGGGGTCTGGGAGCACTGCTGGCTATGGATACTTTACTTTGCAAGAGGTTTGAAGCAAATCCATGGTGGCAGAGGGGAGTTAGGGCCTAGCTGCAGAGCGCGCGCGGAGTGATTTGGGAAATTTGCCAAAAAATGACTAAGTCCCCATTTTTGTACTTTTGCTCTTTGGCTGTTTGGGGGTCTTCTACTCGTTTTCTCCTGGGTTGACGGCTCTGGGGCCATTGCTGGGAAGCTCTAATACCGGATAAAAGTGGTTTGGACCAAATCTGAGGCGGAAATGTTTTGGTGTTTTTGCTGACTTGCTTGCCTTTGAGGTGCTCTTTGGGGGGGTTCCGGCTGTTTGTGGGTGAGTTTCGGGGTCTGGGAGCACTGCTGGGACACTAATCTTGATTGCATTTGCTTTTATGGAAATATGTGGTGGTAAACCGGACTTATGGCCTAGCTACACAGCGCGTTTGGACCGAAGGCCGAGAAATATTGTAAATAGGAGATTTTGCTTTTGGCCTGTTTGGGGGTGTTATGCTTTTTGGCGGGTGGGTTTTCGGGTCTTGGGGCATTCCTGGGAAGGTCTAATACCGGATAGAAGTGGTTGGGACAAAATCCACGCCGATTTTTTGTTGTTGCTATTTCTGACATTTTGCTCAATGTAGCGTTTTCGGGGGCCTGTTTGGGGGGCTTCCTGGTGTTTGTGGGTGGGTTTCGGGGTCTGGGAGCACTGCTGGGACACTCTAATCTTGATTGCATTTGCTTTTCAGGAAATCCGTGGTGGTAAACGGGACTTATGGCCTAGCTACACAGCGCGTTTGGACCGAAGGCAGAGAAATATTGTAAGTAGGAGATTTTGCTTTTGGCCTGTTTGGAGGTGTTATGCTTTTTGGCGGGTGGGTTGGCGGGTCTTGGGGCATTCCTGGGAAGGTCTAATACCGGATAGAAGTGGTTGGGACAAAATCCACGCCGTTTTTTTTTGTTGCTATTTCTGACATTTTGCTCAATGTAGTGTTTTTGGGGGCCTGTTTGGGGGGCTTCCTGGTGTTTGTGGGTGGGTTTCGGGGTCTGGGAGCACTGCTGGCTATGGATTCTTTACTTTGCAAGAGGTTTGAAGCAAATCCATGGTGGCAGAGGGGAGTTAGGGCTTAGCTGCAGAGCGCGCGCGGAGTGATCTGGGAAATTTGCCCAAAAAATGACTAAGTCCCCATTTTTGTACTTTTGCTCTTTGGCTGTTTGGGGGTCTTCTACTCGTTTTCTCCTGGGTTGACGGCTCTGGGGCCATTGCTGGGAAGCTCTAATACCGGATAAAAGTGGTTTGGACCAAATCTGAGGCGGAAATGTTTTGGTGTTTTTGCTGACTTGCTCGCCTTTGAGGTGCTCTTTGGGGGGCTTCCTGGTGTTTGTGGGTGGGTTTCGGGGTCTGGGAGCACTGCTGGGACACTCTAATCTTGATTGCATTTGCTTTTCAGGAAATCCGTGGTGGTAAACCGGACTTATGGCCTAGCTACACAGCGCGTTTAGACCGAAGGCAGAGAAATATTGTAAGAAGGAGATTTTGCTTTTGGCCTGTTTGGAGGTGTTATGCTTTTTGGCTGGTGGGTTGGCGGGTCTTGGGGCATTCCTGGGAAGGTCTAATACCGGATAGAAGTGGTTGGGACAAAATCCACGCCGTTTTTTTGTTGTTGCTATTTCTGACATTTTGCTCAATGTAGCGTTTTAGGGGGCCTGTTTGGGGGGCTTCCTGTGTTTGTGGGTGGGTTTCGGGGTCTGGGAGCACTGCTGGCTATGGATACTTTACTTTGCAAGAGGTTTGAAGCAAATCCATGGTGGCAGAGGGGAGTTAGGGCCTAGCTGCAGAGCGCGCGCGGAGTGATTTGGGAAATTTGCCAAAAAATGACTAAGTCCCCATTTTTGTACTTTTGCTCTTTGGCTGTTTGGGGGTCTTCTACTCGTTTTCTCCTGGGTTGACGGCTCTGGGGCCATTGCTGGGAAGCCCTAATACCGGATAAAAGTGGTTTGGACCAAATCTGAGGCGGAAATGTTTTGGTGTTTTTGCTGACTTGCTTGCCTTTGAGGTGCTCTTTGGGGGGGTTCCGGCTGTTTGTGGGTGAGTTTCGGGGTCTGGGAGCACTGCTGGGACACTAATCTTGATTGCATTTGCTTTTATGGAAATATGTGGTGGTAAACCGGACTTATGGCCTAGCTACACAGCGCGTTTGGACCGAAGGCCGAGAAATATTGTAAATAGGAGATTTTGCTTTTGGCCTGTTTGGGGGTGTTATGCTTTTTGGCGGGTGGGTTTTCGGGTCTTGGGGCATTCCTGGGAAGGTCTAATACCGGATAGAAGTGGTTGGGACAAAATCCACGCCGATTTTTTGTTGTTGCTATTTCCGACATTTTGCTCAATGTAGCGTTTTCGGGGGCCTGTTTGGGGGGCTTCCTGGTGTTTGTGGGTGGGTTTCGGGGTCTGGGAGCACTGCTGGGACACTCTAATCTTGATTGCATTTGCTTTGCAGGAAATCCGTGGTGGTAAACCGGACTTATGGCCTAGCTACACAGCGCGTTTGGACCGAAGGCCGAGAAATATTGTAAGTAGGAGATTTTGCTTTTGGCCTGTTTGGGGGTGTTATGCTTTTTGGCGGGTGGGTTGGCGGGTCTTGGGGCATTCCTGGGAAGGTCTAATACCGGATAGAAGTGGTTGGGACAAAATCCACGCCGATTTTTTGTTGTTGCTATTTCTGACATTTTGCTCAATGTAGCGTTTTCGGGGGCCTGTTTGGGGGGCTTCCTGGTGTTTGTGGGTGGGTTTCGGGGTCTGGGAGCACTGCTGGGACACTCTAATCTTGATTGCATTTGCTTTTCAGGAAATCCGTGGTGGTAAACGGGACTTATGGCCTAGCTACACAGCGCGTTTGGACCGAAGGCAGAGAAATATTGTAAGTAGGAGATTTTGCTTTTGGCCTGTTTGGAGGTGTTATGCTTTTTGGCGGGTGGGTTGGCGGGTCTTGGGGCATTCCTGGGAAGGTCTAATACCGGATAGAAGTGGTTGGGACAAAATCCACGCCGTTTTTTTTTGTTGCTATTTCTGACATTTTGCTCAATGTAGTGTTTTTGGGGGCCTGTTTGGGGGGCTTCCTGGTGTTTGTGGGTGGGTTTCGGGGTCTGGGAGCACTGCTGGCTATGGATTCTTTACTTTGCAAGAGGTTTGAAGCAAATCCATGGTGGCAGAGGGGAGTTAGGGCCTAGCTGCAGAGCGCGCGCGGAGTGATCTGGGAAATTTGCCCAAAAAATGACTAAGTCCCCATTTTTGTACTTTTGCTCTTTGGCTGTTTGGGGGTCTTCTACTCGTTTTCTCCTGGGTTGACGGCTCTGGGGCCATTGCTGGGAAGCTCTAATACCGGATAAAAGTGGTTTGGACCAAATCTGAGGCGGAAATGTTTTGGTGTTTTTGCTGACTTGCTTGCCTTTGAGGTGCTCTTTGGGGGGCTTCCTGGTGTTTGTGGGTGGGTTTCGGGGTCTGGGAGCACTGCTGGGACACTCTAATCTTGATTGCATTTGCTTTTCAGGAAATCCGTGGTGGTAAACCGGACTTATGGCCTAGCTACACAGCGCGTTTAGACCGAAGGCAGAGAAATATTGTAAGTAGGAGATTTTGCTTTTGGCCTGTTTGGGGTGTTATGCTTTTTGGCGGGTGGGTTGGTGGGTCTTGGGGCATTCCTGGGAAGGTCTAATACCGGATAGAAGTGGTTGGGACAAAATCCACGCCGATTTTTTGTTGTTGCTATTTCTGACATTTTGCTCAATGTAGCGTTTTCGGGGGCCTGTTTGGGGGGCTTCCTGGTGTTTGTGGGTGGGTTTCAGGGTCTGGGAGCACTGCTGGGACACTCTAATCTTGATTGCATTTGCTTTGCAGGAAATCCGTGGTGGTAAACCGGACTTATGGCCTAGCTACACAGCGCGTTTGGACCGAAGGCCGAGAAATATTGTAAGTAGGAGATTTTGCTTTTGGCCTGTTTGGGGGTGTTATGCTTTTTGGCGGGTGGGTTGGCGGGTCTTGGGGCATTCCTGGGAAGGTCTAATACCGGATAGAAGTGGTTGGGACAAAATCCACGCTGATTTTTTGTTGTTGCTATTTCTGACATTTTGCTCAATGTAGCGTTTTCGGGGGCCTGTTTGGGGGGCTTCCTGGTGTTTGTGGGTGGGTTTCGGGGTCTGGGAGCACTGCTGGGACACTCTAATCTTGATTGCATTTGCTTTTCAGGAAATCCGTGGTGGTAAACCGGACTTATGGCCTAGCTACACAACGCGTTTGGACCGAAGGCAGAGAAATATTGTAAGTAGGAGATTTTGCTTTTGGCCTGTTTGGAGGTGTTATGCTTTTTGGCGGGTGGGTTGGCGGGTCTTGGGGCATTCCTGGGAAGGTCTAATACCGGATAGAAGTGGTTGGGACAAAATCCACGCCGTTTTTTTTTGTTGCTATTTCTGACATTTTGCTCAATGTAGTGTTTTTGGGGGCCTGTTTGGGGGGCTTCCTGGTGTTTGTGGGTGGGTTTCGGGGTCTGGGAGCACTGCTGGCTATGGATTCTTTACTTTGCAAGAGGTTTGAAGCAAATCCATGGTGGCAGAGGGGAGTTAGGGCCTAGCTGCAGAGCGCGCGCGGAGTGATCTGGGAAATTTGCCCAAAAAATGACTAAGTCCCCATTTTTGTACTTTTGCTCTTTGGCTGTTTGGGGGTCTTCTACTCGTTTTCTCCTGGGTTGACGGCTCTGGGGCCATTGCTGGGAAGCTCTAATACCGGATAAAAGTGGTTTGGACCAAATCTGAGGCGGAAATGTTTTGGTGTTTTTGCTGACTTGCTTGCCTTTGAGGTGCTCTTTGGGGGGGTTTCCAGCTGTTTGTGGGTGAGTTTCGGGGTGTGGGAGCACTGCTGGCACACTAATCTTGATTGCATTTGCTTTTTAGGAAATCCGTGGTGGTAAACCGGACTTATGGCCTAGCTACACAGCGCGTTTGGACCGAAGGCCGAGAAATAATGTAAGTAGGAGATTTTGCTTTTGGCCTGTTTGGGGGTGTTATGCTTTTTGGCGGGTGGGTTTTCGGGTCTTGGGCCATTCCTGGGAAGGTCTAATACCGGATAGAAGTGGTTGGGACAAAATCCACGCCGATTTTTTGTTGTTGCTATTTCTGACATTTTGCTCAATGTAGCGTTTTCGGGGGCCTGTTTGGGGGGCTTCCTGGTGTTTGTGGGTGGGTTTCGGGGTCTGGGAGCACTGCTGGGACACTCTCATCTTGATTGCATTTGCTTTTCAGGAAATCCGTGGTGGTAAACCAGACTTATGGCCTAGCTACACAGCGCGTTTGGACCGAAGGCCGAGAAATATTGTAAGTAGGAGATTTTGCTTTTGGCCTGTTTTGGGGGTGTTATGCTTTTTGGCGGGTGGGTTGGCGGGTCTTGGGGTATTCCTGGGAAGGTCTAATACCGGATAGAAGTGGTTGGGACAAAATCCACGCCGATTTCTTTTTTTGCTATTTCTGACATTTTGCTCAATGTAGCGTTTTCGGGGGCCTGTTTGGGGGGGGCTTCCTGGTGTTTGTGGGTGGGTTTCGGGGTCTGGGAGCACTGCTGGCTATGGATTCTTTACTTTGCAAGAGGTTTGAAGCAAATCCATGGTGGCAGAGGGGAGTTAGGGCCTAGCTGCAGAGCGCGCGCGGAGTGATTTGGGAAATTTGCCAAAAAATGACTAAGTCCCCATTTTTGTACTTTTGCTCTTTGGCTGTTTGGGGGTCTTCTACTCGTTTTCTCCTGGGTTGACGGCTCCTGGGCCATTGCTGGGAAGCTCTAATACCGGATAAAAGTGGTTTGGACCAAATCCGAGGTGAAAATATTTTGGTGTTTTTGCTGACTTGCTTGCCTTTGAGGTGCTCTTTGGGGGGGTTCCGGCTGTTTGTGGGTGAGTTTCGGGGTCTGGGAGCACTGCTGGGACACTAATCTTGATTGCATTTGCTTTTCAGGAAATCCGTGGTGGTAAACCGGACTTATGGCCTAGCTACACAGCGCGTTTGGACCGAAGGCCGAGAAATATTGTAAGTAGGAGATTTTGCTTTTGGCCTGTTTGGGGATGTTATGCTTTTTGGCGGGTGGGTTTTCGGGTCTTGGGGCATTCCTGGGAAGGTCTAATACCGGATAGAAGTGGTTGGAACAAAATCCACGCCGATTTTTTGTTGTTGCTATTTCTGACATTTTGCTCAATGTAGCGTTTTCGGGGGCCTGTTTGGGGGGCTTCCTGGTGTTTGTGGGTGGGTTTCGGGGTCTGGGAGCACTGCTGGGACACTCTAATCTTGATTGCATTTGCTTTTCAGGAAATCCGTGGTGGTAAACCGGACTTATGGCCTAGCTACACAGCGCGTTTGGACCGAAGGCAGAGAAATATTGTAAGAAGGAGATTTTGCTTTTGGCCTGTTTGGAGGTGTTATGCTTTTTGGCTGGTGGGTTGGCGGGTCTTGGGGCATTCCTGGGAAGGTCTAATACCGGATAGAAGTGGTTGGGACAAAATCCACGCCGTTTTTTTTTGTTGCTATTTCTGACATTTTGCTCAATGTAGCGTTTTCGGGGGCCTGTTTGGGGGGCTTCCTGTGTTTGTGGGTGGGTTTCGGGGTCTGGGAGCACTGCTGGCTATGGATACTTTACTTTGCAAGAGGTTTGAAGCAAATCCATGGTGGCAGAGGGGAGTTAGGGCCTAGCTGCAGAGCGCGCGCGGAGTGATTTGGGAAATTTGCCAAAAAATGACTAAGTCCCCATTTTTGTACTTTTGCTCTTTGGCTGTTTGGGGGTCTTCTACTCGTTTTCTCCTGGGTTGACGGCTCTGGGGCCATTGTTGGGAAGCTCTAATACCGGATAAAAGTGGTTTGGACCAAATCTGAGGCGGAAATGTTTTGGTGTTTTTGCTGACTTGCTTGCCTTTGAGGTGCTCTTTGGGGGGTTCCGGCTGTTTGTGGGTGAGTTTCGGGGTCTGGGAGCACTGCTGGGACACTAATCTTGATTGCATTTGCTTTTCAGGAAATATGTGGTGGTAAACCGGACTTATGGCCTAGCTACACAGCGCGTTTGGACCGAAGGCCGAGAAATATTGTAAATAGGAGATTTTGCTTTTGGCCTGTTTGGGGGTGTTATGCTTTTTGGCGGGTGGGTTTTCGGGTCTTGGGGCATTCCTGGGAAGGTCTAATACCGGATAGAAGTGGTTGGGACAAAATCCACGCCGTTTTTTTGTTGTTGCTATTTCTGACATTTTGCTCAATGTAGTGTTTTTGGGGGCCTGTTTGGGGGGCTTCCTGGTGTTTGTGGGTGGGTTTCGGGGTCTGGGAGCACTGCTGGCTATGGATACTTTACTTTGCAAGAGGTTTGAAGCAAATCCATGGTGGCAGAGGGGAGTTAGGGCCTAGCTGCAGAGCGCGCGCGGAGTGATCTGGGAAATTTGCCCAAAAAATGACTAAGTCCCCATTTTTGTACTTTTGCTCTTTGGCTGTTTGGGGGTCTTCTACTCGTTTTCTCCTGGGTTGACGGCTCTGGGGCCATTGCTGGGAAGCTCTAATACCGGATAAAAGTGGTTTGGACCAAATCTGAGGCGGAAATGTTTTGGTGTTTTTGCTGACTTGCTTGCCTTTGAGGTGCTCTTTGGGGGGGTTCCAGCTGTTTGTGGGTGAGTTTCGGGGTGTGGGAGCACTGCTGGCACACTAATCTTGATTGCATTTGCTTTTTAGGAAATCCGTGGTGGTAAACCGGACTTATGGCCTAGCTACACAGCGCGTTTGGACCGAAGGCCGAGAAATAATGTAAGTAGGAGATTTTGCTTTTGGCCTGTTTGGGGATGTTATGCTTTTTGGCGGGTGGGTTTTCGGGTCTTGGGCCATTCCTGGGAAGGTCTAATACCGGATAGAAGTGGTTGGGACAAAATCCACGCCGATTTTTTGTTGTTGCTATTTCTGACATTTTGCTCAATGTAGCGTTTTCGGGGGCCTGTTTGGGGGGCTTCCTGGTGTTTGTGGGTGGGTTTCGGGGTCTGGGAGCACTGCTGGGACACTCTCATCTTGATTGCATTTGCTTTTCAGGAAATCCGTGGTGGTAAACCAGACTTATGGCCTAGCTACACAGCGCGTTTGGACCGAAGGCCGAGAAATATTGTAAGTAGGAGATTTTGCTTTTGGCCTGTTTTGGGGGTGTTATGCTTTTTGGCGGGTGGGTTGGCGGGTCTTGGGGCATTCCTGGGAAGGTCTAATACCGGATAGAAGTGGTTGGGACAAAATCCACGCCGATTTTTTTTTTGCTATTTCTGACATTTTGCTCAATGTAGCGTTTTCGGGGGCCTGTTTGGGGGGGGCTTCCTGGTGTTTGTGGGTGGGTTTCGGGGTCTGGGAGCACTGCTGGGACACTCTAATCTTGATTGCATTTGCTTTTCAGGAAATCCGTGGTGGTAAACCCGACTTATGGCCTAGCTACACAGCGCGTTTGGAACGAAGGCAGAGAAATATTGTAAGTAGGAGATTTTGCTTTTGGCCTGTTTGGGGTGTTATGCTTTTTGGCGGGTGGGTTGGTGGGTCTTGGGGCATTCCTGGGAAGGTCTAATACCGGATAGAAGTGGTTGGGACAAAATCCACGCCGATTTTTTGTTGTTGCTATTTCTGACATTTTGCTCAATGTAGCGTTTTCGGGGGCCTGTTTGGGGGGCTTCCTGGTGTTTGTGGGTGGGTTTCAGGGTCTGGGAGCACTGCTGGGACACTCTAATCTTGATTGCATTTGCTTTGCAGGAAATCCGTGGTGGTAAACCGGACTTATGGCCTAGCTACACAGCGCGTTTGGACCGAAGGCCGAGAAATATTGTAAGTAGGAGATTTTGCTTTTGGCCTGTTTGGGGGTGTTATGCTTTTTGGTGGGTGGGTTGGCGGGTCTTGGGGCATTCCTGGGAAGGTCTAATACCGGATAGAAGTGGTTGGGACAAAATCCACGCCGATTTTTTGTTGTTGCTATTTCTGACATTTTGCTCAATGTAGCGTTTTCGGGGGCCTGTTTGGGGGGCTTCCTGGTGTTTGTGGGTGGGTTTCGGGGTCTGGGAGCACTGCTGGGACACTCTAATCTTGATTGCATTTGCTTTTCAGGAAATCCGTGGTGGTAAACCGGACTTATGGCCTAGCTACACAACGCGTTTGGACCGAAGGCAGAGAAATATTGTAAGTAGGAGATTTTGCTTTTGGCCTGTTTGGAGGTGTTATGCTTTTTGGCGGGTGGGTTGGCGGGTCTTGGGGCATTCCTGGGAAGGTCTAATACCGGATAGAAGTGGTTGGGACAAAATCCACGCCGTTTTTTTTTGTTGCTATTTCTGACATTTTGCTCAATGTAGTGTTTTTGGGGGCCTGTTTGGGGGGCTTCCTGGTGTTTGTGGGTGGGTTTCGGGGTCTGGGAGCACTGCTGGCTATGGATTCTTTACTTTGCAAGAGGTTTGAAGCAAATCCATGGTGGCAGAGGGGAGTTAGGGCCTAGCTGCAGAGCGCGCGCGGAGTGATCTGGGAAATTTGCCCAAAAAATGACTAAGTCCCCATTTTTGTACTTTTGCTCTTTGGCTGTTTGGGGGTCTTCTACTCGTTTTCTCCTGGGTTGACGGCTCTGGGGCCATTGCTGGGAAGCTCTAATACCGGATAAAAGTGGTTTGGACCAAATCTGAGGCGGAAATGTTTTGGTGTTTTTGCTGACTTGCTTGCCTTTGAGGTGCTCTTTGGGGGGGTTTCCAGCTGTTTGTGGGTGAGTTTCGGGGTGTGGGAGCACTGCTGGCACACTAATCTTGATTGCATTTGCTTTTTAGGAAATCCGTGGTGGTAAACCGGACTTATGGCCTAGCTACACAGCGCGTTTGGACCGAAGGCCGAGAAATAATGTAAGTAGGAGATTTTGCTTTTGGCCTGTTTGGGGGTGTTATGCTTTTTGGCGGGTGGGTTTTCGGGTCTTGGGCCATTCCTGGGAAGGTCTAATACCGGATAGAAGTGGTTGGGACAAAATCCACGCCGATTTTTTGTTGTTGCTATTTCTGACATTTTGCTCAATGTAGCGTTTTCGGGGGCCTGTTTGGGGGGCTTCCTGGTGTTTGTGGGTGGGTTTCGGGGTCTGGGAGCACTGCTGGGACACTCTCATCTTGATTGCATTTGCTTTTCAGGAAATCCGTGGTGGTAAACCAGACTTATGGCCTAGCTACACAGCGCGTTTGGACCGAAGGCCGAGAAATATTGTAAGTAGGAGATTTTGCTTTTGGCCTGTTTTGGGGGTGTTATGCTTTTTGGCGGGTGGGTTGGCGGGTCTTGGGGCATTCCTGGGAAGGTCTAATACCGGATAGAAGTGGTTGGGACAAAATCCACGCCGATTTTTTTTTTGCTATTTCTGACATTTTGCTCAATGTAGCGTTTTCGGGGGCCTGTTTGGGGGGGGCTTCCTGGTGTTTGTGGGTGGGTTTCGGGGTCTGGGAGCACTGCTGGGACACTCTAATCTTGATTGCATTTGCTTTTCAGGAAATCCGTGGTGGTAAACCCGACTTATGGCCTAGCTACACAGCGCGTTTGGAACGAAGGCAGAGAAATATTGTAAGTAGGAGATTTTGCTTTTGGCCTGTTTGGGGTGTTATGCTTTTTGGCGGGTGGGTTGGTGGGTCTTGGGGCATTCCTGGGAAGGTCTAATACCGGATAGAAGTGGTTGGGACAAAATCCACGCCGATTTTTTGTTGTTGCTATTTCTGACATTTTGCTCAATGTAGCGTTTTCGGGGGCCTGTTTGGGGGGCTTCCTGGTGTTTGTGGGTGGGTTTCAGGGTCTGGGAGCACTGCTGGGACACTCTAATCTTGATTGCATTTGCTTTGCAGGAAATCCGTGGTGGTAAACCGGACTTATGGCCTAGCTACACAGCGCGTTTGGACCGAAGGCCGAGAAATATTGTAAGTAGGAGATTTTGCTTTTGGCCTGTTTGGGGGTGTTATGCTTTTTGGTGGGTGGGTTGGCGGGTCTTGGGGCATTCCTGGGAAGGTCTAATACCGGATAGAAGTGGTTGGGACAAAATCCACGCCGATTTTTTGTTGTTGCTATTTCTGACATTTTGCTCAATGTAGCGTTTTCGGGGGCCTGTTTGGGGGGCTTCCTGGTGTTTGTGGGTGGGTTTCGGGGTCTGGGAGCACTGCTGGGACACTCTAATCTTGATTGCATTTGCTTTTCAGGAAATCCGTGGTGGTAAACCGGACTTATGGCCTAGCTACACAACGCGTTTGGACCGAAGGCAGAGAAATATTGTAAGTAGGAGATTTTGCTTTTGGCCTGTTTGGAGGTGTTATGCTTTTTGGCGGGTGGGTTGGCGGGTCTTGGGGCATTCCTGGGAAGGTCTAATACCGGATAGAAGTGGTTGGGACAAAATCCACGCCGTTTTTTTTTGTTGCTATTTCTGACATTTTGCTCAATGTAGTGTTTTTGGGGGCCTGTTTGGGGGGCTTCCTGGTGTTTGTGGGTGGGTTTCGGGGTCTGGGAGCACTGCTGGCTATGGATTCTTTACTTTGCAAGAGGTTTGAAGCAAATCCATGGTGGCAGAGGGGAGTTAGGGCCTAGCTGCAGAGCGCGCGCGGAGTGATCTGGGAAATTTGCCCAAAAAATGACTAAGTCCCCATTTTTGTACTTTTGCTCTTTGGCTGTTTGGGGGTCTTCTACTCGTTTTCTCCTGGGTTGACGGCTCTGGGGCCATTGCTGGGAAGCTCTAATACCGGATAAAAGTGGTTTGGACCAAATCTGAGGCGGAAATGTTTTGGTGTTTTTGCTGACTTGCTTGCCTTTGAGGTGCTCTTTGGGGGGGTTTCCAGCTGTTTGTGGGTGAGTTTCGGGGTGTGGGAGCACTGCTGGCACACTAATCTTGATTGCATTTGCTTTTTAGGAAATCCGTGGTGGTAAACCGGACTTATGGCCTAGCTACACAGCGCGTTTGGACCGAAGGCCGAGAAATAATGTAAGTAGGAGATTTTGCTTTTGGCCTGTTTGGGGGTGTTATGCTTTTTGGCGGGTGGGTTTTCGGGTCTTGGGCCATTCCTGGGAAGGTCTAATACCGGATAGAAGTGGTTGGGACAAAATCCACGCCGATTTTTTGTTGTTGCTATTTCTGACATTTTGCTCAATGTAGCGTTTTCGGGGGCCTGTTTGGGGGGCTTCCTGGTGTTTGTGGGTGGGTTTCAGGGTCTGGGAGCACTGCTGGGACACTCTAATCTTGATTGCATTTGCTTTGCAGGAAATCCGTGGTGGTAAACCGGACTTATGGCCTAGCTACACAGCGCGTTTGGACCGAAGGCCGAGAAATATTGTAAGTAGGAGATTTTGCTTTTGGCCTGTTTGGGGGTGTTATGCTTTTTGGTGGGTGGGTTGGCGGGTCTTGGGGCATTCCTGGGAAGGTCTAATACCGGATAGAAGTGGTTGGGACAAAATCCACGCCGATTTTTTGTTGTTGCTATTTCTGACATTTTGCTCAATGTAGCGTTTTCGGGGGCCTGTTTGGGGGGCTTCCTGGTGTTTGTGGGTGGGTTTCGGGGTCTGGGAGCACTGCTGGGACACTCTAATCTTGATTGCATTTGCTTTTCAGGAAATCCGTGGTGGTAAACCGGACTTATGGCCTAGCTACACAACGCGTTTGGACCGAAGGCAGAGAAATATTGTAAGTAGGAGATTTTGCTTTTGGCCTGTTTGGAGGTGTTATGCTTTTTGGCGGGTGGGTTGGCGGGTCTTGGGGCATTCCTGGGAAGGTCTAATACCGGATAGAAGTGGTTGGGACAAAATCCACGCCGTTTTTTTTTGTTGCTATTTCCGACATTTTGCTCAATGTAGCGTTTTCGGGGGCCTGTTTGGGGGGCTTCCTGGTGTTTGTGGGTGGGTTTCGGGGTCTGGGAGCACTGCTGGCTATGGATACTTTACTTTGCAAGAGGTTTGAAGCAAATCCATGGTGGCAGAGGGGAGTTAGGGCCTAGCTGCAGAGCGCGCGCGGAGTGATTTGGGAAATTTGCCAAAAAATGACTAAGGCCCCATTTTTGTACTTTTGCTCTTTGGCTGTTTGGGGGTCTTCTACTCGTTTTCTCCTGGGTTGACGGCTCTGGGGCCATTGCTGGGAAGCTCTAATACCGGATAAAAGTGGTTTGGACCAAATCTGAGGTGGAAATGTTTTGGTGTTTTTGCTGACTTGCTTGCCTTTGAGGTGCTCTTTGGGGGGGTTCCGGCTGTTTGTGGGTGAGTTTCGGGGTGTGGGAGCACTGCTGGCACACTAATCTTGATTGCATTTGCTTTTCAGGAAATCCGTGGTGGTAAACCGGACTTATGGCCTAGCTACACAGCGCGTTTGGACCGAAGGCCGAGAAATAATGTAAGTAGGAGATTTTGCTTTTGGCCTGTTTGGGGGTGTTATGCTTTTTGGCGGGTGGGTTTTCGGGTCTTGGGCCATTCCTGGGAAGGTCTAATACCGGATAGAAGTGGTTGGGACAAAATCCACGCCGATTTTTTGTTGTTGCTATTTCTGACATTTTGCTCAATGTAGCGTTTTCGGGGGCCTGTTTGGGGGGCTTCCTGGTGTTTGTGGGTGGGTTTCGGGGTCTGGGAGCACTGCTGGGACACTCTCATCTTGATTGCATTTGCTTTTCAGGAAATCCGTGGTGGTAAACCAGACTTATGGCCTAGCTACACAGCGCGTTTGGACCGAAGGCCGAGAAATATTGTAAGTAGGAGATTTTGCTTTTGGCCTGTTTTGGGGGTGTTATGCTTTTTGGCGGGTGGGTTGGCGGGTCTTGGGGCATTCCTGGGAAGGTCTAATACCGGATAGAAGTGGTTGGGACAAAATCCACGCCGATTTTTTTTTTGCTATTTCTGACATTTTGCTCAATGTAGCGTTTTCGGGGGCCTGTTTGGGGGGGGGCTTCCTGGTGTTTGTGGGTGGGTTTCGGGGTCTGGGAGCACTGCTGGCTATGGATACTTTACTTTGCAAGAGGTTTGAAGCAAATCCATGGTGGCAGAGGGGAGTTAGGGCCAAGCTGCAGAGCGCGTGCGGAGTGATTTGGGAAATTTGCCAAAAAATGACTAAGTCCCCATTTTTGTACTTTTGCTCTTTGGCTGTTTGGGGGTCTTCTACTCGTTTTCTCCTGGGTTGACGGCTCTGGGGCCATTGCTGGGAAGCTCTAATACCGGATAAAAGTGGTTTGGACCAAATCCGAGGCGGAAATATTTTGGTGTTTTTGCTGACTTGCTTGCCTTTGAGGTGCTCTTTGGGGGGGTTCCGGCTGTTTGTGGGTGAGTTTCGGGGTCTGGGAGCACTGCTGGGACACTAATCTTGATTGCATTTGCTTTTCAGGAAATCCGTGGTGGTAAACCGGACTTATGGCCTAGCTACACAGCGCGTTTGGACCGAAGGCCGAGAAATATTGTAAGTAGGAGATTTTGATTTTGGCCTGTTTGGGGATGTTATGCTTTTTGGCGGGTGGGTTTTCGGGTCTTGGGGCATTCCTGGGAAGGTCTAATACCGGATAGAAGTGGTTGGAACAAAATCCACGCCGATTTTTTGTTGTTGCTATTTCTGACATTTTGCTCAATGTAGCGTTTTCGGGGGCCTGTTTGGGGGGCTTCCTGGTGTTTGTGGGTGGGTTTCGGGTTCTGGGAGCACTGCTGGGACACTCTAATCTTGATTGCATTTGCTTTGCAGGAAATCCGTGGTGGTAAACCGGACTTATGGCCTAGCTACACAGCGCGTTTGGACCGAAGGCCGAGAAATATTGTAAGTAGGAGATTTTGCTTTTGGCCTGTTTGGGGGTGTTATGCTTTTTGGCGGGTGGGTTGGCGGGTCTTGGGGCATTCCTGGGAAGGTCTAATACCGGATAGAAGTGGTTGGGACAAAATCCACGCCGATTTTTTGTTGTTGCTATTTCTGACATTTTGCTCAATGTAGCGTTTTCGGGGGCCTGTTTGGGGGGCTTCCTGGTGTTTGTGGGTGGGTTTCGGGGTCTGGGAGCACTGCTGGGACACTCTAATCTTGATTGCATTTGCTTTTCAGGAAATCCGTGGTGGTAAACCGGACTTATGGCCTAGCTACACAGCGCGTTTGGACCGAAGGCAGAGAAATATTGTAAGAAGGAGATTTTGCTTTTGGCCTGTTTGGAGGTGTTATGCTTTTTGGCTGGTGGGTTGGCGGGTCTTGGGGCATTCCTGGGAAGGTCTAATACCGGATAGAAGTGGTTGGGACAAAATCCACGCCGTTTTTTTTTGTTGCTATTTCTGACATTTTGCTCAATGTAGCATTTTCGGGGGCCTGTTTGGGGGGCTTCCTGTGTTTGTGGGTGGGTTTCGGGGTCTGGGAGCACTGCTGGCTATGGATACTTTACTTTGCAAGAGGTTTGAAGCAAATCCATGGTGGCAGAGGGGAGTTAGGGCCTAGCTGCAGAGCGCGCGCGGAGTGATTTGGGAAATTTGCCAAAAAATGACTAAGTCCCCATTTTTGTACTTTTGCTCTTTGGCTGTTTGGGGGTCTTCTACTCGTTTTCTCCTGGGTTGACGGCTCTGGGGCCATTGCTGGGAAGCTCTAATACCGGATAAAAGGGGTTTGGACCAAATCTGAGGCGGAAATGTTTTGGTGTTTTTGCTGACTTGCTTGCCTTTGAGGTGCTCTTTGGGGGGTTCCGGCTGTTTGTGGGTGAGTTTCGGGGTCTGGGAGCACTGCTGGGACACTAATCTTGATTGCATTTGCTTTTCAGGAAATATGTGGTGGTAAACCGGACTTATGGCCTAGCTACACAGCGCGTTTGGACCGAAGGCCGAGAAATATTGTAAATAGGAGATTTTGCTTTTGGCCTGTTTGGGGGTGTTATGCTTTTTGGCGGGTGGGTTTTCGGGTCTTGGGGCATTCCTGGGAAGGTCTAATACCGGATAGAAGTGGTTGGGACAAAATCCACGCCGATTTTTTGTTGTTGCTATTTCTGACATTTTGCTCAATGTAGCGTTTTCGGGGGCCTGTTTGGGGGGCTTCCTGGTGTTTGTGGGTGGGTTTCGGGGTCTGGGAGCACTGCTGGGACACTCTAATCTTGATTGCATTTGCTTTGCAGGAAATCCGTGTTGGTAAACCGGACTTATGGCCTAGCTACACAGCGCGTTTGGACCGAAGGCCGAGAAATATTGTAAGTAGGAGATTTTGCTTTTGGCCTGTTTGGGGGTGTTATGCTTTTTGGCGGGTGGGTTGGCGGGTCTTGGGGCATTCCTGGGAAGGTCTAATACCGGATAGAAGTGGTTGGGACAAAATCCACGCCGATTTTTTGTTGTTGCTATTTCTGACATTTTGCTCAATGTAGCGTTTTCGGGGGCCTGTTTGGGGGGCTTCCTGGTGTTTGTGGGTGGGTTTCGGGGTCTGGGAGCACTGCTGGGACACTCTAATCTTGATTGCATTTGCTTTTCAGGAAATCCGTGGTGGTAAACGGGACTTATGGCCTAGCTACACAGCGCGTTTGGACCGAAGGCAGAGAAATATTGTAAGTAGGAGATTTTGCTTTTGGCCTGTTTGGAGGTGTTATGCTTTTTGGCGGGTGGGTTGGCGGGTCTTGGGGCATTCCTGGGAAGGTCTAATACCGGATAGAAGTGGTTGGGACAAAATCCACGCCGTTTTTTTGTTGTTGCTATTTCTGACATTTTGCTCAATGTAGTGTTTTTGGGGGCCTGTTTGGGGGGCTTCCTGGTGTTTGTGGGTGGGTTTCGGGGTCTGGGAGCACTGCTGACTATGGATACTTTACTTTGCAAGAGGTTTGAAGCAAATCCATGGTGGCAGAGGGGAGTTAGGGCCTAGCTGCAGAGCGCGCGTGGAGTGATCTGGGAAATTTGCCCAAAAAATGACTAAGTCCCCATTTTTGTACTTTTGCTCTTTGGCTGTTTGGGGGTCTTCTACTCGTTTTCTCCTGGGTTGACGGCTCTGGGGCCATTGCTGGGAAGCTCTAATACCGGATAAAAGTGGTTTGGACCAAATCTGAGGCGGAAATGTTTTGGTGTTTTTGCTGACTTGCTTGCCTTTGAGGTGCTCTTTGGGGGGGTTCCAGCTGTTTGTGGGTGAGTTTCGGGGTGTGGGAGCACTGCTGGCACACTAATCTTGATTGCATTTGCTTTTTAGGAAATCCGTGGTGGTAAACCGGACTTATGGCCTAGCTACACAGCGCGTTTGGACCGAAGGCCGAGAAATAATGTAAGTAGGAGATTTTGCTTTTGGCCTGTTTGGGGGTGTTATGCTTTTTGGCGGGTGGGTTTTCGGGTCTTGGGCCATTCCTGGGAAGGTCTAATACCGGATAGAAGTGGTTGGGACAAAATCCACGCCGATTTTTTGTTGTTGCTATTTCTGACATTTTGCTCAATGTAGCGTTTTCGGGGGCCTGTTTGGGGGGCTTCCTGGTGTTTGTGGGTGGGTTTCGGGGTCTGGGAGCACTGCTGGGACACTCTCATCTTGATTGCATTTGCTTTTCAGGAAATCCGTGGTGGTAAACCAGACTTATGGCCTAGCTACACAGCGCGTTTGGACCGAAGGCCGAGAAATATTGTAAGTAGGAGATTTTGCTTTTGGCCTGTTTTGGGGGTGTTATGCTTTTTGGCGGGTGGGTTGGCGGGTCTTGGGGCATTCCTGGGAAGGTCTAATACCGGATAGAAGTGGTTGGGACAAAATCCACGCCGATTTTTTTTTTGCTATTTCTGACATTTTGCTCAATGTAGCGTTTTCGGGGGCCTGTTTGGGGGGGCTTCCTGGTGTTTGTGGGTGGGTTTCGGGGTCTGGGAGCACTGCTGGCTACGGATACTTTACTTTGCAAGAGGTTTGAAGCAAATCCATGGTGGCAGAGGGGAGTTAGGGCCTAGCTGCAGAGCGCGCGCGGAGTGATTTGGGAAATTTGCCAAAAAATGACTAAGTCCCCATTTTTGTACTTTTGCTCTTTGGCTGTTTGGGGGTCTTCTACTCGTTTTCTCCTGGGTTGACGGCTCTGGGGCCATTGCTGGGAAGCTCTAATACCGGATAAAAGTGGTTTGGACCAAATCCGAGGCGGAAATATTTTGGTGTTTTTGCTTTGAGGTGCTCTTTGGGGGGGTTCCGGCTGTTTGTGGGTGAGTTTCGGGGTCTGGGAGCACTGCTGGGACACTCTAATCTTGATTGCATTTGCTTTTCAGGAAATCCGTGGTGGTAAACGGGACTTATGGCCTAGCTACACAGCGCGTTTGGACCGAAGGCCGAGAAATATTGTAAGTAGGAGATTTTGCTTTTGGCCTGTTTGGGGGTGTTATGCTTTTTGGCGGGTGGGTTGGCGGGTCTTGGGGCATTCCTGGGAAGGTCTAATACCGGATAGAAGTGGTTGGGACAAAATCCACGCCGATTTTTTGTTGTTGCTATTTCTGACATTTTGCTCAATGTAGCGTTTTCGGGGGCCTGTTTGGGGGGCTTCCTGGTGTTTGTGGGTGGGTTTCGGGGTCTGGGAGCACTGCTGGGACACTCTAATCTTGATTGCATTTGCTTTTCAGGAAATCCGTGGTGGTAAACGGGACTTATGGCCTAGCTACACAGCGCGTTTGGACCGAAGGCAGAGAAATATTGTAAGTAGGAGATTTTGCTTTTGGCCTGTTTGGAGGTGTTATGCTTTTTGGCGGGTGGGTTGGCGGGTCTTGGGGCATTCCTGGGAAGGTCTAATACCGGATAGAAGTGGTTGGGACAAAATCCACGCCGTTTTTTTGTTGTTGCTATTTCTGACATTTTGCTCAATGTAGTGTTTTTGGGGGCCTGTTTGGGGGGCTTCCTGGTGTTTGTGGGTGGGTTTCGGGGTCTGGGAGCACTGCTGACTATGGATACTTTACTTTGCAAGAGGTTTGAAGCAAATCCATGGTGGCAGAGGGGAGTTAGGGCCTAGCTGCAGAGCGCGCGTGGAGTGATCTGGGAAATTTGCCCAAAAAATGACTAAGTCCCCATTTTTGTACTTTTGCTCTTTGGCTGTTTGGGGGTCTTCTACTCGTTTTCTCCTGGGTTGACGGCTCTGGGGCCATTGCTGGGAAGCTCTAATACCGGATAAAAGTGGTTTGGACCAAATCTGAGGCGGAAATGTTTTGGTGTTTTTGCTGACTTGCTTGCCTTTGAGGTGCTCTTTGGGGGGGTTCCAGCTGTTTGTGGGTGAGTTTCGGGGTGTGGGAGCACTGCTGGCACACTAATCTTGATTGCATTTGCTTTTTAGGAAATCCGTGGTGGTAAACCGGACTTATGGCCTAGCTACACAGCGCGTTTGGACCGAAGGCCGAGAAATAATGTAAGTAGGAGATTTTGCTTTTGGCCTGTTTGGGGGTGTTATGCTTTTTGGCGGGTGGGTTTTCGGGTCTTGGGCCATTCCTGGGAAGGTCTAATACCGGATAGAAGTGGTTGGGACAAAATCCACGCCGATTTTTTGTTGTTGCTATTTCTGACATTTTGCTCAATGTAGCGTTTTCGGGGGCCTGTTTGGGGGGCTTCCTGGTGTTTGTGGGTGGGTTTCGGGGTCTGGGAGCACTGCTGGGACACTCTCATCTTGATTGCATTTGCTTTTCAGGAAATCCGTGGTGGTAAACCAGACTTATGGCCTAGCTACACAGCGCGTTTGGACCGAAGGCCGAGAAATATTGTAAGTAGGAGATTTTGCTTTTGGCCTGTTTTGGGGGTGTTATGCTTTTTGGCGGGTGGGTTGGCGGGTCTTGGGGCATTCCTGGGAAGGTCTAATACCGGATAGAAGTGGTTGGGACAAAATCCACGCCGATTTTTTTTTTGCTATTTCTGACATTTTGCTCAATGTAGCGTTTTCGGGGGCCTGTTTGGGGGGGCTTCCTGGTGTTTGTGGGTGGGTTTCGGGGTCTGGGAGCACTGCTGGCTACGGATACTTTACTTTGCAAGAGGTTTGAAGCAAATCCATGGTGGCAGAGGGGAGTTAGGGCCTAGCTGCAGAGCGCGCGCGGAGTGATTTGGGAAATTTGCCAAAAAATGACTAAGTCCCCATTTTTGTACTTTTGCTCTTTGGCTGTTTGGGGGTCTTCTACTCGTTTTCTCCTGGGTTGACGGCTCTGGGGCCATTGCTGGGAAGCTCTAATACCGGATAAAAGTGGTTTGGACCAAATCCGAGGCGGAAATATTTTGGTGTTTTTGCTTTGAGGTGCTCTTTGGGGGGGTTCCGGCTGTTTGTGGGTGAGTTTCGGGGTCTGGGAGCACTGCTGGGACACTCTAATCTTGATTGCATTTGCTTTTCAGGAAATCCGTGGTGGTAAACGGGACTTATGGCCTAGCTACACAGCGCGTTTGGACCGAAGGCCGAGAAATATTGTAAGTAGGAGATTTTGCTTTTGGCCTGTTTGGGGGTGTTATGCTTTTTGGCGGGTGGGTTGGCGGGTCTTGGGGCATTCCTGGGAAGGTCTAATACTGGATAGAAGTGGTTGGGACAAAATCCACGCCGATTTTTTTTGTTGCTATTTCTGACATTTTGCTCAATGTAGCGTTTTCGGGGGCCTGTTTGGGGGGCTTCCTGGTGTTTGTGGGTGGGTTTCGGGGTCTGGGAGCACTGCTGGGACACTCTAATCTTGATTGCATTTGCTTTTCAGGAAATCCGTGGTGGTAAACCCGACTTATGGCCTAGCTACACAGCGCGTTTGGAACGAAGGCAGAGAAATATTGTAAGTAGGAGATTTTGCTTTTGGCCTGTTTGGGGTGTTATGCTTTTTGGCGGGTGGGTTGGTGGGTCTTGGGGCATTCCTGGGAAGGTCTAATACCGGATAGAAGTGGTTGGGACAAAATCCACGCCGATTTTTTGTTGTTGCTATTTCTGACATTTTGCTCAATGTAGCGTTTTCGGGGGCCTGTTTGGGGGGCTTCCTGGTGTTTGTGGGTGGGTTTCAGGGTCTGGGAGCACTGCTGGGACACTCTAATCTTGATTGCATTTGCTTTGCAGGAAATCCGTGGTGGTAAACCGGACTTATGGCCTAGCTACACAGCGCGTTTGGACCGAAGGCCGAGAAATATTGTAAGTAGGAGATTTTGCTTTTGGCCTGTTTGGGGGTGTTATGCTTTTTGGCGGGTGGGTTGGCGGGTCTTGGGGCATTCCTGGGAAGGTCTAATACCGGATAGAAGTGGTTGGGACAAAATCCACGCCGATTTTTTGTTGTTGCTATTTCTGACATTTTGCTCAATGTAGCGTTTTCGGGGGCCTGTTTGGGGGGCTTCCTGGTGTTTGTGGGTGGGTTTCGGGGTCTAGGAGCACTGCTGGGACACTCTAATCTTGATTGCATTTGCTTTTCAGGAAATCCGTGGTGGTAAACCGGACTTATGGCCTAGCTACACAACGCGTTTGGACCGAAGGCAGAGAAATATTGTAAGTAGGAGATTTTGCTTTTGGCCTGTTTGGAGGTGTTATGCTTTTTGGCGGGTGGGTTGGCGGGTCTTGGGGCATTCCTGGGAAGGTCTAATACCGGATAGAAGTGGTTGGGACAAAATCCACGCCGTTTTTTTTTGTTGCTATTTCCGACATTTTGCTCAATGTAGCGTTTTCGGGGGCCTGTTTGGGGGGCTTCCTGGTGTTTGTGGGTGGGTTTCGGGGTCTGGGAGCACTGCTGGCTATGGATACTTTACTTTGCAAGAGGTTTGAAGCAAATCCATGGTGGCAGAGGGGAGTTAGGGCCTAGCTGCAGAGCGCGCGCGGAGTGATTTGGGAAATTTGCCAAAAAATGACTAAGTCCCCATTTTTGTACTTTTGCTCTTTGGCTGTTTGGGGGTCTTCTACTCGTTTTCTCCTGGGTTGACGGCTCTGGGGCCATTGCTGGGAAGCTCTAATACCGGATAAAAGTGGTTTGGACCAAATCTGAGGCGGAAATGTTTTGGTGTTTTTGCTGACTTGCTTGCCTTTGAGGTGCTCTTTGGGGGGGTTCCAGCTGTTTGTGGGTGAGTTTCGGGGTGTGGGAGCACTGCTGGCACACTAATCTTGATTGCATTTGCTTTTCAGGAAATCCGTGGTGGTAAACCGGACTTATGGCCTAGCTACACAGCGCGTTTGGACCGAAGGCCGAGAAATAATGTAAGTAGGAGATTTTGCTTTTGGCCTGTTTGGGGGTGTTATGCTTTTTGGCGGGTGGGTTTTCGGGTCTTGGGCCATTCCTGGGAAGGTCTAATACCGGATAGAAGTGGTTGGGACAAAATCCACGCCGATTTTTTGTTGTTGCTATTTCTGACATTTTGCTCAATGTAGCGTTTTCGGGGGCCTGTTTGGGGGGCTTCCTGGTGTTTGTGGGTGGGTTTCGGGGTCTGGGAGCACTGCTGGGACACTCTAATCTTGATTGCATTTGCTTTTCAGGAAATCCGTGGTGGTAAACCAGACTTATGGCCTAGCTACACAGCGCGTTTGGACCGAAGGCCGAGAAATATTGTAAGTAGGAGATTTTGCTTTCGGCCTGTTTTGGGGGTGTTATGCTTTTTGGCGGGTGGGTTGGCGGGTCTTGGGACATTCCTGGGAAGGTCTAATACCGGATAGAAGTGGTTGGGACGAAATCCACGCCGATTTTTTTTGTGCTATTTCTGACATTTTGCTCAATGTAGCGTTTTCGGGGGCCTGTTTGGGGGGGCTTCCTGGTGTTTGTGGGTGGGTTTCGGGGTCTGGGAGCACTGCTGGCTATGGATACTTTACTTTGCAAGAGGTTTGAAGCAAATCCATGGTGGCAGAGGGGAGTTAGGGCCTAGCTGCAGAGCGCGCGCGGAGTGATTTGGGAAATTTGCCAAAAAATGACTAAGTCCCCATTTTTGTACTTTTGCTCTTTGGCTGTTTGGGGGTCTTCTACTCGTTTTCTCCTGGGTTGACGGCTCTGGGGCCATTGCTGGGAAGCTCTAATACCGGATAAAAGTGGTTTGGACCAAATCCGAGGCGGAAATATTTTGGTGTTTTTGCTTTGAGGTGCTCTTTGGGGGGGTTCCGGCTGTTTGTGGGTGAGTTTCGGGGTCTGGGAGCACTGCTGGGACACTCTAATCTTGATTGCATTTGCTTTTCAGGAAATCCGTGGTGGTAAACGGGACTAATGGCCTAGCTACACAGCGCGTTTGGACCGAAGGCCGAGAAATATTGTAAGTAGGAGATTTTGCTTTTGGCCTGTTTGGGGGTGTTATGCTTTTTGGCGGGTGGGTTGGCGGGTCTTGGGGCATTCCTGGGAAGGTCTAATACTGGATAGAAGTGGTTGGGACAAAATCCACGCCGATTTTTTGTTGTTGCTATTTCTGACATTTTGCTCAATGTAGCGTTTTCGGGGGCCTGTTTGGGGGGCTTCCTGGTGTTTGTGGGTGAGTTTCGGGGTCTGGGAGCACTGCTGGGACACTCTAATCTTGATTGCATTTGCTTTTCAGGAAATCCGTGGTGGTAAACCCGACTTATGGCCTAGCTACACAGCGCGTTTGGAACGAAGGCAGAGAAATATTGTAGGTAGGAGATTTTGCTTTTGGCCTGTTTGGGGTGTTATGCTTTTTGGCGGGTGGGTTGGTGGGTCTTGGGGCATTCCTGGGAATGTCTAATACCGGATAGAAGTGGTTGGGACAAAATCCACGCCGATTTTTTGTTGTTGCTATTTCTGACATTTTGCTCAATGTAGCGTTTTCGGGGGCCTGTTTGGGGGGCTTCCTGGTGTTTGTGGGTGGGTTTCGGGGTCTGGGAGCACTGCTGGGACACTCTAATCTTGATTGCATTTGCTTTGCAGGAAATCCGTGGTGGTAAACCGGACTTATGGCCTAGCTACACAGCGCGTTTGGACCGAAGGCCGAGAAATATTGTAAGTAGGAGATTTTGCTTTTGGCCTGTTTGGGGGTGTTATGCTTTTTGGCGGGTGGGTTGGCGGGTCTTGGGGCATTCCTGGGAAGGTCTAATACCGGATAGAAGTGGTTGGGACAAAATCCACGCCGATTTTTTGTTGTTGCTATTTCTGACATTTTGCTCAATGTAGCGTTTTCGGGGGCCTGTTTGGGGGGCTTCCTGGTGTTTGTGGGTGGGTTTCGGGGTCTGGGATCACTGCTGGGACACTCTAATCTTGATTGCATTTGCTTTTCAGGAAATCCGTGGTGGTAAACCGGACTTATGGCCTAGCTACACAGCGCGTTTGGACCGAAGGCAGAGAAATATTGTAAGTAGGAGATTTTGCTTTTGGCCTGTTTGGAGGTGTTATGCTTTTTGGCGGGTGGGTTGGCGGGTCTTGGGGCATTCCTGGGAAGGTCTAATACCGGATAGAAGTGGTTGGGACAAAATCCACGCCGTTTTTTTGTTGTTGCTATTTCCGACATTTTGCTCAATGTAGCGTTTTCGGGGGCCTGTTTGGGGGGCTTCCTGGTGTTTGTGGGTGGGTTTCGGGGTCTGGGAGCACTGCTGGCTATGGATACTTTACTTTGCAAGAGGTTTGAAGCAAATCCATGGTGGCAGAGGGGAGTTAGGGCCTAGCTGCAGAGCGCGCGCGGAGTGATTTGGGAAATTTGCCAAAAAATGACTAAGTCCCCATTTTTGTACTTTTGCTCTTTGGCTGTTTGGGGGTCTTCTACTCGTTTTCTCCTGGGTTGACGGCTCTGGGGCCATTGCTGGGAAGCTCTAATACCGGATAAAAGTGGTTTGGACCAAATCTGAGGCGGAAATGTTTTGGTGTTTTTGCTGACTTGCTTGCCTTTGAGGTGCTCTTTGGGGGGGTTCCGGCTGTTTGTGGGTGAGTTTCGGGGTCTGGGAGCACTGCTGGGACACTAATCTTGATTGCATTTGCTTTTCAGGAAATCCGTGGTGGTAAACCGGACTTATGGCCTAGCTACACAGCGCGTTTGGACCGAAGGCCGAGAAATATTGTAAGTAGGAGATTTTGCTTTTGGCCTGTTTGGGGGTGTTATGCTTTTTGGCGGGTGGGTTTTCGGGTCTTGGGGCATTCCTGGGAAGGTCTAATACCGGATAGAAGTGGTTGGGTCAAAATCCACGCCGATTTTTTGTTGCTATTTCTGACATTTTGCTCAATGTAGCGTTTTCGGGGGCCTGTTTGGGGGGCTTCCTGGTGTTTGTGGGTGGGTTTCGGGGTCTGGGAGCACTGCTGGGACACTAATCTTGATTGCATTTGCTTTTCAGGAAATCCGTGGTGGTAAACCGGACTTATGGCCTAGCTACACAGCGCGTTTGGACCGAAGGCCGAGAAATATTGTAAGTAGGAGATTTTGCTTTTGGCCTGTTTGGGGGTGTTATGCTTTTTGGCGGGTGGGTTTTCGGGTCTTGGGGCATTCCTGGGAAGGTCTAATACCGGATAGAAGTGGTTGGGCCAAAATCCACGCCGATTTTTTTTTGCTATTTCTGACATTTTGCTCAATGTAGCGTTTTTGGGGGCCTGTTTGGGGGGGCTTCATGGTGTTTGTTTGGGGGTTTCGGGGTCTGGGAGCACTGCTGGCTATGGATACTTTACTTTGCAAGAGGTTTGAAGCAAATCCATGGTGGCAGAGGGGAGTTAGGGCCTAGCTGCAGAGCGCGCGCGGAGTGATTTGGGAAATTTGCCAAAAAATGACTAAGTCCCCATTTTTGTACTTTTGCTCTTTGGCTGTTTGGGGGTCTTCTACTCGTTTTCTCCTGGGTTGACGGCTCTGGGGCCATTGCTGGGAAGCTCTAATACCGGATAAAAGTGGTTTGGACCAAATCCGAGGCGGAAATATTTTGGTGTTTTTGCTGACTTGCTTGCCTTTGAGGTGCTCTTTGGGGGGGTTCCGGCTGTTTGTGGGTGAGTTTCGGGGTCTGGGAGCACTGCTGGGACACTCTAATCTTGATTGCATTTGCTTTTCAGGAAATCCGTGGTGGTAAACGGGACTTATGGCCTAGCTACACAGCGCGTTTGGACCGAAGGCCAAGAAATATTGTAAGTAGGAGATTTTGCTTTTGGCCTGTTTGGGGGTGTTATGCTTTTTGGCGGGTGGGTTGGCGGGTCTTGGGGCATTCCTGGGAAGGTCTAATACCGGATAGAAGTGGTTGGGACAAAATCCACGCCGATTTTTTTTTTGCTATTTCTGACATTTTGCTCAATGTAGCGTTTTCGGGGGCCTGTTTGGGGGGCTTCCTGGTGTTTGTGGGTGGGTTTCGGGGTCTGGGAGCACTGCTGGGACACTCTAATCTTGATTGCATTTGCTTTTCAGGAAATCCGTGGTGGTAAACCCGACTTATGGCCTAGCTACACAGCGCGTTTGGAACGAAGGCAGAGAAATATTGTAAGTAGGAGATTTTGCTTTTGGCCTGTTTGGGGTGTTATGCTTTTTGGCGGGTGGGTTGGCGGGTCTTGGGGCATTCCTGGGAAGGTCTAATACCGGATAGAAGTGGTTGGGACAAAATCCACGCCGATTTTTTTTGTTGCTATTTCTGACATTTTGCTCAATGTAGCGTTTTCGGGGGCCTGTTTGGGGGGCTTCCTGGTGTTTGTGGGTGGGTTTCTGGGTCTAGGAGCACTGCTGGGATACTCTAATCTTGATTGCATTTGCTTTTCAGGAAATCCGTGGTGGTAAACCGGACTTATGGCCTAGCTACACAGCGCGTTTGGACCGAAGGCCGAGAAATATTGTAAGTAGGAGATTTTGCTTTTGGCCTGTTTGGGGGTGTTATGCTTTTTGGCGGGTGGGTTGGCGGGTCTTGGGGCATTCCTGGGAAGGTCTAATACCGGGTAGAAGTGGTTGGGACAAAATCCACGCTGAAAAGCCTTTTGGCACTTTTTGTAACTTAGGGTTTGTTAGGGTTAGCCCTAGCAGCAGGATTGCATGTGTTTCGGGGTGTTCTAGATTTTTGCAACTGAGTTCTGGGGTCTTAGAGCACTCGTGAGAATGTGCTATTTCGGTTGCAAGTCATTTGTAGAAAATCCATGGTGGGAAAGGGGGGATTTGGCATAGTTAAAGAAAGCCTTTGCCACTATTCTTAACTTAGGGTTCGTTAGGGTTAGCAGTATTTCTATTGCATGTGTTTGGGTGGGGGGGTTTCGAGTCTTGGAGCGATGCTGGCTATGGATACTTTTGCTTGGTTGCTTGCAAGTGGTTTGAATACAATGCACGGTGGGTTAGGGGGTATTTAGGCCTACTTTTACTTTCAAAGTACATTTTGTCACCAGTTTTCTGCTAGGCCTCGTTTTTTGAGATTTGATTGGGGGTCTTCTACATTTTTGCGACTGGCTTTAGTAAGGGTCTGGGTGGGAGCACTGCTGAGAAGATCTAATTTTGTTCTAAAACACAGTTTACAGTACACCTAGCTTGAGGGGAAAGATCCGCTACATTAATTTGCCCATACTTATTTATCCTTCAAAAGGTGACTCAGACAGAGTACGCACTTTAAAAAATATTGTACTGTCTGTCTACTAGGAAAATCAAAGTGTGACTTTTTGCACTCCACAGCCTACATACCTTATATTTATTTATCAGTGGTGTTGTAATATTATATCACTTCCTGTTTTTCGTTGAATAATTACAGGCCGGGTTTTAGTCTGTGCAATGGGGAAAAAAGGATGGAGTCAGGCTTCACATTAGCGAGCCGCAATTCAGCATCCGCCAGGCAGGCAGTGGACAGGGTGTCTTGTGGTCACCAACATTTATGGACGAAGCGTCAGATGGAATGGAGGAGTGCCGCTAATAAGAGGAATTTTTTTCTGCATGCAACTTACTTACCAATTTCAACAGGACAACTACAACAACATACAGATACAGTATCCATTGTTTTTTTCTATGACTGTGACTGCATTTCTTGGATCTCTCTCTGCTTCTAAATTGATCCCTTAACACATCACTTAGTCCACTCCACTATCACATCTGCACCACACATAGTCATTTGTAAGTGCTCCTACGTAATTCGCAAGTCGCAGCACGCCCCAGCCCATAGAGGACTGGGATGGCCCCAATGATGAAGCATGTCACCAAGGGGCAACCCTGGTGAGTGATGGGACACCTAGAAAAAGAGCAATTTCTCCTTTTCTATCTACTATACCTTCCAGACCAACCCCATTGAGTGTTGTGAATGGATTTATAGTGACCAGCAAGGCTCTCAGGTATCTGGCAACTGAGACCTTATGTTGAATATAGTTATCAATAATTCCACACACGCCCTGTACTGTCGCATTCTTTCTTCCACAGTTGTCGAAAGTACTACTTACTTTTCACTGACATGCATGCAGTAGTGCATGCACTTTCAAAGATTGATGGATAGGTTTGTACCCAAAGATTTGTTAATGTTCAATTGTTTGTCCATGCTGTGCTATTTTTTCTTGTCTCCCAAAACCTTTCCCAAAACCCCGTACCCATCCATTTTTCAAACCCTAACCCTCTTCCCCCGGGCTGTGTGGTTTTACTTGATGTGTGACTAAATGACATCAATAATTCCACCCACTTGCTGGGGAGGATAAGGTCATAGCAACAGGCTGGTGAAGGAATCCGAGGATATATTCTAGACTTACTCAGCTTCAGTACTATTTCTTGGAGTAGTAGCCAATGTCAAAGAAATCCTACACAAGTACAAGTTATACTATCAAAACTTTACCATTTGTTAGGCTACATTGTGGCACTGTTGTAGTCTAGTGTACTGTCACCTGCTATATTCTCTATCGTACCGTTGTAATGCTACAGTAAGGACAAACCAGGTTTCATTTTCTTTTTTTCCATAGGCATGCAACTGCCACTGTGTCACACCACTAGTACCACCGTAAAGAGGAGGAAATTTCAGCCGCCCTGGATTGCAAGCTTAATCGCCATTTCCTGTGGAGCCAGCCCTGGGCCTAGCCCTACTTTCAAACAGAAATTACAGGTAAGATAAGCGTTTGGTTGGAGGTAGTATAATGGAGTATTAGGAGAGACGAGAGATTGACTGTAGTACTACTAAAGTCCTCTGACTATTCAGGAAAACAAACTTACTGTTAAACCCCCACCCACCAGACTCAAAAGCAGTAAAAAACAGGTATGGTCAGATAAAGTTTCAAAAAGTATATTTTTATAGCCCTAACAAAATAATCTCCCGCAAGACCCTCCCTAACCCCAACGATTGTCCTTCAAAACTCCCCAAAAAACCCAACTCCCAATTCCCATCCCCCAAAAGTCTCTAAAAAAGGGGCAAGGGACACTATGGAAGGGTGCTGTTGACTTTAGCAGCCAGGGCATCATGCTCCTTGCGGAGGGTGGCATTTTCGAAGCGGAGGCCCTCCACCAAGTTCTTATAGTTCAGGACCTCCTGCTCCAAGTAGGACAGTCTGAGGGATAAGCGGCGCCGGTGTGCCTTGCAAATCCTGTGGGGGGCAGCTGCTGTTTTTGCTGCTCGGCGGAGGCGTTTGGCTTTGGTAGCCCGGCTCCGTACCGCTGGAGCACTGCGCTGGCTGGCAGCCCGCACGGAGGAGGATGCAGCTGTCCCAGTGGACGTTGTTGTAGTACCAGACTGCGTCTCCTCCTCCTCCAGGGCCACCAGCCGCCGATATTCAGCGACAGTGGCATCCAGCCTCCGTTGCCGGGCCATTCGAGCCAGCTCCTTCCTCCTTGATGGTCTCTTGGATTTGGAAGGAGCAACTATATGAAGAAAGAAAGACATAGTCTGTAACCAATGCTCCTTAAGATTAACACAAAATGATTGAGCAGAAAGTTGTCACAGTACAAGTATCAAATTTAAAGCACAGTACCTAACTATTGCGGACAGTATCTATGTAACCTCCGACTTCTTCATCCTTGCTCTAACATTAGTGGGACTTTAAGGAATCAATTCTACGAGCACTATGGACTCACTCCATTACAGTCGACTATGACAGTACACCAGTCTTATTCTTCTTCTTCTCTCTTGTTTAGGAAAAATGGTACGTTCTCTTATGCAAGCCGGCATAATGCCAGCGCAGTGAACTTGCACCCGAGAAAAACAGACGCACACCATGGTGAGTGAGACAGACTTGCGTTACTGTACCGGTCCAGTACATGCAGGTGGTGAAGCTCTTACTTTTCTATTACGGATGCCACTGAGAATACTCTGTTAAAAGGGCTACTGCTTAATTAATTCAGCTTTCACCCTATAGTGCAAATGAGTATTAGAAAAGGAAAATGAAGAAGCGAAATAATCTGATTATCTATCACTTCACATGGGATGTATTTGATGACATATGGGATGACTTTAGGTGCTTTGCTTATTATTGAGTGAACAGTGATACACCCACACATGAATGACGTACTACTACTAAACTAAAGTTATTAAGAGAGGTAGGGAGTGTCCACCGTAATAACCGGATATATGCTGTGCTTGCAGTTGCAATACAAACTACTGCTACTATTCATGGTAGTATTTGGACAAAATTACAACTTCTTTTCCTTGCCTTTCCTACACTGGAACGGACGTGCGGGTGCGGTGTTACATGCTCTTCAAAGTAACACTTAGTTCATCCAGTGACCGTCTACTCTCTCTAGATACACATATGCTATCTAAGAGTCAGATAGTACCAAGAATGATCCAGGCATCCATCCATTCAAAGTATATGCACACATACAGTTTCTGTTTCACCCACCCAGGCTGTTCTCCTTCCACCCATCCTTGCTTCATCATTCACCCAGCCATGCACCATACCATATTCTTTCCTTCCCAGCCACCTCGGGGACCAAGCAAACACATATCATTCCTCTTTGCCAGTCATCATTACATTTCTCGTCCTTCCACACTTACTTACACCCTTCTTTCGCTTTCTGTTCATCCCATCCATCAAGTTCATCTCAGATCTGATTGGGATGTGTCACACCACTAGTACCACCGTAAAGAGGAGGAAATTTCAGCCGCCCTGGATTGCAAGCTTAATCGCCATTTCCCGTGGAGCCAGCCCTGGGCCTAGCCCTACTTTCAAACAGAAATTACAGGTAAGATAAGCGTTTGGTTGGAGGTAGTATAATGGAGTATTAGGAGAGACGAGAGATTGACGGTAGTACTACTAAAGTCCTCTGACTATTCAGGAAAACAAACTTACTGTTAAACCCCCACCCACCAGACTCAAAAGCAGTAAAAAACAGGTATGGTCAGATAAAGTTTCAAAAAGTATATTTTTATAGCCCTAACAAAATAATCTCCCGCAAGACCCTCCCTAACCCCAACGATTGTCCTTCAAAACTCCCCAAAAAACCCAACTCCCAATTCCCACCCCCCAAAAGTCTCTAAAAAAGGGGCAAGGGACACTATGGAAGGGTGCTGTTGACTTTAGCAGCCAGGGCATCATGCTCCTTGCGGAGGGTGGCATTTTCGAAGCGGAGGCCCTCCACCAAGTTCTTATAGTTCAGGACCTCCTGCTCCAAGTAGGACAGTCTGAGGGATAAGCGGCGCCGGTGTGCCTTGCAAATCCTGTGGGGGGCAGCTGCTGTTTTTGCTGCTCGGCGGAGGCGTTTGGCTTTGGTAGCCCGGCTCCGTACCGCTGGAGCACTGCGCTGGCTGGCAGCCCGCACGGAGGAGGATGCAGCTGTCCCAGTGGACGTTGTTGTAGTACCAGACTGCGTCTCCTCCTCCTCCAGGGCCACCAGCCGCCGATATTCAGCGACAGTGGCATCCAGCCTCCGTTGCCGGGCCATTCGAGCCAGCTCCTTCCTCCTTGATGGTCTCTTGGATTTGGAAGGAGCAACTATATGAAGAAAGAAAGACATAGTCTGTAACCAATGCTCCTTAAGATTAACACAAAATGATTGAGCAGAAAGTTGTCACAGTACAAGTATCAAATTTAAAGCACAGTACCTAACTATTGCGGACAGTATCTATGTAACCTCCGACTTCTTCATCCTTGCTCTAACATTAGTGGGACTTTAAGCAATCAATTCTACGAGCACTATGGACTCACTCCATTACAGTCAACTATGACAGTACACCAGTCTTATTCTTCTTCTTCTCTCTTGTTTAGGAAAATTGGTACGTTCTCTTATGCAAGCCGGCATAATGCCAGCGCAGTGAACTTGCACCCGAGAAAAACAGACGCACACCATGGTGAGTGAGACAGACTTGCGTTACTGTACCGGTCCAGTACATGCAGGTGGTGAAGCTCTTACTTTTCTATTACGGATGCCACTGAGAATACTCTGTTAAAAGGGCTACTGCTTAATTAATTCAGCTTTCACCCTATAGTGCAAATGAGTATTAGAAAAGGAAAATGAAGAAGCGAAATAATCTGATTATCTATCACTTCACATGGGATGTATTTGATGACATATGGGATGACTTTAGGTGCTTTGCTTATTATTGAGTGAACAGTGATACACCCACACATGAATGACGTACTACTACTAAACTAAAGTTATTAAGAGAGGTAGGGAGTGTCCACCGTAATAACCGGATATATGCTGTGCTTGCAGTTGCAATACAAACTACTGCTACTATTCATGGTAGTATTTGGACAAAATTACAACTTCTTTTCCTTGCCTTTCCTACACTGGAACGGACGTGCGGGTGCGGTGTTACATGCTCTTCAAAGTAACACTTAGTTCATCCAGTGACCGTCTACTCTCTCTAGATACACATATGCTATCTAAGAGTCAGATAGTACCAAGAATGATCCAGGCATCCATTCATTCAAAGTATATGCACACATACAGTTTCTGTTTCACCCACCCAGGCTGTTCTCCTTCCACCCATCCTTGCTTCATCATTCACCCAGCCATGCACCATACCATATTCTTTCCTTCCCAGCCACCTCGGGGACCAAGCAAACACATATCATTCCTCTTTGCCAGTCATCATTACATTTCTCGTCCTTCCACACTTACTTACACCCTTCTTTCGCTTTCTGTTCATCCCATCCATCAAGTTCATCTCAGATCTGATTGGGATTCTTCTCACCAAAAACTTCACAGCTAAGTCGAAGTACATTTAGAGGAGGCTACTACCTGGTTGATTTCTAATACACCCGTGCAGAAAGCACACTTGGCAGTCTTCAATCTCAATAAGTAAGGAATATATAGCTTACCTCTGCCCGCCACCACCGTGTGAACCCTCACAGGATCGTCCGGCACTTCCACCGCCTCCTCCCCAGAGTTGTCCTCATCCAATGCCACCTCCACGCTGGCCCCGCCTCCAGATGTTGCACCTACAAAGTACATTTAATAATGTTAGAATACACCACTCACTACTATATAATATTTGGTCTAGGAGGAAGAAAGAAATGTGAAAAAAACAATACAATATAATAATTTGTGACTGTCTACTCTAAAGTACAAATGTCCCTTTCTCCAGGGAAGGCTGTTGTCTTGCTGAACTTTTTGGCACAACTGATGAATGCTTGCTTTTTATTTTTAACACGCACCACTTTTTCTCCTAACAGACAGAAGCTTGACTTCTAAGAACACGAGCAGGATCAAGTTCAAACCAGGTGAGAGCTCGGCTCGACCACAAGAAATGTGTCCAATTAATCGTCAGCACTAAGCACTTTTCCATTTTCAGTTAAACGTTTACTTTTATGACAAAATTGATTTAAATAAATGTGTTTACTTTTAATAAAGCTTTTAAACTTAAATAGACTCTGTGGTTTTTGGTCCTCCAGACTAGAGTGGATGAGCTAAAGGTTTTGGAATTTTTGCAAGCATGAGTCCGTGCCTCTGCCATCGGTGACTTTGGGAGCTAAATGACTCTGCCACACTATCTAGTCAGTAAGGAGATTGGGGGTTCAACAACAAAGTCTGTTATCACTGAGGTATGTGGAAAGTCTAACAGCACCTATTATAATTGATAAGCTAAGCAATGCATTATTTAGTGTCCATAGTTCTGTTTGTGCAGATTTGTCCCTGCAACAGTAGTAGAATGGATTGTCCTCCTATCCAAACCAAAAGTAAAGTAGTATCTTATTCTTTCTTGGTGGTCATTCACCTTTTTATTGTTGGCAATTGTCAAAGCATAAACATTTAGAATACTTGAAAAGACATTATGGACAATCCCAGAGGACTGCACTCAGTGCATAGAGCTATTGCTGACTAGAATGGGAGTCCAATGGAAATGCCAAATGTGCAATCTTAGTTAGCTACACAGACAGACTAATAAGAATAATCTAGTAATACCACACGGAGTCATAGTCGAGGCAGGATAAGAATTTAGATCCAGTCTACAAGAAGATCAAAGACGATTTAGAAAAAATCGAATGAGGAACGCTAGGAAAAAATAAGTACTCTATATTAAAATTAAAACTTACTGGGGCCAGCAAAGGAGCCCTCGCCTGCCTGGTCCTGGCCTGCATCGTCAACAGCACTCTCCTCCTCCTCCTCCTCCTCCTGTGTCCTCCTCTTGCCCCTGGGGGAAGCTGATGTACAACATGAAAGAAAGAAAAACAGAAAACATGGATGATGTTTGTCAACCAAATCAAACATTTCAAAAGAACTAACAAAATATTTTTGCGAAATAGCAAATAGACAACTACTCCACGGGATATATTATTGACCAATCTCATGTGGTCGTCTACGTTATTACTTTAGTATTGCTTGATTTGCGGACCGTCGAATTGGAAACTACCTTATGTAACTCACTAAACAAAGTACTAAAAAGGTTTGCCTAGGATTGACAGGCAGCAGTCCGCAGCACGCGAAGTGACAGCCAAAGTCCATCGTGATTGAAGATCAGCGACAACACTAAAGTTTCCTACTACATTAACCAGTCATTAAAATACTCAAACTATCAACCCACCACCACTATTTCTTCTTATTGCCATGTGTACAAAGGAAGGACTGGACTTGAGTCTGTAGGGGCTGATTTAGAAGCCCCTTGCGGCTCTTTTGCTCCATTGTTGCGTGACTTTTGTGACGCAGCGGCAGCACAAAAGAGGCGCAATGGTGCGGCGTATATTAACAACGTGACGCATATGGGAGATGCATCACGTTGTAAAGCCCTGCGCCAATAGGGGGCGTTCCGGCGCAAGGGAGGGCGTTCCTGCGCAGGAACGCATCCTAAAAGTGGCTGAGGGGAATCTACAAGATTTCAATCAGTCACTTTGAGGACAATGATGCGTGACTCAAACCCTGCGCCTGCTTGAAGCAGACGTACGGCTTGACGCAGCATTGGGGAGATAAGGCACCCCAGAGCATTGATGGAGCTGCGCCATCGTTGCGACGCAACTCCAGCAATGCGCCGCCTTTACGGCACAGATGCGTAACACTTCGGTGACGTTTTGGGCCCATGGTGCGCCGCATTGTAAATACGGCGCACCATGGGTGATGGTGGCGTGGCGCACAATTACTGGCGCATCCCTGCTACTTTGCAGGGATGCGCCAGTAATTAAAAATCTGAACCTTAATGTGTAGCATTACGCAGTTCTTTAAACTACACTCATACATAATTTCACAGGCCAATGAAATGAACACAAAATCTAAAACAAATAAGCATAGTAGCAACACTACTGAGAAGAAGGAGAGCAGTGCACCTGAAAAGCACAGAAGATTTTGAAATATAATTTACCTACAATGTAATGAGCAGCATTATTGCTCTTGGTAAAAAACAAAAATTTGCAATATAATAATACAGCAGGAGAAAACAGAGTAGTAAAGAAATAGCTACTACTACTCACCAAGCCCGGGGATCTCAAGGCCAAGGAGGTCGAGCAGATCTCGCTCAAGGGTCAGGACGTCTGTCCAGCGGTGGGTGGCCTGGTTGTAGGTGCGCCGGACCCGAGAGTGGTGGTACATGGCCCGGCACACCTTCTCCCACCGCTTCCGGCGCTCCCAGACCCCGTACCCGGCACTGGTCTTGCCGCCTCCCATAATGGTCCTAGGGAGGCGGCGCTGAACATAAAAAAAGAGTTGGCCCACCTCCTCCGGGCTAAAGATCTCCCTGGGGACGGCCTGCTCCCCCCTCAAACGCCCGCACGTTAGCCAGACAAGGGGGTGCGGGACCCTTCCCCTTCTCGGGATGCTTCCCGGCTCCCTTCACCATGGTCTGGGCGGAAAGGAATAAAGAAAATAGAATAGGGAAGAGAAGAAAAGAAAAGAGTTTAAAAAAGTAGTTTAAAATTAATCAAAAATAGCAGTAAACACAAAAATATAGGGCTAGAAAAATAGAGGGATAGATAATAAGTAAAAAAAAATAAAAAAAACTTCAAACAAGCAAAGGATGGCAGAGATTTAGAGAGGATACAAAGAGCATGCCCAGAACCATAGCAATGAATGAGAAACAAGATGGCCGCGCCCGTTCACGACCGCGCGGGTAAGTTCGCGCAAGATTTCCCTCGCGAACACTCGTGAAACTGTACTGGCGCGCCGCACACTTTGCGAGATTACACTTCGCGCCCGGAAACGGAAATACGTCAGGCAAACAAGATGGCCGCGCCCTTGAACGACCGCGAGGGTAACTTTGCGCCTTGCGCTACAAGCGGCTCGCGAAAACGCACAAAACCTGGCGAACTAACACGCCGCAAAAAAAACAAATCGCATATTCGCATGAACTCGCGGCTTCCGAATCCGATCTCGCGCGTGTTCGCGCCCCGCGAATTCAGCGAAATTGCAGAAAAACGAGTTTTGCCAAAGTGAAAGCATTCAGCAGGTGCAAAAGTTCAAATTAATCATTAGTAACCATTCCCTGTAGTGCTTCCTGACTGGGGCCCCTCCAGAGTTCAGTTGCTAGTTGCAACAATTGTATGACCCTGCTCTGACCCTCACAGCAGGCTCATAGAATAGCTACAAGTAGGCCACAAAGGTCCTGGAAAAAAAAATTGCACTGCAACAGAAAGCAAATTACAGATAAGGAAGCAGGTGCAGACCTGGAATTTTAAAACAGTGACACAATATTAAATCAACCCCAAAATAATTCATGTCAGTTGGGGCAGGGCAGGTGTTCTTGCTTTTTCCCCCCATAATCTACAGTGATGATGAACCAGAGGGTGGCATTGATGTACCAGAGGGTGGCATGGGTGAAACAGAGGGTGGCAGTGGTGAAACAGAGGGTGCTGGGAACCTGTGATGATGAACCAGACGTAGAAACAACATAATCGCGACCGTTGCGAGCCGACATGTAAGTTCGCAATTGCGAACTGGTACAAAACCCTCGCGAACTGGCAGAAATCCTTGCGAACACACAAAAAAAAATCCGCAAATTCGCGAGAATTCGCGGATTTTGCGGATTGCGAGATCGCAAATCCGCAAAATTCGCGAATGCCAGATTCGCAAAATTCGCCGATGCTTAGGGCGAAAACCAGCTTGGTATGGCGAGAGGACTCCATTTTCATCTATCCAGTCTTGTATTTTATTTTGAATCATTCTACCCATCAATTTTTGCGCTGAATCGATAAGGCTGATGGGTTTGCAATTAGATGGTAGGGCCTTATCTCCTTTTTTAAAGACTGGAATGATCTCTGCACCTTTCCACGAGGCCGGTATTGCTGCTCCTTGTGCTATAGAGTTTGCAAGCCAGGCAAAGTACAGGCACCAATTATCCCGGTCCGATAAAAATACGTCGGCCGGTATGCCATCAATGCCCGGTGCCCTCCCTCTTGTCACCCCGTCCAGTGCTACACTTACATCGTTTTTTGTAAATACTTCCTCTTTGTAGAATACTGTGGGCGGGGTATGTTGACACTCAAGGGGCATTGTACAGGAATATTGCGGCTTAAAGAAGTCAACCCAACATTCTTTTGCCACATGGCTTTTTGGGCATTCAGCTATTCCACCCCTATCCCATTTTATAATTGACCAAAATTCTTTTTGTTGTTTAGCTGCACAAGCATTCTTTAGTTCCTGCCACTGGCTTTCATCCCACGATCGTTTTGCCCTAATCTGGGCTTTTCTGTACTCGTCCCTAGCCTTCAGGACTTCTCCTCTATTTTTACTTCTTAATACCACGCTTAGATTCTGTCTCGCCCTTCCGCAGGCTTGATCATACCATCCTGCCATTTTCAAAGGAGACACACCCTTTTTCTGCTTGGCTTCCTTTAAAAGGAACCCCTGTATCTTTAAGAAGAATTTGGGATGTGCCTCTTCAATTAATTTATAAAAATCAGTGTCATTGCATCGGTCCTGCAAACCACTCACTTCGTTTGCCACCACCGCTTTTAAATCTTGCAGTTTTTCAGGCCTATCTAACAGTGCAGCCCACTTTATATGGCGTAGATTGTTAGTGGAGATTAGATCCAGGGGCAAGAAACCCATACCCAAGCCTGGCACTGTTACCCCGTGATTTAATTGGAAGAGCAAGCACAACGGGTTGTGGTCACTCTCCACTCTAGGGGTGACCCTCATGTCCCTGACCCTGTTCCAGACTCTGACATCTACAAGGATGTAATCAATCCTGCTACTTGCCCTGAGGTTTTCAAAAGTAGGAGCACCATGTAGGTCTGAAAGAGTGCGTCCATTTGCAGCCCTCAACCCCCTGGCTAAGCACATGCTCTTCAATTGAACGGCTGCCTCAGACCTCGGGGATAAGTCTAGCTGCGGTATTCCCCATTTGGCATCCTCTTCTTGGGAAAGTTCACTATCTTCAGGACCCAAGTTCAAATGTGGTATTCACATCACCCCCCACCATGATTGTAATGTGCTGTGGCAAGGCTTCCATGTTGTTATCCAGTGCTGTTACCACATCTGAACCTTTACCCCCAGGAACTCCCCTGGCATAAATGTTAAAAAGGGCCATCTCAGAACCATCCCCCCAAGTAATCACAACTGATAGTATGTCGCAATTATTCACGGGCCTTACTCTTGTGGTGCATTGTAGAGATTGCCGTACCCATATAATTAGCCCCCCTGATGGACGCCCCTTGGGGTTCTTTTTTGCAGGAATAAAAAAGTTTAGAAACCCTTGCCGATGGACAGGGAGCACTGCCCAGGTTTCCTGTAACATGATTATATCATGGAGCTGAATGAACTCCCCCCATTCTGGGGATTCTAGTTTGCTCGAAATTCCCGCCATGTTCCATGATAGGAGTTGGAGCCCCTCATTAGCTAAGCCAACCCTCTCTTCTGGTGACAACAAATTTTGACTACAAAGAGGATATTGTAAATTAAGTGGAGGGCTACACGCCCTACGGTCATTGGGACCGCTGGCTAAGTACCTAGCTGGGCCATGCACCACCTTACCCCGAGAGTGTTTACTCCCTTCTACTGATTTGATGGCAGGTAGAGGGATGAATTTAGGTACTCTCCTCTCTACAATGACAGTCTCTCCAGATGGAATGTTGGCTGTGCGATCCATCAAGTCACTCTCCCTCTCATGCAGTCAATCACACTCGTTTAGGCCTGATAGGGCTGAGAATCTATTCTCCAAGGGCATACCCCAGCTACTTTTGGCGTCAGAAGGCTTTCCTCTCCGTACCGCAGTGTTCCATTTCGTTCTCAGCACAGAAGGATTAAGCTTATTACCTCTCCTTGCATAAAAGAAGTCCAAAGTTAGTGGGACTATCTCTGTGGATCTACGCTGTGGGGGATATGTATTAGCCAGGACATTTGGCAACACCTCTGGATCGGAGAAGTGTAATATCACACAGTCCCCTCTGAATTTTTTGTTACTTCCCCCGATCCACTCTACTCTTCTAGCCTTTACCACCTCTTGGGCCAGTTGATCCATACCCCCCGGGGAAAAGGCCATATTTCGCGAAAGCCAGTGCAGTGATTTATTTATCAGGGAAGATGAATTCTCTATGTGCCCAGGTTCCAGATGAGGGACATTGGCTAGGACCAATACTAGTGGCGAGGCCTCGACGATCAATTCTACTGGGCCCTTTTCTATATTACACTCTTCAGATCTATCCCTTCTCCCCAACCCTTCAGAAGCCCCGCTTTCACCCAGTCCTCCCGGATCCCCCCTCCAAAAGCATTACCCAGCGTGGAAATAAGGGGATGTTAACCAAGGGTTCTAGCCTGTGGGGTGTCTGGGTTTCTTTCGTCTCGACTCTCAGGATCTCCTGTCTAGAGGGATTTTCCTTTTCCTGAGTTGCTTTATCCAGGAGCCCCCCTAGTCTAATTACCTCTTCGGTTAAGTAGTCAATTGTGGTCAGGAGGGGTTTAGTTATGTTCTTAATTTTGATTTCTAGGGCGCTTACCAGCCTCTTGAATTGATCATCGTCCAGCGTTACCTTCCCTTCAGTAATATCCCTTTCATCTTCTCTACTCTTTTTACCTGGGGAGATGATGTCAAGACATTTTTTGCCTGAGCGGAGCCCGCCCCTCTTTGGCAGATTTTTGTCCCCCCCTTAGTACCTCTAGGGGCTGGAACCGGTACTGGGGGCTCATCTTCTAGTAGTATGATTTCTTCATCTGGTATAGCATCAGCATCTACCTCAGCTAGGACCGCTACTAGCTGTGTTAGAGAGTTATTCTCCTGGGATGGCTGATGGAGTACCTCGCTACTAGTGTTAAGATCAGATGTAACAAGGGGCAAAGTTTCTAATGATGGTGTTTGGGGGGTTAAACTCAGGCCCAGGGAAGATCTCCTATCGTTATTTATTTTGGCGACAACTTGGACGAGATAATTGTCAAGTGTATTATCAGTTTGGGGTGTTTTAGGTTTTGACATTTTTCAATAGATATTTCACTATGTTACCACTGTTATAACCCTTAAATGTAGCAGTAGGGATAACTATTTGTCCAAAAGTCGAACAGATATTACGAAATATGCTTAATAGTGGTGGAGACTCACAGATGATAAGTTGGGCAGAGTCCCTGGCCCAGTCCTGTCCCGCCCTTGTCCCGGGCTTAGCCCTGGCGCTCCCGCATGCGACTCGCGGGGCGAGAGGGCCGACTGTCCTTAAATGGTGCCTCCGGGCGCTCTCTGAGCGTCACGAGCGCGCCGCCTCAGAGGCTGCTGGGGGATGTGGTCCTGCGGGGCTGGGAGTCTCCCGGCGCTCCCGCTCTGCCAAGGGTAGATGCACCCTGGTGCAGCCGCCGCCGTTTACCTCACGGCTCCACCGACCCCAGAAGTCAGGACAATCAGGGCTGGGACCTCCGAGCTGATAGCAGGCCAAAAACAAGTAAGTAAGTAGTTCACACCCATGTATCTGCGCGGCCCCGGGTCACAGTCACGGTCTCAATAACTTTCGTGGTAACCCTGCAGCTTCTGTGCGACCCCCCTGCTCCCCTCAAGCACTCCCTGGCGTGGTAGCTATGCGCTATCAATCAGCGCAAGTCCCGCATTTAATCTGCAGGTTTCGGCTCTCCAGGGGCGCCTCTGTTTGTTAGCTAAGCCAGAGCTGGTGCTGGGTTTTTTGCACTTTTATGCAAGCAACGACCTGCTGAGGGACCGCCGGGCTGGAAGCTGGAACACTCACCCAATGCTGCTGGCCCGCTAGATTGAGGCCAAATTACAACATTCTCACTCCACGCTGTATGATGTGTCACCCTGAGAACATGCTCCTCCCACCAGCCCACATGTAAACATGCATAGCTGGGGGAGAAGCAGGCTCCCATTGCGATGCCCCTCAGTTGTTGAAAAATGTCCCTGTCAAACATAAAAAAAGTATTATTAAGACACCAATCAATCATAAACAGAATCAACTCATTATGTCTATAACACTGTATGGGTCTGTCTTTTAGAAAATCTTCACAGGCTCTCAAACCATCACAGTGCATGATGCTGGTGTAAAGGAACGTAATATTCATAGACATTAAGATGACATTTTTGGACCAGACAATATCCTTGATTTTCAACAGGAAGTCGCTAGTGTCCCTTAGGTAGGAGGTAGCTGTGAGATAAAGTCCTGCAAAAAGTAGTCGACGTATTTGGACATATTTTCGCGTAAGCTGTTACGAGCTGAAATGATCAGGCGCCCTGGGACCGGTAAAGTGCCCTTGTGTACTTTGCGGAGAAAATACAACACCAGAAGCACTGGTGTGTAGTTATTAAAAAAAAAAATTCTTCCTTAACCAAGAGTACTTTTGATTTGAAATTGTTGATTTTTTTCTTTAGTTCTTTCAGTTTTTCGTAACTACGTGTGCCTCCTCAAGATATTATGATCTGGGTCACAATACAATATTGCCTCCTTTATTTGACTTGTTGATTATCATCTGATTGTTGGTTTTTAGTTTCTTAATGAGGGCAAAGTATTGTTTTTAGTGTTGTGGTTGTCGGTATTGTCCTTGCGTTTTTTTGTGATGTAGATCCTTTAGTTCATCTATTACAACATCATTAAAGTTTCAATAACATCCCTGGGCATCATTGGGGTGAAAGTGGACTGTGGTTTAAAGGGACTTGCAATCGATTACTATGTATCAATGCCCTCATCGGGTAGGATGTGTTGAGATGAGGGAGACTGTGACATAGATTGCAAGTCATGCAGAATTTGTTTATGTATATATATATGTATATATTATTACCTACTGGCGGTCACCAGTAGGTAGTTATAGTTAGGACCTTCTTTCTATTTGAAAAGCGTTTTTTCTTTTGCCAATACCTTTGGCACCATTTGACTAATCTTCTAGAAACATTCCAAAAAAAAAGATTCAATCAGGTCAGGTCCTGTCTTGAATGTTTTGGGGTGATTCGTCAAGCGGGGCCAAGAAAATGGGGGGTCCCATAATCTGTTTTCTCAATGTTAATTTCCATAGGAATTTTGAGACAAGCTACAGCCAGAACTGCTGAACGGAATTACACCATATTTGGCAAAAAGTTAGTTCTTGGTCTGGAAAATGTGTTTTTTCAAAAATGTGAATAAATTCGTTCAGTAGGTGGAGAGAAATTAAAAAAATATCGATATCTGAGCACCAAGCAGGAGGCGCGACTCCTCCCGAGCAGAAGCTGACTTCTGATTTTCTGCCAATACTCAAAACCAGAATGTGTTGGCAGCTATCTTGATAACTAGGTTATTGAGTCACAAGAAAACAGTACAAAAAAGGTGAAAAACAAGAAAAGGGAGCAGGGTGGAAACACCCTGACCCCCTAGGGCCTGCTCAGGGGGTCACACAGGGGACCCCAGCCTAAAAAAAGCATTTTTTGTTTTTAAATCGGCCGAAATTGGGCTTGGTGCGCAAATCTGCTGAGAACATTTAAAAAAAGAAGCGCAGTCTCCCGCGCTTCATTTGTTTAAAACCCCTGGGTGGGCAAGGTCCCGGGGGCAATTCTTAATTATGGTGTGGAGGCCCCCACAACCCCGGTGACTTCAACCTCCCCAGGGCTTTGTTTATCATATGCGGGGGCATGCTGCCCCCCTCGCAGCCCCGGGGACTGCCACCTCCCTGGGGCTTTGTGTTAAAAAATGCATGGGGGCTCCTGCCCCCCATGCTGCCCCGGGGACTGCCACCTCCCTGGGGCATTCCTAATTATGTGGGGTGCCTCCTGGGCCCCACAAGGCCCTGGGACTGCCACCTCCCTAGGGCTTAAAATAATCTAAATAAGTGTGGGGTGTCTCAGGCCCCTCCCCACACTGCCCCAGGGACCACGACGACCCCAGTGCAATTTTAAATAAAGAGCGGGGTCCATTACGGGACCCCCATTTCCGGGGACCACCACCTCCCCGGGCCTTTAAAAATGCTGGGAGGGGTGCCGCGTGGCCCTCTCCTGGAGCCCTAGATGGCCCGGGGAACCACCACCTCCCAGGGCACCCGGGACTTTGCTGTTTGCTATGGCAGGGTGGGAGCGTGGTGGCTAGGACCATGGGGGCATTGGGGCTCCCCCCATGGTCCCATCAAAGAGGCCAGGCCCCAGGGGATGGGGTCCCTGGGGCCATAATTGGTCCACGGAAGGGGGGCCATGCAGTCCTCCTCCTGAATATAAAAAAAAGGGGGCAATGCCCCAGGGGATGGGGTCCCCGGGGCAGATAAAGGCCCAAGGAGGGGGCCACACAGCCTTTCTCTATTAAAAAAATATGTATATGTTGCCATGCCCAGGGGGATAGGGTGGGGCAGAAATTGGCCTCGGGAGGGGGGCCAAGTCGCCCCCTCCCAAATAAAAAATAAATAAAAAAGACGCAATGCATCGGGATGGGATCCCCGGGGCAGATAAAGCCTCAGAAGAGGGTCCCGGTGGCCCCCCTCCATTAAAAATAAAAGAATATGTATGTGTGGCCATGCCCCCGGGGTTGGGGTCCTCGGTCCAAAATTTGCCTCTGGGGGGCCAAGCGGCTCTGTTCCGTTTTTTTGTTTTTTTTTAAATGTGGCAGGCCCTGGGGGATGGGGTCCCTAGTGCCCAAAAATTATTTGAAGAAGATGGGCCACACAGCCCCCCTTCTAACAATGTTGGCTTTTTTGAAAAGCCAGCATCTAGTCGGAGATCCCACCCCCTCCCTGCACCACTCTGCAAACACGCTTACAGATGTGTTCTGAGTTGGGGGATTAAGTCCCCTTGAATACCGAAGCTCCCTGGTGGCCAACTAGCCCACCAGGTACCTCCAGTAAGTGCCACACAGCTGGATTGCTGAGAGGTGGTCCAAGGCCATGTCCCTATTTACACCACTCTGCAAACGCGCCTTGTGGTGCACAACTGGTGGGGCCTGTGTCCAACTTTCAGCAATCCCACTATCTGGGACACACTAGAGGTATCAGGTAGGCTAGTTGGCCCATAAGGCCCACCAGCAGTGAAGGGGACTTTAAACCCCATCCAAGAGCGCGCCAGGAAGTGCGTTTGCGGAGTGGTGGGGAAAGGGGGTGTGGCCTCCTTTGAGAACTTAGCAATCCTGCTGTGTGGGACTTACTGGAGGTAATATGAGGAGTAGTTGGCTCCCAAGGATGTCCTTGCGGGCCTACTACCCCTCTTGTTACATCCAGTAAGTCCCAGTGGGATTGCTAAAATGTCTTCAGAGGCCATGTCCCCCTTTCTCCACCACTCTGCAAACTCTGCCTCCTGACAGATTGCAGGATGAGGGATGAAGTTCAATTTACTCCTGAGGGACTTTGGGGGCCAAGAGGCACTCCTGGTACCTCCTGTAAGTCCTACGCAGTGGAATTCCTGAGCACTGGTCAGATGCCCAGCACCCTTTCTCCACTACTCTGCAAATGCAACTATTAGTAAAAGAAGTGTTTGCAATTTAATCGGTTTTGCATTTGCTAGAGTTAGAGTTATTGGTGTTGTAAATGTAAAAGTTTTTTAATAATGTTTTTTGGAATGGAGTGGATGTACGTTTTGTGTAGTGTAATTATGTGGTAAGTTGTGCGGTGAAATTATGGGGATAGAAAGTATGTGGTATTTATTTTATAGGAATTATGTAGAGTGAGATTATGTGTTATGGAGAGTAAATGTGTGATATGGTAGTCTGTGTTGTGGAGTGGTAACCTCAGGTTTAGTCTTCCTCATTGCATAGAAGCTCAACTATAAACTTAGGGGCATATGTAGGAAGCTGTTAGCGATTTGCAAACGCCGGCGTTCGCGATACGCAAACGGCATTTTGGTATGTATGGGCCACATAGCAAAATACGGAATCGCAAAAATTGCGATTCCTAATTTTGCTCAAGCATTTAAGGAATCGCAATTTTGCGATTCCTTAAATGCTATGTAGGGGTGCCTTGAAAATTGCGATTTTGGCTTAAGGAATCGCAAAATACCACCTACTCCAAGTAGATGGTATTTTGCGATTTCCTGTCAAAATGCATTTTTTTTTAATTCAAAGTGGCATGTGGCGCACAGACATGCCCTTATGGCATGTATGTGCGCCACATGTACTTACATGCACATTCCAGGGGTGCAACAGGTGTCCTTTGGACACCCTGGCACCCTTAGAAAATCGCAATTTGAGAATGTATCCCAATTCATTCCTTAATTGCGATTCGCAATTTGCCAATCGCAATTAAGGAATTTTAGAGTTTTGCAAAAAAATTGTGATTTATTACATACATTCCATTTTGCAATTCTCAAATAGCGATTCCTTAAAAATCGCAATTTGAGAATCGCAAAATAGAAATTACCTACATATGCCCCTTAGTGAGACAAAAAAGAAGGAATCACTGAGGAGCACTTGTGGTCCTAATCAGAGGTATGAGCAGGGCCACTGGAATTATGCGACTGTTTGGCTGCACCGACTTTTCGCATTAGCCACATAATTCATCATCTGGTCCCTAATCTGGAGATTTGAACAAAAAAGCCTTGTTTCTAGCTCAAACGGTTCAAATGTTCCCAAAAATGCAACGTCGAGTTTTACAGCATGGTGGAAAGTCCTTTGCAAAGCTGGAATGGTCAAGTGTTAGTTAAAATATTGGTGTTAAACTGGTACTAACGGTGCACAAACCTCTCTTCCTCCTGTGCCTCTCTTGCCTCTTTCTGCATTTATCTTGCTTCTTTCTGCACCTTTCTTACTCTTTCTGCACCTCACTTGCCTATTTCTGCACTTCTCTTGCTTCTTTCCTCACCGCTATTGCTTCTTTCAGTTCTCTTGCCTCTTTCTGTACCTTTTTTGCTTGTTTCCGCACCTCTCTTGTGTCTTTATGCACCTCTGTTGCCTCTTTCTAAACCTCACTTGCTTCTTTCTGTACCCATTGTGCCTTTTTCTGTACCCCTCTTTTCTCTTTCTATAATTCTTTTCCCTCTTTCCGCACATTTCCTGCCTGTTTCTGCACCTCTCTTCCCTCTTTCTGTACCTCTGTTGGTTCTTTCTGCACTTCTCTTGCTCATTCTGCAATCTTCATACCTGTTTCAGCACCTCTGTTGCTTCTCTCTGCATTTCTTTTCCTTCTTTGTGCACCCCTCTCTACCTCTTTCTGCACTCGTCTTGCCTCTTTTTGCACATCTGTTGGTTCATTCTGCACTGCTCTTGCTTCTTTTTGCACCCTTCTTGCCTCCCTCTGCACCCCTCTTCCTTCTTTCTGCACCTCACCTGCCTCTTTCTGCACTTCTCTTGCTTCTTTCAAAACCTTGGTTGCTTCTTTAAGCAATTATTTTGCCTCTTTCTGCACTTCTCTTTCTTCTTTCTGTACCCTTCCTGCCTCTTTCCGTACCTCTCTTGCCACTTTGTGCACCTCTCCTACCTCTTTCTATACTGCTCTTGCTTCTTTCTGCATCCTTCTTGCCTCTCTCTGTATCCCTTTTCTCGCATTATCCAACTCACTTGCTGCTTTTTGTACTTCTCTTGCTTCTTTCTACACCTCTGTTGCTTCTTTCATAAATACTCTTGCCTCTTTCTGCAATTCTCTTGCCTCTTTCTGTACCCCTCTAGCCTCTTTTTGTACCTCTGCTGGTTCTTTCTGCACTGCTCTTGCTTCTTTTTGCACCACACATGCCTCTTTCTGCATTTCTCTTGCTTCTTTCTACACCTCTGTTGCATCTTTCAGCAATTCTCTTGCCTCTTTCTGCACTTCTCTTGCTTGTTTCTGCACGTCTCTTGCATCTTTCTGCACCTCTGTTGCCTCTTTCTGCAACTCACTTGCTTCTTTTTGTACCCCTCCTGCCCCTTTCTGCACTTCTCTTGCTTCTTTAAACATCTCTTTGATCTCTTTCTGATCATCTATTGCCTCTTTGTGTATTTCCCTTGCCTTTTTCTGCACTGATCTTGCTTGTTTCTGTACCTCTCTTGCCTCTTTGTGCTCCTCTTTTCTCTTTTTCTGCACCCCTCTTGCCTCTTTTGGGACCTATGATGGTTCTTTCTGCACTGCTCTTGCTACTTTCTGTACCTCACTTGCCTCTTTCTGCTCTTCTCTTGCTTCTTTCTACATCTCTGTTGCTTCTTTCAGCAATTCTTTTGACCCTTTCTGCAATTCTCTTCTTTCTTTCTGTACCCCTCCTGCCTCTTTTTATACCTCTCTTGCCTCTGTGGGCACCTCTCCTACCTTTCTGCACTCTTCTTTCCTCCTTTTGCACCCCTCCTGCCTCTTTTTATACCTCTCTTGTCTCTGTGGGCACCTCTTTCTGTATTCCTATTGCCTCTTTCTGCACTTCTCTTGCCTCTTTCTACACATCTGTTGCTTCTTCCAGCAATTCTCTTGCCTCTGTATGCACTTTTCTTCCTTCTTGCTGCACCCCTCCTACCTCTTTCTGTACCTCTCTTGCCTCTTTGTGCACCTCTCTTACCTTTCTGCACTCTTCTTTCCTCCTTTGGCACATCTATTGGTTCATTCTGCACTGCTCTTGCTTCTGTCTGCACCCCTCTTGCCTCTTTCTGCACCCCTCTTTTTTCTTTCTGTACCTCTCGTGCCTCTTTCTGCACCCCTGTTCCCTCTTTCTGCACCTATCCTGCCTGTTTCTGTACCTTTCTTGCCTCGTTCTGTCTGAAAGTCCTAAAAAGATCTTTAATAAAAACACTCCCACACCATCTAAAAAGAAGTAGGAAAATAGCAAACAAACTTCTAAAGAGAAGCGTTCTCAATCCCAAGGTAGGTCTCCTCAAAAGGAGACCTCTGAAAGGAGGCATAACCTCAGGAATAGAGATAATTTGAGAAAACCTGACAGATATCAAGACACTGATACACCTTCCTTTCGTACCTTTCAGACTTCGTCACAGAAATCCGAAAGAAGAAGACGGTCAGAAAACAAAGAAGAACGCGGTAAGTCCAAAGACGATCAACACGTTCAGAAAAACACGAAACCTCATTGTACCAAAAAGAAGGTAGCAGGTCTAAAAAGCAGACATGCCGAGGATCTTGAGGACACAACTCAAGAACAATAAATGGGCTCAGACAATGTTGGACAGTGCAGCAGAAGTCCCCATAGCTCGCAAAAACTTGAAGGATCATCTGGAGACAGTGGACTTTAATGAGTTCATTCAAGTTGAAACTGCAGATACCAGGGTTAGTTCTATACATAAGTTATATGAAATAACACTCCGGATAGAGGGAGACATACCAAGAAAGATAAGAGCACTCTTTTGGGAGCGACTCTCTAAGGGTTATGACATTCTTCTAGCTGAACAAGACAGGCTACCACAATTTGTCCGGGAGTGCCCACATGGAGAAGACATCATTATGCCAGTCTTCTGTGGAGAAGTGTGGCTCACTGGTTAGAGGAGGTAGACCTGGAAGCAGAGGTCAGACCGGGACCAGGGTTCAATTCCCGGCTCGGCGGGGTCTTGAGTCCTAATATGTCCATGGACTCGACAATTCTCGCTCCGGTGCCTACTCGATTCATGGGTTCACACTCTGCGACTCTGGGCAATAGCTTGCTTAATCTCCACAACTGCCCCTCGCGGCGGGATGCCTGGCTTTCACCTTGCGGATACCCTGCCGGGGTTATCTCACAGGGGAATACCAGGACGGGTTCCCTAAGCAAGCGCTTAGAAACCAGTGGTGATTTGCGCTATATAAATTCATGTACATTTACATTTACATTTACATTCTCCATCCATATTCCAATTCATTTAAAATATACCTATGCCAGGAAATGAGCAGTAGCCTAGGCCCCAGCATTATACAAAAATCACCATAAAATCCAGTAAATAAATCAGCCAACTGCACAAAAGCAGTTCCCAGTTAAGCGAGAAGCTAAAAAACAGGTCAGGGAGATCTTAGATCAACTTGAGTACCAGGGGGTGAATGAAACATGCACTTCGTCAATGAACAATCCTTTGTTTCCTGTCTCCAAACTAGATAATACATATCGTCTAGTATTGGATTACAGACATCTAAATTCTTGTTGTAAAACATTTGCAGTGCAAATTGCACACAGTACAGCATTAATGAACAACATTGTGCGTGAAAAATATAAAACCACATTAGATATTTCTAACGGTTTCTTTAGTCAAAACATTGTACCTGAAAGCAGGTATTTGACTGCTTTCTCAATTATGGGGACACAGTATGACTTCTGTTGTCTACCACAAGGATTCAAGAACAGTCCAGGGTTATTCTCAGCAAGAGTAACGGAGTTACTACAAACATATGATGATGAAGCATTGTCATATGTCGATGATATCTATCTAACAAATGATGACTTGGATAGGCACTTGAACAGAGTGAATACGATTATATTGGGATTCGCCTCTGAAAGGTAGAAATTCAACTTTAAAAAATCTAGAATTGCCCATCTCAACGTTCTTTTTCTAGGATATGAATTATCAGGTGAAGGCAAAAGCCTGGCAGCAAACCTTCTAGAGAAATGTACGCTACTCCAACCTCCAAAAACGGTGAAAAACTTACAGTTGATTCTAGGATTCTTACATTTCAGAAGAACCTACATTGTAAATTACGCAGAAAGGGTTAAACCTCTCTATGAATTATTCAAACTTAAATTCAAAACAGTTCATTGGACACAAAAACACACTGAAATTTTGTGTTTACTCCAAACAGACATGTTAGCAACTAACCATTTGCAAACACACGTAAACATACGCAACGTGATCCAAATCATTCCAGGACAATGCGGATACACGTACTTAACTTTTAACGAAGGCGAGAAAGTACCAATAGCATACAATTCACATTTGTACACACAAGCAGAAATGAAATTCACTTCAACAGAACAAATTCTGACAGCGGTTCAAACTGCAGTTGCAAAAGAGAGAGCCCTCTCACAGGGTAAACGCAATATGGTTGTTATACCTGTACCTGCCTTAGAGGCAGTGACAAAAGAAAGCAACATTCCAAATGCTAAAGCTTTACATCCGAGATGGATACAATGGATTAATTCTCTTGCTGCAACAAAACACAAACATTTCTACAATATGGACAAGAATGTCCTCTGCCTACTGAAATTTTACCTCTTGACCAGTATGAATGTATAATTTATACTGACGGATCAGCTCAACCCGCTACGGAGGGTAAACAAGCCTATAGTGTGGCGTGCGCGATCGTTAAAGGTCGCTGGCGCGATGGCAAATTCCGACCAATGGTCACAAACACTCTATCTCTAGGAGATTGTACAGCTCAGCGAGCTGAACTACAAGCATTCAAGATGGCACTTGAAAACACGGATCGACAATTCCCCACACTCATAGTGTGCGATTCGTAATATTGTGTTCAATCTTACAATGAATACTTGCAAAACTGGCTTCAAAATGGTTACAAAGATGCAAAAGGTGTCACAATTGAGCATAAAACACTTTTGGAACAAGTAGTGCAGTTACGAGAAGGACTACAAAACACTCACGTAATACATATGCTGAGTCATCAACGTAATGGCGTTCATGTTGAAGGGAATTCATTGGCTGATGAAGCATCGAAGGCAGCTGTGCAAACAGCTTCTGTAGCTGCAATCACTCATTCAAAAATGAAAATAGACAGCGAAATAATGCTAGCTGTCAATGCTTCAAGAAAAGACAGTGGTAAAACATTACCAAAGGGTTACCACTCAAATAGTTGTATATAAGTGATGCAAATAAGGTTCCGTTTGGTCGAATCCCTGGAGTGGGGGATAGGGTAATTCCAAACATGGAACATAATTTTAGAGGCATATGAAGGGCTTGCCTATGCACATGCAGGTGTTTTCGCCACAGTGTCATTATTAAAAAGGAGATACTGGTGGCTGCGCTTGAGGAAACAAACCAGAAACTATGTTTTGGAATGTGAAATATGCCAAAAGATGAAAGTCTCTACAGTGAAATGTCCTGCACAGACTCCCTTGTTAAATGTAGATACACCATTAGCTTGCATTTACCTGGATCACTGCGGTCCCTTACAGAAGGATGATAACTATAAATATATCATGGTCGCGGTGGATTTGTGTTCGAGGTTCATTTGGATGTGGCCCCAGCGCTCAGCTGACGCTCGAACTGTTCTAAAAGATTTGCGAGTCTTTATCTGCACATACGCAGTCGGCACGCTACATTCTGACCAGGGTCCTGCGTTTAGCTCTCGAGCTTACAAGGAGGCCATGGCCAAATTGGGCGTTGCATTGCAGTACTCTAGTCCATTCCATCCTGAGGGAAATTCGGTTGTGGAGAGAAAAAACCGGGACATAAAGCAATCTGTAACAGCTAGTATATTAGGCTCGGGTGACGGGTGGGTCAAACATCTAATAAGTGTCCAACGTAGTCTTAACAATCTGCCAAGAAGTTCTCTAGGGGGAATCACTCCATATGCAGTCCTTTTTGGGACCAGAATGTTAGTAGCGAATCTCAATTGTCAGACTTCAGTGGTAGATCAAAAAGCATTTGATATCAAAGACCGTCTGGCTGTTTTACAGGACTTAAATGAAATAAGAACAAAACAAAGGAACGTGTTCCTGAAGCCAACCACCACTGAAGAGAAACCAAAAATCCCAGCAAGGCCTGCCTGGATTCCTAAGCTTGGGGGTCTAGTCAGAGAGAAGATCGCGGACAAGAAGGAATTTGGGCCTTCTTATAGACAACCTGTGCCTGTCCTAGCAATCCACGGATCAAGAACAGTATTACTGCCACCCCTTGCTGGTAAAAAGGAGAACTGGTTTGTGTCCATTGACCTGGTCAAACCACATCATGTGGCAGATGCTAAGCAGTAGGCCAAGTGGACTCTGCCAATGTAGCAGGCGCCCTAATCTAGCTACTATCCAAGAGGTTCGAACTGAGAGACTCATCACCTCTGCAGTGCGAAATAAAGGACTAAGCAACAAAGCTATGGAACTTGTACCTCTTCAAACCCAATTAACAGTTTGTCAAAAACACCTGTCTACAATGAAGTAGCATCAGACTACACAAATGTATCAAGTGATCAAGTGGTTCCAGCAATTTCAACAAATCCTGAAGCAATCCCAACAATTGACAGAACTGCCTCTGGCTATTTCATTAACTTTGATACGTTTTCTGAGGATCCCAGCGAGCCTGAAATGACGCCAGCAAAAAGAACTTTCAAAGAGTAAGCAACAGACCTTTTTCAGGTCCTGGAAAACACGTATCTGGTTTCACCATGGAACTTTGGATTGTGTTGGGTGTGCTTTTTCTTCTACTTTGGTTGACTCCGGTAATTACCTTGGGAATGCTGTTAAATGGAAGATATCTCAAAATGGACACAGCAAGTAAGAACATAAACTTACTCCTCAAGCCACAAAAATCATCCCATCATGAACAAATAGACTTGTCAACAGTGAACATCACAGCCATTCCTATACCTGGTGGTATAGCTTGGGACAGAACTGATTATGTTATTTTTGGCCCGTCGGAGCTGTTGAAGATTCTACACCAATTTAAGATCTCATTAAGTGACTTTGTTTCATCTAGTACCTTTTCTGATGATTGGGACTTCGAAACTGTTAATAATATTATGTCAGACTTAGAAATGTCTGAAGTATTCACTAATCATGAATATTTAGAAGGTTCATCAGACTATGAACAAATGTATTGTTATAACCATTGTATTCACCATTTCTTCCACAAATCTGCAAATCCTAGAACTGTATTAATGTATAACCAATGGGAACATTGTCCTACACCACCAAAGGGTAGCTCAAAAAACTCCTAATGGAAGTTACCTCATGTTGAATGATCACAGCTGCTGTGACATGTTGCCAGGTTTAGCCTATCTCAAAACTGTGTCACCCAGGCTCACTTGCTGTATGCAGGTATTGTTTCCAAAGACCAAGTCAGACTGGGAGTCGCCTTTATGGCCTTCACTGAACATCTCTTCTATACGAATTGATACTTTTAGCAGAATGAAAGCCTTTCTTTTGCAAAAAACTGTACCACTGACCTCGGCCATAGAGACCTATGATCTGCAAGTCGCAAGGACTTCTGCCGAGATACATGCCCTATTACCTGCAAACTGCCCTGTACATTTCTCAGAAATGTTAAGTCGTATCTTAAACATGTCTGATGCGAGTGGTATTGTACATGTATTTAAAACCGTATTTTCTGGACTGTTAGCACCTTTTGAAGCAGGCCTAGGAATATTTCCAAACTTCGTCCACTCAGTGTTTGGCGGACTACCTCTCATTTTGGTACTCGCTGCAGGGATACTATTTTTTCTCCTGCTCCTGCGATATGGCAAGCCAATTCACCAGCGACACCCAGTTCTCCATGGAGGCAACTCTACTGGGGATGAAGTGTTGTGAGCTCATCGTCCGAATTTTGGCATTAACTCATTTACGAGAATTAAATACCACATGGTTTCTGTCATTCAGACCAATTTGGCCAGATTGCATCTTACCTGTATGTTAGACTTATGTCTCACACTCCCATCAGTCATGCCAACGGATGTTGATACTTTGCTTGAACCGGTAACAGCCCATGCGCAGTGTTGTCCCCAGCGGCTACCAATTCTGATGACGGCATTCATTGAGATCTCACAGATGCAAGTTACTGACGGTGAGATATGAGAGGAAACAGGCACACAGGTATCATCCACTACGAACATTGCTCATGCGACCAATGCTGACAGCGATGCTTCACATCTATGTGCGGTTAATCTTCTAAACGAGGTAATCCAACTTTCAACTACAATGGTAGACAACTTATTTACAGATTTAGAAGATTTGATGTTTTCTCCAAACAATAACACTGACTTTTGATTTGGTACACAGTGTTTTGAGAGACTTTGGATTCAACCTTCATTTTATCAAAACAAAGTTCTAACTTCGGGACTATTTTTTCTATAATGAATTTTTTCTATCCAAATTTGTATTTTTCATTTTTTGGCACAAGTAATCTGCTTAAAGTAGAACTATTCATAGAGAAAAAGAATTCTTTGAAAAACTTCCATAGACAATATTTGACCTTGTCCACATACATTAACAGTTTTATGTAATCTGACATGAAATGGTTTTGTCTTTATTTCTTCTGTATTTACGAGCCATTTCATAAATGTATATTTTCGTGATTCATTCAGACGAATCACTGACATAATATCGATATACACAATATCGACATACACATATATCGACACAAAAATATCGGAAGCAATAATATCGACTTCCTATACATAACTAAAAACTTACAAAAATATTGGATATGAAATATCAACCTACAATAACATCGATCTCACTATTATCGCCAACATACATATCGAAATATTTAAATATTGAGTACTAAATAATATACACAATAGGTTAAAAATATCGAGAGTAACATTATCGACAACAATAATATTGTTAATTTAGAAATATCGAAAATAATTATTATTATACAATTACACTTTTGATCATTTAAAAATACAATTAACACAAAAATACACAACTCTCGTAACAAACTATAAATAAAACTACATTTCACAATTTAAATACATTAAATTCTATAGAAATTTAACTAAAAATATTTAAATACATTATATAAAATTATCTAACCAGACAATTAATTAGCATTTCCCCAATACCCAAACAAATGATCAAAAATACTAAGTAACCAATAAAAACACTACAAATACAAATTGACCAATAGCAAACTAATTACTAATTCCAAACCACTATATAAACAATTAAACTCTAAACACAAACCACCTGGAAAAAAAACGACAGGAGAAAATACTGTGGATTAATTCAATGACACCTACAAGAACATCAAGATTCAACCTACAATTCAGAGGATAAAAAGTAAGTAACTTACAAAAACTAAATGAAGCTAGCTGTTAAAATGTTAAATAAAAATACATGATCCAATAACTAAAACATATCTATTTGTTATTTTCTCCTACTACTACAGAATACACTACAAAGAACATAGAACAGAACTCAGAAAACCAAGATACAACTAACAAAGTAAGTATGTCCAAAGCTTTTTATAACAACATAAAATAAGTTTAAACTAAAACGTATAGGAAAAAATGTAACTGCAACCTAAAACATTATTTCCAAACAGTTAACAAAAATAAATGCATTATTTTTACAGATAAACAAAATACAGAAAATAAAGGGAACAACTAAACATTGGATACATTCGACTACACCTACAAGAACATCAAAACCCAACCTAAAACTCAGTGATTAAAAAGTAAGTAAATAAAATGAAGTAAATAAAACGAAGTGCTAAATTGTAAAAAAATAACAAACATGATCAAATTACTCATGCATATCTACTTTTTATTTTCTAGCACCAGAACAGAATACTCTACTAACAAACAACATAAAACAGAACTCTGAAAACCAAGATACAACTAACATAGTAAGTATGTCCAAATACTTTTATTAAAACATAAAATAAGTGTAAGCTAAAACTTATAGCAAAAACTGTAACTGCAAATTAAAAAATGTATCAGAACAATTAACACAAATAAATGCTTTTATTTTTCAGGTAAAGAAAAAACAGAGAATACAGACCACAACTAAACAGTAAACAACATCAAAATCAAAGACTGAATTTCCAAAAAGGTAAGCATGCACAATAGAAATGTTAATAATTTTAAGTTAATATACATACATCTTTAGTTTAAATAACTATAAAATATATTTCTTATAGATTAACAAACAACAAAATGACAGAAGGAGCTGAATTTGTTACCAGCCAGAACGGAAAACTATTACTCTGCTACATGGGTTACACTTATACCCAAGAGAAACAATTTGGGAGGAAAGTTAATTCGAAATGTTGCAAATATTACTCCAACAAATGTTATGGAAGGGCAACAACTAGGGAAGCAACAGTCCTTTATACCAGGGAACACAACCACCCACCAAACATAACCGAAATAGAAGCTAGAACAGCATTAGAAAACATTAAAGAAGTAAGTACAGGTTCCCAAAAACCAACAAGCGTAATCTTAAAAGAGCAGATACCCCAAATACTTAAAACAGCCACTACCCAAATGCCAAATATAGTTTCCCTCAAAAGAACAATATCACGTGCCAAAAGAACAACTACCACAACCACTCTACCTCCTAGAACATATAGCGATATAAATTTAAATCCTGACCAAACTATAACTTTAAACAAACGACCTTTTGTCATTTACGACAACGAAAACAATGAAAAAAGACTAATAATTTTTGGCACAGCTATTAACCTCATAAAACTCCAACAAAGCCAATATTGGATGATGGATGGGACTTTTAACATCTGTCCCAAACCTTTTTACCAATTATACACGATACATGGCCTATATCAAAACTGCAACATACCTCTACTTTATGCTCTGCTACCAAATAAAACTAATTCAACATATATGGAATTATCAAACAGAAAACTAATGACTATTCCCCAGAAAAAATAATACTTGATTTGATTTTAATCAAGTAATGCTTTCAAGTATTTTAAAAATACACTCCCATACCTGTATACAAGGCTGCTACTATCACTTTAATCAGTGTCTATGGAGACATTTACAAAAGACAACCCTAAGCATAGAATATGCAACCAATTCATATTTTGCATATCAAATCAAAAACTAACAGCACTGGCTTACGTTCCAGAAACAGATGTGGCCGAACACTACAACATTTTAATTGATAGCACATTTTACAAACAAAATGAAGCTAAATTAAGTGCACTCTTAGACTACTTTGAGGACACATGATCTGGCCACAGAAGAAATCCAAAATTCTTAATACCCTGGTGGAACGTTTACCGAAGCACCTTAAATGGGGAATCTAAAACAAACAACACTGTTGAAGGCTGGCACAATGCCTTCCTCCAATCAACAGGCAGAACTGAACCAACTTTAGAAAAATGTATTAAATGCCTCCAAAAAGAGCAAAGTTATCAGGAATTCAGAATGGAACAATCCATTGCTGAACTAACTCCAAAAACATCTAAACAAACTAAACAAATGCAGAAATACCTAGAACAACAAGTGAAGCTGTGCCCTAGCACAAAAGGCATTGAATACCTCAACATAATAGCCAAAACACTACTCTAAATTACTCTAACCAACAAAGTAGTCCTAAATAAAATACAAACAATACAATGTAAATCACAAGCATATATTGTATCTGGAAAATAATGGGAAACGGCCACTACAACGAGGCCGTTTCCACGAAAACCTTAACCACGCATGCATTACACCGCATGCGTGGTTAGAACGAAAGCCTTTACCACGCATGCCTTTACTACGAGTTACGTAGTAAAGGCATGTGTGGTAAAGGGTACAATTAAAAAAGGGGGGGAATCCCCCCCCACAAAACCTAACACTAACCTCAAGTCGAAATGAGCTGGCAATCGGCGTCGTATAAGAGGAAACGGAAAAAGAAACCGCTTCCTCTTTACGACGTATGACGTCACCACGGAAAATACGTGGAGAAGGATTAGCGTGGAACTACCATTCCGATGTAACGCATGCGTGGTAAAGGCATGCGTTACAACGGAGATCGTTGTAAGAACATACAACCGAAAATAATTAATGTGTGCAATATATATTATAATTTTTTTAATATATATACACACATTAATAATATTTGAAATAAATAAAACATAACATTAATCATAATACCATTACCCACCCACAGTAAATAAAATGTAAAACACTTACCAAACATATCCCAAAGGCTGTATAATCCTTTTACACCAAAATAATCCAGTTTAGAAAAATTGTACCCCAAAAAAAATGAAAAAATACAACTGTTCCAAAACAGAATAGTCCATTCCACGAAGGTATTTCGAAAAACCATAAAAATCCCGAAAAATGATACAAAAATAGAAGAAACGCTCCAGGAAAACCGAAACATTTAAAGTGTTAAAAATCCATTAGTTAATAAAACTAACAAACACTTCTTAAAAAAAAAAGACTACTTCCGACGTAACGAACTCCTGCAACAAAAATACATAAAACATACATTCCCACCCACACAAAACAACACATAAACTCCTACCGACAGTAATAGTAACATTAGATTTCACTTAATAAACTTTAAACATCGAAACACTAACTCTACAAACAAGCCTACACAAAGCTAAAAATTACGTACATCTACCATACGTAAATACAACATATCAAAACGCCTAATACAACTAACTTACTTCCAACCACACTAAATAGTACCAAACTACTATCAAAAATAATTTAAAACACACTTAAAACATATAAAACAAACCTTACCTTCAGCGACGTGAAGTGTCTCCCAACCGCGAGCTAGTCTTCATCCAAATGACACAAAACGACCCAAAGCGGTTACAAAATACAAGACCCAAAACTAAATAAAAAGATTAACATAAAAAGATATTATTTAATGTTTGAAAATATTCCTTTACAGAGTAAAAATTGAATACTATGTATTAAAAAAATTGTGATTTTTTACTTGTATGCAAATACTTAACAATATCTACATATTTTGTGAAATTATAAAAATAAATATTATAATATACATAATATTTATTATTTTAATTATTAAAAACAGGAACATTTGTTAAAAAATCTTTCAAAATGTTTTTCAAAATGTATATCAATAAAGCTGTGTTAAAATATGTTTTTTATTTAAATATATTGTTAAAAAAATTAATATGAATATTCTTTTATTAATATCAATATAAAAATATTATGTACAACCAACATGTATGACAATATAAAAAGTACATAAAATATGTTTTTTCAATAAAATGTACTATTTCAATAAAAATGTGAAATTAAAAATTAACCATAAAATGTTATAACAAATATATGACTAAATATATTTGTATTAAATAAAAATATAATGCTAATGTTTTTTGTTTATTTTTTGTCATGTTAATACAAAAATACAAAAATTCCTACTATACACATTTAGTATGAAATGTATTTATTCTCATAAATAATGTACTTTTCCAACTCCATTCTACATTCATTTGAGGTAAGTACTGGACAGTAATTAAATATAATTTAATATTCCCACTGCAGTCTACATAAATTTGGGGTAGGTGCTGGACACTAATTAAATATAATTTACTATTTCCACTCCAATCTTCATTAATTTGGGGTAGGTGCTGGACACTAATTAAATATAATTTACTATTCACACTCTAATCTACATTAATTTCGGGTAGGTGCTGGACACTAGTTACATATAATTTACTATTCCCACTCCAGTCTACATTAATTTGCGGTGGGTGCTGGACACTAATTTAATATAATTTACTATTCCCACTCCAATCTACATTAATTTGGGGTAGGTGCTGGACACTAATTAAATATAATTTACTATTTACACTCTAATCTACATTAATTTGGGGTAGGTGCTGGACACTAGTTACATATAATTTACTATTCCCACTCCAGTCTACATTAATTTGCGGTGGGTGCTGGACACTAATTTAATATAATTTACTATTCCCACTCCAATCTACATTAATTTGGGGTAGGTGCTAGACACTAATTACATATAATTTACTATTCCCACTCCAATCTACATTAAATTGGGGTAGGTGCTGGACACTAATTAAATATAATTTACCAATCCCACTCCAATCTACATTAATTTGGGATAGGTGCTGGACACTAATTACATATAATTTACTATTCCCACTCCAATCTACATTAATTTGGGGTAGGTGCTGGAGTCTAATTAAATATAATTTACTATTCCCACTGGGGGCATGTGGTACGTTCCGCCCTTCATGCCATGTCTCATATCGTGTGCTGTGGGCGTGTGCGAGGGACGGGATTACAGAAAAAATAAAGCGAGCGTTGTGCCCAATATTTCATTGTTTTTTCTTCCCAGGTTCTGTACATTCCAGCTCCGGGTGTCCACCATGCTCCCTTTAAATACCCCTGCACCCCATATTTATAACCCACCCGTACTCCTTAACCCTATCGCTGCAGCGGCTATTCCGCCGCAGCGCTAAGTGGGCGGGGCGGCTGCGCGGCGGCCGCATGCTGGTGACAGAACCGCTCCGTCACCAGCCGCGGTTGAGCTGTGCTCGTGATGGAGCGGTTCCGTCATGGCCCCGCCCGCTCAATAGAACGCGCCGCGCAGGCGCGGCGCGGGAACATGACGGAACCGCTCCGTCATGAGCACAGCCCAACCGCAGCTGATGACGGAGTGGTTTCATCATCAGCATGGAAAGGGTTAAAATACCCCAACACCCTTAAACACTAACCCATCTTAACCCTATAAATATACCCTGTACTCCAAAACCCAAACCTATCCCTAAACCCTAAAAATACCCCTGTACCCCAAAACCCGAACCTAGCCCTGAACCATAAAAATAACCCTGTACCCCAAACCCAAACCTACCCCTGAACCCTAAAATACCCATGTACCCCAAAACCCAAACCTAGCCCTGAACCCTTAAAATACCCCTGTACCCCAAAACCCAAACCTACCCCTGAACCCTAAAAATACCCCTGTACCCCAAAACCCGAACCTAGCCCTGAACCATAAAAATAACCCTGTACCCCAAAACCCAAACCTACCCCTGAACCCTAAAATTCCCCTGTACCCCAAAACCCAAACCTACCCCTGAACCCTAAAAATACCCCTCTACCCCAAAACCCAAACCTAGCCCTGAACCCTTAAAATACCCCTGTTCCCCAAAACCCAAACCTACCTCTGAACCCTAAAAATACCTCTATACCCCAAAACCCAAACCTAGCCCTGAACCCTAAAAATACCCCTGTACCCCAAAACCCATACCTATCCCTAAACCCTAAAACTAACCCTGTACCCCATAACCCAAAACTATATCTGAACCCTTAAAATACCCAAACACCCCAAAACATATACTTCAGTACCCCAAAACATAACATAAAAAACATGCTTTACCATTCATGCATTTACAACGAATTTCGGTGTAAATGTATGTGTGGTAAAAGCATATGAAATGAAATGCCATGCGTTATAATGGCATTGCGGAGTCATGGTACTTTCGTAATGAAAGTATGTGGAGTGATGGTATGCGGAAAGAAAGTTGCGGAATAATGGGTGTTTACCCTCCCCCGGTGAGTACATTGGTGGCACGGCAGCCCACATCTCCAGCAACATACTCATATGTTTTCACCACAGATTTGAAAAATGCACAGGTCTCTCTCATTGATGGCCAGCACCGACATACACTTTTAGACACACCTCCCGCCACAAGTTCTAGAATTGCGAACTTTAGAGCTGGGGAGCTACGTTCGAATCTCGGCATCAGCTCAACATCCTGTGATTCCAGGCAAATCGCTTTGTCTCCCCGTGCCTACCACAAATGAATGCGTTCTTCTGTAATGTAAATTGTGCTCATGCCATGTTGTCGAGTTTGCGCTATGTAATATTGCAAGGTTAAATAAAGTAGGGAAACTCGAGTTCACACACTACTGAACGCGCACTCTTAAGTACATCAGCAGTGCACTGTGAATCGGAGCGTTTCACAGGCCTGTCACAGATAAGAAATGCTATCAAAACAAAATCCTATAAAACAATATACTACTGGCCGGCAGCAATTCATACCCGGACAACGTCGGGACGGGGTGCTAGATAAATATAAGCTACTATTCCCACTTCAATCTACATTAAATTGGGATAGGTGCTGGACACTAATTAAATATAATTTACTATTCCCACTCCAATCTACATTAATTTGGGGTAGGTGCTGGACACTAATTACATATAATTTACTATTTCCACTCCAATCTACATTAAATTGGGGTAGGTGCTGGACACTAATTACATTTAATTTACTATTCCCACTCCAGTCTACATTAATTTATTGGAGATGCTGGACACTAACTAAATATAGTTTACTATTCCCTCTCCAATCTACATTAAATTGGGGTAGGTGCTGCACACTAATTAAATATAATTTACTATTCCCACTCCAATCTACATTAATTTGGGGTAGGTGCTGGACACCAATTACATATAATTTACTATTCCCACACCATTCTACAATACTTTGGAGTAAATGCAGTACAAAAATAAAAGATTAATAATAAAAAAATCTTAATTATTAAATAAATTAAAATAATATAATAAAATATTCCTTTTTTTTAAACATTTTTTATTTGTAAATTTAAAATTATTATTCAAATTTTTTTAATTTTTAAAAAACAGTGACATTTTTTCCTATAATATGAACTTTTTAATTACAAACACAAACCTCAACCACTATAAACACTACAACTCAATCCTAAATTTAAAAATTTTATTTCAAAATTTAAATTTTTTTTTTTATTGTATTTATAAATTTCAAAATATTAAAATTATTCCTATAGTATGTACTTTTTACAAACAAACACAACCCTTATACACTATAAACACTACAACTCAATCCTAAATGTAAATAATGTATTTCAAATTTTGAAATTCAATTTTTTTTATACATTTTTTAAAATTTAAAATTGTTCCTATAGTATGTACTTTTTACAAACAAACACAACCCTTATATACTTTATACATGACAACTCAATCCTAAATGGAAAAAAAAATTCTCAATGTAAATTTTCTTTAATTTTTTTATTTTTTAAATATTATCCTAAATATTTAACTTTTACTAAAAAAAACAACATTATCCACTATAAACACTACAACTCAGTCATATTTTTATTTAAATTTGAAATTTTTTATTTTTTATTTAATTTTCAAAAAGTTTTATAAAATTTGTACAATTTAAATATACATTTTTGAAACACTCCCCACCCTTATCCCCTATAAACCCAACATCCCGCTCCTAAAATATCTAGTAAATTAATACATAAAAAATATTTATTTTTTATAAAAATGTATATATAATAAAAAAAAATTTAAATAACATTTTTATTATACATTTTTAAAACACTCCCCACCCTTATCCCCTATAAACCCAACATCCCGCTCCTAAACTTATATATGATTTTTTTAAAAACATAAAATTATTCAAATTAATTAACACATTAAAATTACTAATCTAAAATACTAACAACATTTTAAAACATAAATATACACATATTACTAAAAACTACACAATATAGATATTTTAACACAACAATATTTTATCATTCGATATTTTTACTTTCAATATTAAAACACACATACTACTAACGATATTTTTGTAATCGATATTAAATAGTTTGATATATATTACCATCGATATTAAAACATCGATATTCTGTCACATCGATATTTTAATTTCGATATAATGTCTACTTACCATTCAGACAGTGTTTACAAAAGTCAACTATATGCTTAGAATGAACTATTACTGTACTCATTATACTTTGCATTCTGTCTAACGGCTGTAGCAGTTCACCTCTCTTGCATGAGAAAGAAGTCTGTTCAATAAACCTTTTATTGAAAATGCCTGTCTCACTATTTCTCTGCAGCTCTGTAGAAATGAAGCATGCACGATTGAGTGAGTGAACTCGTTATCTATTGTTTCCGCGACTCTGAAGATATTTTCTAGTCCTAGGGAAACAAAGTTGTCATATTTATGCGGTTGTCAGAAACAAATCCCTTCTTGTGTATTCGAGAAAGTTTCTAGTGACCTCTGAGCTAGCTGGCACTCACAATTAAGTTTAGTATATTCGATAGAGACCTACTGACCTCACTCCTACGTCACATCTATAGGATATATTATTCCAAATTTGCAGAGCCTATTGGGAATATAGGAACTACACTAGAGTTCTGTACCTCTGTTGGATTCTTTATGTGCTTCTCTTGCTCTTTCTGCGCCCTTTGCACCTCTTTCAGCAACTCTGTTGCTTCTTTCTACACTTCTCTTCCGTCTTTCTGCATCCCTCCTGCCTCTTTTTGTACCTCTCTTGCCTCTTTGTGCACATCTCCTACCTTTTTCTACACCCCTTTTGCCTCTTTTTGAACCTCTGATGGTTCTTTCTGCACTGCTCTTGCTTTTTTCTGCACCCCTCTTGCCACTTTATGCATACCTCTTTTCTCTTTCTACACCTCTCTTGCTTCTTTCTGCACCCTGTTCCCTCTTTCTGCACCTTTCCTGCCTGTTTATGCCCCTCTTTTGCCACATTCTGTACCTCTGTGGGTTCTTTCTGCACTTCTCTTGTGCTTTCTGCAACCTCTGTGCCTCTTTCAGCTCCTCTGATGCTTCTTTCTAAACTTCTCTTCCATATTTCTGCACCCCTCCTGCCTCTTTCTGTACCTCTCTTGCCTCTTTTTGCACCTCTCCTACCTTTTTCTGTACCCCTTTTTGCCTCTTTTTCCACCTCTGTTGGTTCTTTCTGCATTGCTCTTGCTCCTTTCTGCACCGTACGTGCCTCTTTCTGTGCTTCACTTGCATCTTTCAACACCTATGTTGCTTCTTTCAGCAATTCTCTTGCCTCATTCTGCACTTTTCTTGCTTCTTTCTGCACACCTCCTGCCTCTTGTTGTGCCTCTGTTGCTTCTTTCTGCAATTCCCTTGCTCTTTCTGCACCCTTTGTGCCTCTTATTGCTTTTCTGTTGGTTCATTAAGCACTGCTCTTGCTTTTTTCTGTACCCCTCGTGCCTCTTTCTACACCCCTCTTTTATCTTTCTGCACCTCTCTTGCCTCTTTTTGTACTTTTGTTGGTTCTTTCTGTACTTCTGTTGCCCTTTCTGCACCCTTTGTGCCTCTTTCAGCACCACTGTTACTTCTTTCTGCCCTTCTATTGCTCTTTCTACACCCTTTGTGCCTCTTTCAGCACCTCTGTTGCTTTTTTCTGAACTTCCCTTCCTTCGTTCTGCATCCCTCCTGCCTCTTTCTGTACTTCTCTTGCCTCTTTGTGCGCCTCTCCTACCTTTTTCTGTACCCCTTTTGCATCTTTTTCCACCTCTGTTGGTTCTTTCTAAACTGCTCCTGCTTCTCTCTGCACATTACGTGCCTCTTTCTGCAGTTCTCTTGCCTCTTTCTGCACTTCTCTTCCTTCTTCCAGCACCCCTCCTGCCTCTTTTTGTATCTCTTTTGCTTCTTTCTGCACTTCTCTTGCTCTTTTTGCACCCTTTGTGCCTCTTTTTGCACCTCTGGTGGTTCCTTCTGCACTGCTCGTCCTTTCTGCACCCCTTTTGCCTATTTCTGTATATCTCTTGCCTCTTTGTGCACCTCTCCTACCTTTATCTGCATCCCTCTTGCTTCTATTTGAACCACTGTTGCTTCTTTTTGCACTGCTCTTGCTTCTTTCTGCACTTCACTTGACTCGTTCTGCTCTTCTCTTGGTTCTTTCAACATCTCTATTGCTTCTTTCAGCAATTTTTTTGCCTCTTTCTGCTCTTCACTTCCTTCTTTCTGCAGCCCTCTTGCGGCACCCCTCTCTTCTATTTCTGTACCTCTCTTGCCTCTTCCTGTACCTCTGTCCCCTCTTTCTGCACCATTTCTGCATTTTTCTGCACCTCTCGTGCCCCTTTCTGTAACTCTGTTGGCTCTTTCTGTAATTTTCTTGCTCTTTCTGCACCCTTCGTGCCTCTTTAGCACCTCTGCTACTTCTGTTTGAACTTCTCTTCCTACTTTCTTTACCCTTCCTGCCTCTTTCTGTACTTCTCTTGCCTCTCTGTGTGCCTCTCATACCTTTTTTGCACCCCTCTTGTCTCTTTTTGCACTTCTGTTGGTTCTTTCTGCACTGCTCCTGCTACTTTCTGCACCTCACTTGCCTCTTTCAGCATGTCTCTTGTTTCTTTCTATCCCTCTTTAGCTTCTTTTAGCAATTCTTCTGCCTCATTCTGTACTCTTTTTCCTTCTTTGTGAACCACTACTGCCTCTTTTTGTACCTCTCTTCCCTTTTGGTGCAACTCTCTACCTCTTTCTGCACTCCTCTTGTCTCTTTCAGCACCTCTGTTGCTTCATTCTGTACTTCTCTTGCTCTTTCTGAACCCTTTGTGCCTCTTTCAGCACCTCCGTTGCAACGTTCTGCACTTCTATTGCTCTTTATGCACTATTTGTGCCTCTTTCATCACCTCTGTTGCTTCTTTCTGATCTTCTCTTCCTCCGTTCTGCACGCCACCTACCTCTTTCTGTACTTCTCTTTCCTCTTTGTGCACCTCTCCTACCTTGTTCTGCACCCCTCTTGGCTCTTTGTGTACCTATGTTGGTTCTTTCTACACTGCTCTTGCTTCGTTCTGTACTTCACTTGCCTCTTCCTGCACTTCTCTTGCTTCTTTCTACACCTCTGTTGCTTGTTTCAGCAATTCTCTTGCCTCTTTCTGCACTTCTCTTCCTTCTTTTTGCACCCCTACTGCCTCTTTATGTACCTGTCTTGCCTCTTTGTGCACCTCTCATTCCTCTATCTGCACTCCTCTAGCCTCTTTTTGCATCTCTGTTGGTTCATTCTGCACTGCCCTTGCTTCTATCTGCACCCCTACTGCCTCTTTATGTACCCCTCTTTTCTCTTTCTGTACCTCTCTTGCCTCTTTCAGCACCCTGTCCCCTCATTCTGCATCTTTCCTGACTGTTTCTGTACCTCTTTTGCCCCTTTCTGTACCTCTGTTGGTTCATTCTGAACTTCTCTTGCTCTTTCTCCACCCTTTGCGCCTCTCTCAGCAACTCTGCTGTTTCTTTCTACACTTCTCTTCCTTCTTTAGGCACCCCTCCTGCCTCTTTCTGTACCTCTCTTGCATCTTTGTGCACCTCTCCTACCTTTATCTGCACTCCTCTTGCCTCTTTTATTGAACCTCTGTTGATTCATTCTGCACTGCCCTTGCTCTTTTCTGCACCCCTCTTCACCCTTTCTGCAACCCTCTTTTCTCTTTCTGCACTTCTCTTGCTTCTTTCTGCACCCCTGTTCCCTCTTTCTGCACCTTTAATGCCTGTTTCTCCACCTCTCTTGCCACTTTCTGTACCTCTGTTTGTTCTTTCTGTACTTCTTTTGCACTCTCTGCACCCTTCATGCCTCTTTCAGAAACCTCTGTTGCTTCTTTGTACACTTCTCTTCCTTCTTAATGCAGCCCTCCTGCCTCTTTCTGTTCCTCTCTTGCCTCTTTGTGCACTTCTTCTAGCTTATTCTTTAACGCTCGTGCTTCATTTGGACCACTGTTGGTTCTTTCCACACTGCTCTTGCTTCTTTCTGCACCTCACTTGCCTCTTTCTGCTCTTCTCTTGCTTCTTTCAGCAATTCGTTTGCCTCTTTCTGCACTTCTCTTCCTTCTTTCTGCACCCCTCTTGCCTCTTTCTGCACCCCTCTTTTCTATTTCTATACCTCTCTCGCCTCTTTCTGCACCCTTGTTCCCTCTTTCTGTACCTTTCCTGCCTCTTTCTGCACCTCTCTTTCATCTTTCTGTACCTCTGTTGGCTCTTTCTGCAATTTTCTTGCTTGTTTTGCACCCTTCGTGCCTCTTTATGTACTTCTCTTGCCTCTTTGTATGCCTCTCCTACCTTTTTCTAGACCCCTTTTGTCTCTTTTTGCACTTCTGTTGGTTCTTTCAGTACTTCCATTGCTCTTTCTGTACCCATTGTGCCTCTTTCAGCACCTCTGTTGCTTCTTCTGCCCTTCTATTGCTCTTTCTGCACCCTTTTGACTCTTTCAGCACCTCTGTTGCTTCTTTCTGAACTTCCCTTCCTTCGTTCTGCACCCCTCCCGCCTCTTTCTGTACTTCTCTTCCCTCTTTAAGCACCTCTCCTACCTTTTGCTGCACCTCTTTTGCATCTTTTTCCACCTCTGTTGGTTCTTTCTGCACTGCTCCTGCTTCTCTCTGCACCTTACTTGCCTCCTTCTGCAGTTCTCTTGCTTCTTTCTATGCCTCTGTTGCTTCTTTCATCAATTCTCTTGCCTCTTTCTGCACTTCTCTTCCTTCTTTCTGCACCCCTCCTGCATCTTTTTGTATCTCTGTTGCTTCTTTCTGTACTTCTTTTGCTCTTTTTGCACCCTTTGTGCCTCTTTTTGCACCTCTGTTGGTTCATTCTGCACTGCTCGTCCTTCTTTCTGCATCCCGTTTGCCTCTTTCTGTATATCTCTTGCCACTTTGTGCACCTCTCCTACCTTTATCTGCATCCGTCTTGCTTCTCTTTGCACCACTGTTGCTTCTTTTTGCACTGCTTTTGCTTCATTCTATACCTCACTTGCCTCTTTCTGCTCTTCTCCTGCTTCTTTCTATACCTATGTTGCTTCTTTCAGCAATTATTTTGCCTCTTTCTGCTCTTCTCTTCCTTCTTTCTGCACCCCTCTTGCCTCTTACTGCACCCCTCTCTTCTATTTCTGTACCTCCCACACCTCTTTCTGCACCTCTGTTCCCTCTTTCTGCACCTTTCCTGCCTGTTTCTGCACCTCTCTTGCCTCTTTCTGTACCTCTGTTGGCTCTTTCAACATTTTTCTTGCTCTTTCTTCACCCTTCGTGCCTCTTTCAGCACCTCTGTTGCTTCTTTTTGAACTTCTCTTCCTACTTTCTGCACCCTTCCTGCCTCTCTCTGTACTTCTCTTGCCTCTTTGTGTACCTCTCATACCTTTTTCTGCACCCCTCTTGTCTCTTTTTGCACTTCCGTTGGTTCTTGCTGCACTGCTCTTGCTTCTTTCTGTACCTCACTTGCCTCTTTTAGCACTTCTCTTGTTTCTTTCTACACCTCTTTTGCTTCTTTTAGCAATTCTTTTGACTCATTCTTTACCTTTTGTCCTTTTTTCTGCACCCCTCCTGCCTCTTTCTGTACCTCTCTTGCATCTTTGTGTACCTCTCCTACCTCTATCTGCACTCCTCTTGCTTCTTTTTGAACCTCTGTTGGTTCATTCTGCACTGCCCTTGCTTCTTTCTTCACCCATATTGCCTCTTTCTGTAGCCCTGTTTTCATTTTCTGTGCCTCTCTTTCCTCTGTCTGACCCTCTGTTGGTTCTTTCTGCACTTCTTTTGCATTTTCTAGACCCTTTGTGCCTCTTTCAGCATATCTGTACTTCTTTGTACACCTCTCTTCCTACTTTCTGCAGCCCTCCTGCCTCTTTCAGTACCTCTCTTGCCTCTTTGTGCACCTCTTCTAGCTTAGTCTTTACCACTCTTGCTTCTTTTTTTACCTCTGTTGCTTCTTTCTGCACTGCTCTTGCTACTTTCTGTACCTCACTTGCCTCTTTCTGCTCTTCTCTTTTTTTCTTTCTGTACCTCTCTTTCCTCCTTCTGCACCCCTGCTCCCTCTTTCTGCACCTTTCTTGTCTTTTTTCTGTACCTTTCTTGCCTCGTTCTGTACCTCTGTGGGATAATTTCTGTGCTTCTCTTGCTCTTTCTGCACCCTCTGCGCCTCTTTCAGCACCTCTGTTGCTTTTTTCTACACTTCTCTTCCTACTTTCTGCAGCCCACCTGCCTCTCTCTGTACCTCTCTTGACTCTTTGTGCACTTCTTCTAGCTTATTCTTTACCGCTATTGCTTCTTTTTGTACCTGTGTTGGTTCTTTCTGTACCGCTCTTGCTACTTTCTGTACCTCACTTGCCTCTTTCTGCTCTACACTTGCTTCTTTCTACACCTCTGTTGCTTCTTTCAGCAATTCTTTTGCCCCTTTCTGCAATTATCTTCATTCTTTCTGCACCCCTCCTGCCTTGTTGTACCTCCCTTGCCTCTTTGTGCACCCTCCTACCTCTTTCTGTACTCCTCTTGCCTCTTTCTGAACTTCTCTTGCCTCCTCCTACACATCTGTTGCTTCTTTCTGCAATTCTCTTGCCTCTTTATGCACTTCTCTTCCTTCTTTCTGCACCCCTCCTACCTCTTTCTGTACCTCTCTTGCTTCTTTGTGCACCTCTTCTACTTCTTTCTGCACTCCTCTTTCCTCTTTTTGCACATCAATTGGTTCATTCTGCACTGCTCTTGCTCCTGTCTGCACCCCTCTTGCCTCTTTCTGCACCCGTCTTTTTTTGTTCTGTACCTCTCTTGCCTCCTTCTGCACCCCTGTTCCCTCTTTCTGCACCTTTCTTGTCTGTTTCTGTACCTTTCTTGCCTTGTTTCGTACCTCTGTTGGATTCTTTCTGTGCTTCTCTTGCTCTTTTTGCACCCTCTGCTCCTCATTCAGCACCTCTGTTGCTTCTTTCTATACTTCTCTTCCTTCTTTCGGTACCCCTCCTGCCTCTTTCTGTATCTCTCTTTCCTGTTTGTGCACCTCTCCTACATTTTTTGCACCCTTTTTGACTCTTTTTGAACCTCTGCACTTCTCTTGCTTTTCTCTGCACCTCACTTGCCTCATTCTGCACTGCTCTTGCTTCTTTCTGCACCTCTCTTGCCTCTTTCTCCATCCCTCTTTTCTCTTTCTGCACCTCTCTTGCTTCTTTCTGCACCCCGTTCCCTCTTTCTGTACCTTGGCTGCCTGTTTCTGCACCTCTCTTGCCTCTTTCTATACATCTGTTGGTTCTTTCTGCACTTCTCTTGTTCTTTCTGCACATTTTGTGCCTCTTTCAGCTCCTCTGTTGCTTCTTTTTGAACTTCTCTTCCTTCTTTCTGCATCCCTCCTGCCTCTTTCTGTACCCCTCCTGCCTCTTTCTGTACCTCTCTTGCCTCTGTGTGCCTCTCCTACCTTTTTAGGTACCTCTTTTGCCTCTTTTTCCACCTCTGTTGGTTCTTATTGCACTACTCTTGCTTCTTTCTGCACCGCTCTTGCATCTTTCTGCACTTCTCTTGCTTTTTTCTACACCTCTGTTGCTACTTTCAGCAATTCTCTTGCCTCGTTTTGCACTTTTCTTGCTTCAGTCAGCACTTCTGCCTCTTGGTGTAACTCTATTACCTCTTTCTGGACTCTTCTAGCCTCTTTCAGCACCTCTGTTGGTTCTTCCTTCACCACTCTTGCTTCTTTCTGCACCTTACGTGCCTGTATCTGCACTTCTCTTGCTTCTTTCTACACCTCTGTTGCTTCTTTCAGCAATTCTCTTGCCTCTTTCTGCACTTCTCTTCCTTTTTCTGCACCCCTCATGCCTCCTATTGTACGTCTGTTGCTTCTTTCTGCACTTCTCTTGCTCTTTTTTCACCCTTTTTTTTAGCTTTTTGCACCTCTATTGGTTCATTCTGCACTGCTCATCCTTCTTTCTGCACCCCTTCTGCCTCTTTCGGTATATCTCTTGCCTCTTTGTGCACCTCTCCTACCTTTATGTGCATACGTCTTGACTATTTTTGCACCTCTGTTTGTTCTTGCCGCACTGTTCTTGCTTTTTCTGCGCCTTACTTGCCTCTTCCAGCACTTCTCTTGCTTCTATCTACACATCTGTTGCTTCTTTCAGCAATTCTCTTGCCTCTTTATGTGCTTCTCTTCCTTTTTTCCGCACCCTTATTGCCTCTTTCTGCACCTCTCTTGCCTCTTTGTACAGCTTTTCTACCTCTTTCTGCACTCCTCGCCTTTTTTTGCACATCTGTTGGTTCATTTTGCACTACTCTTGCTACATTCTGCACCCCTCTTGCCTCTTTCTGCATCCTTCTTTTCTATTCCTGCTCTCCTCTTGCCTCTTTCTGTATACCTGTTCCCTCTTTCAGCACCTTTCCTTTCTGTTTCTGCACCTCTCTTGCCACTTTTTGTATCTCTGTTGCTTCTTCTACACTTCTCTTCCTTCCTTCTGCACCCCTCCTCCATCATTCTGTACCTCTCTAGCCTCTTTGTGCACCTCTTCTAGCTTTTTCTTTGCTGCTTTTGCACCTCTGTTAGTTCTTTCTGCACTGTTCTTGCTTCTTTCTGTACCTCAATCGCCTCTTTCGGCACCCTCTTGTCTATTTCTGTACCTCTCTCGCCTCTTTCTGCACCCCTGTCCCTTCTTTATGCACCATTCCTGACTGTTTCTGCATCCCTCTTGCCTCTTTCTGTACCTCTGTTGGCTCTTTCTCCAATTGTCTTACTCGTGCACCCTTCGTCCCTCTTTCAGCACCTCTGTTGCTTCTTGTTGAACTTCTCTTCCTTCTTACTGCACCCCTCCTGCTTCTTGATGTACTTCTCTTGCCTCTTTGTATGCCTCTCCTACCTTTTCCGGCACCCCTCTTGCTTCTATTTGCACTTCTGTTGGTTCTTTCTACACTGCTCTTGCTTCTTTCTGCACCTTACTTGCCTCTTTCTGCACTTCTCTTGTTTCTTTCTACACATCTTTTGATTTTTTCATCAATTCTTTTGCATCGTTCTGTACTTCTTTTCCTTCTTTGTGCACCACTCCTGCCTCTATTTTTTACCTCTCTTGCCTCCTGGTGCAAATCTCCTACCTCTTTCTGCACTCCTCTTGTCTCTTTCAGCACCTCTGTTGCTTCTTTCTGCACTTCTCTTGCTCTTTCTGCATCCTTCGTGCCTCATTCAGCACCTCTATTGCTTCTTTCTGTACTTCTCTTGCGCTTTCTGCACTCTTTGTGCTTCTTTCAGCACCTCTGTTGCTTCTTTCTGAACTTCACTTCCTTCGTTCTGCATGCCTCCTGCCTCTTTCTGTACTTCTCTTTCCTTTTTGTGCACCTCTCCTACCTTTTTCTGCACCCCTTTTGTCGTGCAGGCCTCAGCCAGACCCGCTAGTGTAAGGGGTTCGCCCTTCTGCGCACAGAGTTCTCAGACCCAAAAGAAAAGTTGGCACGGAAACTGGAAATACAAAACATAGAGTTTATTACACCTCCTGAGGTGGTGCTAAAGTTCGGACAGTACCCTTCGACACTGTGGGAAGTAGCACACCGGCTACCAGAAACAAAGCTTATTTATACCCACACAGGGGCTCATAAGAAGGCGGTACAAAGCTTAAGAGCACATTTTATGTCCATACATGGAAATCTCGAGGAACATAATTGATCAGTGGGAGGAGTTAACAGTCTTAGGGTCTCGGCTAACACATTCCAATCCATGGCTAACGAATAACAGATGTGGACCCTAACGATCAGCAGCAAGGACAAAGAAGCTATTAATAGCTTGTTGCCGGGCAGATTCAAAGGCCATAAGCAGAAAGGTAGGACAACACACATGGTCAACACAGGGTAACACGTGGCAGACCAAATGGCGGCCACAAACTCAAAATGGATGCCATCAAATTCCAAGATAACAACAAAACTCAGATGTCTTTTGCTAACGCTCAACTTATTCGCTGCTAAATTACAACACTTTTGCCTCTTTTTGTACCTCTGTTGGTTCTTTCAACACTGATCTAGCTTCTTTCAGCACCTCACCTGCCTCTTCCTCCACTTCTCTTGTTTCTTTTTACACCTCTATTGCTACTTTCAGCAATTCTCTTGCCTCTTTCTGCACTTCTCTTCCTTCTTTTTGCACTCGTCCTTCCTCTTTCTGTACCTGTCTTGCCTTTTTGTGCAGCTCTCATACCTCTATTTGCACTCCTCTTGCCTCTTTTTGCACCTCTGTTGGTTCATTCTGTGCTGCCCTTGCTTCTTTCTGCACCCCTCTTGCCTCTTTCTGTACCCCTGTTTTCTTTTTCTGTACCTCTCTTGCCTCTTTCTGCACCTTTCCTACCTGTTTCTGTACTTCTCTTGCCACTTTCGGAACCTCTGTTTGTTCTTTCTACACTTCTTTTGCACTTTCTGCACCCTTTGCACCTCTTTCAGCACCTCTGTTGCTTCTTTGTACACTTTTCTTACTTCTTTCTGTAGCCCTCCTGCCTCTTTCTGTATCTCTCTTGCCTCCTTGTGCACCTCTTCTAGCTTATTCATTACCGCTCTTGCTTCTTTTTGCACCTCTGTTGGTTATTTCTGCACTCATTTTGCTACTTTCTGCATCTCACTTGCCTCTTTCTTTTCTTCTCTTGCGTCTTTCTACACCTCTTTTGCTTCTTTCAGCAATTCTCTTGCCTCTTTCTGCACTTCTCTTCCTTTTTTCTGCACCCCTCATGCCTCTTATTGTATGTCTGTTGCTTCTTTCTGTACTTCTCTTGCTCTTTTTGCACCTTTTGTGCATCTTTTTGCACCTCTATTGGTTCATTCTGCGCTGCTTGTCCTTCTTTCTGCACCCCTTCTGCCTCTTTCGGTATATCTCTTGCCTCTTTGTGCACCTCTCCTACCTTTATGTGCATCCGTCTTGCCTCTTTTTGCACCTCTGTTGCTTCTTTCTGCACTTCTCTTGCTCATTTTGCACCCTTTTTGCAGCTTTTTGCACCTCTATTGGTTCATTCTGCACTGCTCGTCCTTCTTTCTGCACCCCTTCTGCCTCTTTCGGTATATCTCTTGCCTCTTTGTGCACCTCTCCTACCTTTATGTGCATCCGTCTTGACTATTTTTGCACCTCTGTTTGTTCTTGCCGCACTGCTCTTACTTTTTCTGCACCTTACTTGCCTCTTTCGGCACTTCTCTTGCTTCTATCTACACATCTGTTGCTTCTTTCAGCAATTCTCTTGCCTCTTTATGTGCTTCTCTTCCTTTTTTCTGCACCCTTCCTGCCTCTTTCTGCACCTCTCTTGCCTTTTTGTACAGCTTTTCTACCTCTTTCTGCACTCCTCGCCTTTTTTTGCACATCTGTTGGTTCATTTCGCACTACTCTTGCTACATTCTGCACCCCTCTTGCCTCTTTCTGCATCCTTCTTTTCTATTCCTGCTCTCCTCTTGCCTCTTTCTGTATACCTGTTCCCTCTTTCAGCACCTTTCCTTCCTGTTTCTGCACCTCTCTTGCCACTTTTTGTATCTCTGTTGCTTCTTCTACACTTCTCTTCCTTCCTTCTGCACCCCTCCTCCATCTTTCTGTACCTCTCTTGCCTCTTTGTGCACCTCTTCTAGCTTTTTCTTTGCCGCTTTTGCACCTCTGTTGGTTCTTTCTGCACTGTTCTTGCTTCTTTCTGTACCTCAATTGCCTCTTTCTGCACCCTCTTTTCTATTTCTGTACCTCTCTTGCCTCTTTCTGCACCCCACCCCTTCTTTATGCACCTTTCCTGACTGTTTCTGCACCCCTCTTGCCTCTTTCTGTACCTCTGTTGGCTCTTTCTCCAATTGTCTTACTCGTGCACCCTTCGTCCCTCTTTCAGCACCTCTGTTGCTTCTTGTTGAACTTCTCTTCCTTCTTACTGCACCCCTCCTGCTTCTTGATGTACTTCTCTTGCCTCTTTGTATGCCTCTCCTACCTTTTCCAGCACCCCTCTTGCTTCTATTTGCACTTCTGTTGGTTCTTTCTACACTGCTCTTGCTTCTTTCTGCACCTTACTTGCCTCTTTCTGCACTTCTCTTGTTTCTTTCTACACATCTTTTGATTTTTTCAGCAATTCTTTTGCATCGTTCTGTACTTCTTTTCCTTCTTTGTGCACCACTCCTGCCTCTATTTTTTACCTCTCTTGCCTCCTGGTGCAAATCTCCTACCTCTTTCTGCACTCCCCTTGTCTCTTTCAGCACCTCTGTTGCTTCTTTCTGCACTTCTCTTGCTCTTTCTGCATCCTTCGTGCCTCTTTCAGCACCTCTATTGCTTCTTTCTGTACTTCTCTTGCTCTTTCTGCACTCTTTGTGCTTCTTTCAGCACCTCTGTTGCTTCTTTCTGAACTTCACTTCCTTCGTTCTGCATGCCTCCTGCCTCTTTCTGTACTTCTCTGTCCTTTTTGTGCACCTCTCCTACCTTTTTCTGCACCCCTTTTGTCGTGCAGGCCTCAGCCAGACCCGCTAGTGTAAGGGGTTCGCCCTTCTGCGCACAGAGTTCTCAGACCCAAAAGAAAAGTTGGCATGGAAACTGGAAATACAAAACATAGAGTTTATTACACCTCCGGAGGTGGTGCTAAAGTTCGGACAGTATCCTTTGGCACTGTGGGAAGTAGCACACCGGCTACCGGACACAAAGCTTATTTATACCCACACAATGGCTCATAAGAAGGCGGTACAAAGCTTAAGAGCACATTTTATGTCCATACATGGAAATCTCGAGGAACACAATCGATCAATGGGAGGAGTTAACAGTCTTGGGGTCTCGGCTAACACATTCCAATCCATGGCTAACGAATAACAGATGTGGACCCTAACGGTCAGCAGCAAGGACAAAGAAGCTATTAATAGCTTGTTGCCGGGCAGATTCAAAGTCCATAAGCAGAAAGGTAGGACAACACACATGGTCAACACAGGGTAACACGTGGCAGACAAAATGGCGGCCACAAACTCAAAATGGATGCCATCAAATGCCAAGATAACAACAAAACTCAGATGTCTTTTGCTAACGCTCAACTTATTCGCTGCTAAATGACAACACTTTTGCCTCTTTTTGTACCTCTGTTGGTTCTTTCAACACTGATCTAGCTTCTTTCAGCACCTCACCTGCCTCTTCCTCCACTTCTCTTGTTTCTTTTTACACCTCTATTGCTACTTTCAGCAATTCTCTTGCATCTTTCTGCACTTCTCTTCCTTCTTTTTGCACTCGTCCTTCCTCTTTCTGTACCTGTCTTGCCTTTTTGTGCAGCTCTCATACCTCCATATGCACTCCTCTTGCCTATTTTTACACCTCTGTTGGTTCATTCTGTGCTGCCCTTGCTTCTTTCTGCACCCCTCTTGCCTCTTTCTGTACCCCTGTTTTCTTTTTCTGTGCCTCTCTTGCCTCTTTCTGCACCTTTCCTACCTGTTTCTGTACTTCTCTTGCCACTTTCGGAACCTCTGTTTGTTCTTTCTACACTTCTTTTGCACTTTCTGCACCCTTCGCACCTCTTTCAGCACCTCTGTTGCTTCTTTGTACACTTTTCTTACTTCTTTCTGTAGCCCTCCTGCCTCTTTCTGTATCTCTCTTGCCTCCTTGTGCACCTCTTCTAGCTTATTCGTTACCGCTCTTGCTTCTTTTTGCACCTCTGTTGGTTATTTCTGCACTCATTTTGCTACTTTCTGCATCTCACTTGCCTCTTTCTTTTCTTCTCTTGCGTCTTTCTACACCTCTGTTGCTTCTTTCAGCAATTCTCTTGCCTCTTTCTGCACTTCTCTTCCTTTTTTCTGCACCCCTCATGCCTCTTATTGTATGTCTGTTGCTTCTTTCTGCACTTCTCTTGCTCTTTTTGCACCTTTTGTGCATCTTTTTGCACCTCTATTGGTTCATTCTGCACTGCTTGTCCTTCTTTCTGCACCCCTTCTGCCTCTTTCGGTATATCTCTTGCCTCTTTGTACACCTCTCCTACCTTTATGTGCATCCGTCTTGCCTCTTTTTGCACCTCTGTTGGTTCTTTCTGCACTGCTCTTGCTTCTTTCTTCACCTTACTTGCCTCTTTCTGTACTTCTCTTGCTTCTTTCTACACATCTGTTGCTTCTTTCAGCAATTCTCTTGCCTCTTTATGTGCTTTTCTTCTTTTTTTACACCCTTCCTGCCTCTTTCTGTACCTCTAATCCCTCTTTGTGCACCTTTTCTACCTCTTTCTCCACTCCTTGCCTTTTTTGCACATCTGTTGGTTCATTTCGCACTGCTCTTGCTACATTCTGCACCCCTCTTGCCTCTTTCTGCATCCTTCTTTTCTCTTTCTGCTCTTCTCTTGCCTCTTTCTGTATACCTGTTCCATCTTTCTGCACCTTTCCTTCCTGTTTCTGCACCTCTCTTGCCACTTTCTGTACCTCTTTTGCTTCTTTCTAAACTTCTCTTCCTTCCTTCTGCACCCCTCATGACTCTTTCTGTACCTCTCTTGCCTCTCTGTAGACCTCTTCTAGCTTATTCGGTACCGCTCTTGCTTCTTTTTGCACCTCTGTTGGTTCTTTCTGCACTTCTCTTGTTTTTTTGCACCCTTCGTGCCTCTTTCAGCACCTCTGTTGCATCTTTCTGCATTTCTCTTGCTCTTTCTGCACTCTTTGTGCTTCTTTCGCACCTCTGTTTCTTCTTTCTGAACTTCTCTTCCTTCGTTCTGCACCCCTTCTGCCTCTTTCTGTACTTCTCTTTCATCTTTTTGCACCTCTCCTACCTTTTTCTGCACTCCTCTTGCCTCTTTTTGCACCTCTGTTGGTTCTTTCCACACTGATCTCGCTTCTTTCAGCACCTCACCTGCCTCTTCCCTCACTTCTCTTGCTTCTTTCTACACCTCTATTGCAATTACTGGAACACCCATTTTCTATTTTCTGTGTTGCAAATTTTTTTGTTGGGGCTGTTCGGAGCAGGAAAATGAGATTGACTGGTACAACAGTCCCATGCATTACTGAAAGTATCAAATCATAAATGAAATTGTTAAATTGTTTTGAATTGTTTTGAACTGATTTTGCGAAACTGTATGTAATATGTGGAGAAGTTTTATATAGTATACTTTTATGATTTTTAATTAATCGAATAAAGTGGCTTTTGACTTGACTTGACTTGACTTACACCTCTATTGTTTCTTTCACAGTTCTTTTGCCCCTTTCTGCAATTCTCTTCGTTCTTTCTGTACTCCTCCTGCCTTGTTGTAACTCTCTTGCCTCTTTGTGCACCCTCCTACCTCTTTCTGTACTCCTCTTGCCTCTTTCTGAACTTCTCTTGCCTCCTCGTACACATCTGTTGCTTCTTTCAGCAATTCTCTTGCCTCTTTCTGCACTTCTCTTCCTTTTTTCTGCACCCCTCATGCCTCTTATTGTATGTCTGTTGCTTCTTTCTGCACTTCTCTTGCTCTTTTTGCACCCTTTGTGCATCTTTTTGCACCTCTATTGGTTCATTCTGCACTGCTCGTCCTTCTTTCTGCACCCCTTCTGCCGTTTTCGGTATATCTCTTGCCTCTTTGTGCACCTCTCCTACCTTTATGTGCATCCGTCTTGCCTCTTTTTGCACCTCTGTTGGTTCTTTCTGCACTGCTTTTGCTTCTTTCTGCACCTTACTTGCCTCTTTCTGAACTTCTCCTGCTTCTTTCTACACATCTGTTACTTCTTTCAGCAATTCTCTTGCCTCTTTATGTGTTTTTCTTCTTTTTTTACACCCTTCCTGCTTCTTTCTGTACCTCTATTGCCTCTTTGTGTACCTTTTCTACCTCTTTCTCCACTCCTTGACTTTTTTGCACATCTGTTGGTTCATTTCGCAGTGCTCTTGCTACATTCTGCACCCCTCTTGCCTCTTTCTGCATTCTTCTTTTCTCTTTCTGCTCTTTTCTTGCCTCTTTCTGTATACCTGTTCCCTCTTTCTGCACCTTTCCTTCCTGGTTCTGCACCTCTCTTGCCACTTTCTGTACCTCTGTTGCTTCTTTCTACACTTCTCTTCCTTCCTTCTGCACCCCTCATGCCTCTTTCTGTACCTCTCTTGCCTCTTTGTGGACCTCTTCTAGCTTATTCTTTACCGCTCTTGCTTCTTTTTGTACCTCTGTTGGTTCTTTCTGCACTTCTCTTGCTCTTTCTGCACTCTTTGTGCTTTTTTCGCACCTCTGTTTCTTCTTTCTGAACTTCTCTTCCTTCGTTCTGCACCCCTTCTGCCTCTTTCTGTACTTCTCTTTCATCTTTTCGTACCTCTCCTACCTTTTTCTGCACTCCTCTTGCCTCTTTTTGCACCTCTGTTGGTTCTTTCCACACTGATCTCGCTTCTTTCAGCACCTCACCTGCCTCTTCCCTCACTTCTCTTGCTTCTTTCTACACTTCTATTGTAATTACTGGAACACCCATTTTCTATTTTCTGTGTTGCAAATTTTTTTGTGGGGCTGTTCGGAGCAGGAAAATAAGATTGGCTGGTACAACAGTCCCATACATTACTGAAAGTATCAAATCATAAATGAAATTGTTAAATTGTTTTGAATTGTTTTTAATTGATTTTGCGAGATTGTATGTAATATGTAGAGAAGTTTTATATAGTATACTTTTATGATTTTTAATTAATCGAATAAAGTGGCTTTTGACTTGACTTGACTTGACTTACACCTCTATTGCTTCTTTCGCAATTCTTTTGCCCCTTTCTGCAATTCTCTTCGTTCTTTCTGTACCCCTCCTGCCTTGTTGTACCTCTCTTGCCTCTTTGTGCACCCTCCTACCTCTTTCTGTACTCCTCTTGCCTCTTTCCGGACTTCTCTTGCCTCCTCCTACACATCTGTTGCTTCTTTCAGCAATTCTATTGCCTCTTTCTGCACTTCTCTTTCTTCTTTCTGCACCCCTTCTACCTCTTTCTGTACCTCTCTTGCCTCTTTGTGCACCTCTTCTACTCCTTTCTGCACTCATCTTTCCTCTTTTTGCATATTTATTGGTTCATTCTGGTCTGCTCCTGTTTCTGTCTGCACCCCTCTTGCCTCTTTCTGCACCCCTCTTTTTTTCGTTCTGTACCTCTTTTGCCTCTTTCTGCACCCCTGTTCCCTCTTTCTGCACCTTTCTTGTCTGTTTCTGTACCTTTCTTGCCTTGTTCTGTACCTCTGTTGGATTCTTTCTGTGCTTTTCTTCCTCTTTATGCACCCTCTTCTCCTCTTTCAGCACCTCTGTTGCTTCTTTCTACACTACTCTTCCTTCTTTATGCACCCCTCCTGCCTCTTTCTGTATCTCTCTTTGTGCACCTCTCCTACCTTTTTTGCACCCCTTTTGACTCTTTTTGAACCTCTGTTGGTGCTTTCTGCACTGCGCTTGCTTTTCTCTGCACCTCACTTGCCTCATTCTGCGCTGCTCTTGTGTCTTTCTGCACCCCTCTTGCCTCTTTCTCCATCCCTCTTTTTTCTTTCTGCACCTCGCTTGCTTCTTTCTGCACCCCTGTTCTCTCTTTCTGTACCTTGCCTACCTGTTTCTGCACCTCTCTTGCCTCTTTCTGTATATCTGTTGGTTCTTTCTGCACTTCTCTTGTTATTTCTGCACCTTTTGTGCCTCTTTTAGCTCCTCTGTTGCTTCTTTTTGAACTTCTCTTCCTTCTTTCTGCATCCCTCCTGCCTCTTTCTGTACCCCTCCTGCCTCTTACTGTACCCCTCTTGCCTCTGTGTGCCTCTCCTACCTTTTTAGGTACCTCTATTGCCTCCTTTTCCACCTCTGTTGGTTCTTTCTGCACTGCTCTTGCTTCTTTCTGCACCAGTCTAGCGTCTTTCTGCACTTCTCCTGCTTCTTTCTACACCTCTGTTGCTTCTTTCAGCAATTCTCTTGCCTCGTTCTGCACTTTTCTTGCATCTTTCTGCACTCCTCCTGCCTCTTGTTGTACCTCTCTTGCCTCTTGGTGCAACTCTATTACCTCTTTCTGCACTCCTCTAGCCTCTTTCAGCACCTCTGTTGGTTCTTCCTACACCACTCTTGCTTCTTTCTGCACCTTACTTGCCTCTATCTGCACTTCTCTTGCTTCTTTCTACACCTCTGTTGCTTCTTTCAGCAATTCTCTTGCGCCTTTCTGCTCTTATCTTCCTTTTTCTGCACCCCTCATGCCTCTTATAGTACGTCTGTTGCTTCTTTCTGCACTTCTCTTGCTCTTTTTGCACCCTTTTTGCATCTTTTTCCACCTCTATTGGTTCATTCTGCACTGCACGTCCTTCTTTCTGCACCCCTTATGCCTCTTTCGGCATATCTCTTGCCTCTTTGTGCACCTCAACTACCTTTATGTGCATCCGTCTTGCCTCATTTTGCACCTCTGTTTGTTCTTTCTGCACTGCTCTTGCTTCTTTCTGCACCTTACTTGCCTTTTTCGGCACTTCTCTTGCTTCTTTCTACACATCTGTTGTTTCTTTCAGCAATTCTCTTGCCTCTTTATGTGCTTCTCTTCCTTTTGTCTGCACCCTTCCTGCCTCTTTCTGTACCTTTCTTGCCTCTTTGTGCACCTTTTATACCTCTTTCTGCACTCCTCGCCTTTTTTACACATCTGTTGGTTCATTTCGCACTGCTCTTGCTACATTCTGCCCCCCTCTTGCCTCTTTCTGCATCCTTCTTTTCTCTTCCTGCTCTCCTCTTGCCTCTTTCTGTGTACCTGTTCCCTCTTTCAGCACCTTTCCTTCCTGTTTCTGCACCTCTCTTCTACTACACTTCTCTTCCTTCCTTCTGAACCCCTCCTGCCTCTTTCTGTACCTCTCTTGCCTCTTTGTGCACCTCTTCTAGCTTTTTCTTTACCGCTCTTGCTACTTTTGCACCTCCCCTACCTTTATGTGCATCCGTCTTGCCTCTTTTTGCACCTCTGTTGGTTCTTTCTGCACTGTTCTTGCTTCTTTCTGTACCTCACTTGCCTCTTTCTACTCTTCTCTTGCTTCTTTCTACAGCTCTGTTGCTTCTATCAGCATTTCTTCTGCCTCGTTCTGCACTTTTCTTGCATCTTTCTGCACTCCTCCTGCCTCTTGTTGTACCTCTCTTGCCTCTTGGTGCAACTCTATTACCTCTTTCTGCACTCCTCTAGCCTCTTTCAGCACCTCTGTTGGTTCTTCCTACACCACTCTTGCTTCTTTCTGCACCTTACTTGCCTCTATCTGCACTTCTCTTGCTTCTTTCTATACCTCTGTTGCTTCTTTCAGCAATTCTCTTGCGCCTTTCTGCTCTTATCTTCCTTTTTCTGCACCCCTCATGCCTCTTATAGTACGTCTGTTGCTTCTTTCTGCACTTCTCTTGCTCTTTTTGCACCCTTTTTGCATCTTTTTCCACCTCTATTGGTTCATTCTGCACTGCACGTCCTTCTTTCTGCACCCCTTATGCCTCTTTCGGCATATCTCTTGCCTCTTTGTGCACCTCAACTACCTTTATGTGCATCCGTCTTGCCTCATTTTGCACCTCTGTTTGTTCTTTCTGCACTGCTCTTGCTTCTTTCTGCACCTTACTTGCCTTTTTTGGCACTTCTCTTGCTTCTTTCTACACATCTGTTGTTTCTTTCAGCAATTCTCTTGCCTCTTTATGTGCTTCTCTTCCTTCTGTCTGCACCCTTCCTGCCTCTTTCTGTACCTTTCTTGCCTCTTTGTGCACCTTTTATACCTCTTTCTGCACTCCTCGCCTTTTTTACACATCTGTTGGTTCATTTCGCACTGCTCTTGCTACATTCTGCCCCCCTCTTGCCTCTTTCTGCATCCTTCTTTTCTCTTCCTGCTCCCCTCTTGCCTCTTTCTGTATACCTGTTCCCTCTTTCAGCACCTTTCCTTCCTGTTTCTGCACCTCTCTTCTACTACACTTCTCTTCCTTCCTTCTGAACCCCTCCTGCCTCTTTCTGTACCTCTCTTGCCTCTTTGTGCACCTCTTCTAGCTTTTTCTTTACCGCTCTTGCTACTTTTGCACCTCCCCTACCTTTATGTGCATCCGTCTTGCCTCTTTTTGCACCTCTGTTGGTTCTTTCTGCACTGTTCTTGCTTCTTTCTGTACCTCACTTGCCTCTTTCTACTCTTCTCTTGCTTCTTTCTACAGCTCTGTTGCTTCTATCAGCATTTCTTCTGCCTCTATCTGCACTTTTCTTCCTTTTTTCTGCACCCCTCTTGCCTCTTTCTGCACCCCTCTTTTCTATTTCTATACCTCTCTCGTCTCTTTCTGCACCCCTGTCCCTTCTTTCTGCACCTTTCCTGCCTGTTTCTGCACCCCTCTTGCCTCTTTCTGTACCTCTGTTGGCTCTTTCTTTAATTACTCCTTGTGCACCCTTCGTCCCTCTTTTTGCACTTCTGTTGATTCTTTCTGCAATTTTCTTGCTCCTTGTGCACCCTTTGTCCCTCTTTCAGCACCTTTGTTGCTTCTTTTCGAACTTCTCTTCCTGCTTTCTGCACCTCTCCTGCCTCTTTATGTACTTCTCTTGCCTCTTTGTATGCCTCTCCTACCTTTTTCTGCACCCCTCTTGCCTCTTTTTGCACTTCTGTTGGTTCTTTCTGCACTGCTATTGCTTCTTTCCGCACCTCACTTGCCTCTTTCTGTACTTCTCTTGTTTCTTTCTACACATCTTTGGCTTCTTTCAGCAATTCTTTTGCCTTATTCTGTACTTTTTTTCCTTCTTTGTGCAACCCTCCTGCCTCTTTTGTACCTCTCTTGCCTCTTGGTGCAACTCTCCTACCTCTTTCTGTACTCCTATTGTCTATTTCAGCACATCTGTTACTTCTTTCTGCACTTCCCTTGCTCTTTCTGCATCCTTTGTGACTCTTTCAGCACCTCTGTGGCTTCTTTCTGTACTTCTCTTGCTCCTTCTGTACCCTTTCCGCCTCTTTCAGCACCTCTGTTGCTTCTTTTTACACTTCTCTTCCTTCTTTCAACACCCCTCTTGTCTCTTTCAGCACCTCTGTTGCTTCTTTCTGCACTTCTCTTGCTCTTTTTGCACCCTTCGTGCCTCTTTCAGCACCTCTGTTACTTCTGTCTGCATTTCTCTTGCTCTTTCTGCACTCTTTGTGCTTCTTTCGCACCTCTGTTTCTTCTTTCTGAACTTCTCTTCCTTCGTTCTGCACCCCTCCTGCCTCTTTCTGTACTTCTCTTTCATCTTTTTGCACCTCTCCTACCTTTTTCTGCACTCCTCTTGCCTCTTTTTGCACCTCTGTTGGTTCTTTCCACACTGATCTCGCTTCTTTCAGCACCTCACCTGCCTATTCCCTCACTTCTCTTGCTTCTTTCTACACCTCTGTTGCTTGTTTCAGCAATTCTCTTGCCTCTTCCTGCACTTTTCTTCCTTCTTTTTGCACCCCTCCTGTCTCTTTCTGTACCTGTCTTGCCTTTTTGTGCAGCTCTCATACCTCTATCTGCACTCCTCTTGCCTCTTTTTGCACCTCGGTTGGTTCATTCTGCGCTGCCCTTGCTTCTTTCTGCACCCCTCTTGCCTATTTATGTACCTGTTTTCTATTTCTGTACCTCTCTTGCCTCTTTCTGTACCCCTGTTCCCTCTATCTGCACCTTTCCTGCCTCTTTCTGTACCTCTTTTGCCTTTTTGTGTACCTATTCTAGCTTATTCTTTACCGCTCTTGGTTCTTTTTTCCACTCTGTTGGTTCTTTCTGCACTGCTCTTGCTACTTTCTGTACCTCACTTGGCTCTTTCTGCTCTTCTCTTGCTTCTTTCTACATCTCTGCTGCTTTTCTCAGCCTCTCTTGTACCTCTCTTGCCTCTTTTTGCATCTCTGTTGGTTCATTCTGCGCTGCCCTCTTGCTAGACGAAGTAGATATGCCAGTGGGGAGACAAGTCGAGTAAGCTATTACATAGATTGTGTCAAGGAGCGTCGGGCTCCCTGGTTCTCCTGGGCATTATCGGACCTGCTGGGTCACCAATATTGGACCCATCGGCCATAGCAGAGAGTTTTGCGGCGTATTATGCGGACCTATATACTCCTAGGGAATGTCTGCCAGCAGAGGCGCTAGACCGTTTTTTGGATCTTCTCCGATCTAGGACCTTGTCAGATGAGCTCAGTGCTGAGCTGGACCATCCACTCACGGAGGACGAACTGGGGACCGCCCTCCGGGAGTTGCACCATAGGAGAGCCCCGGGTCCCAATGGTTTCCCGAATTCATTTTTTAAACTGTACTTCCTACAACTTGGCCTTCACTACTGTAACGTAGTGGAGGAGGCCAGGGAGCGTGGTCGTCTGCCCAGCAATTGGCGGCATGCAGAGGTGGTGGTCTTTCATAAACCTGGTAGACCTCCCGAACACCACACGTCTTATCATCCTATCTCCCTCCTCAACACTGAGGCCAAGGTGTTGGCCAAGGCATTGGCCAACCGTCTCCGGCCCCATATCTCTTCCCTAGTTCATCCTGATCAAGCTGGGTTTATGCCCCAGTGGGCGACCTGCCATGATATTCGCAAAGCGCACACAGCTATTGCAGCAGTCGGGGCTTGGAGGGTGAGTGCGGAGCTATTGCTCATAGACATGACTCATTGAGTTGAGAGTATTTCTTTGCACTCCTACACAGATTGAATTTAGGGACTCGCTTCTTGTCTTATCTAACCCTACTCTATAGTGACATAACGGCGTCTGTACGCGTGGTGAGTTCTGTATCATCGGTTTTTACTATTGGTCGAGGCACCAGGCAAGGGTTCCCATTATCTCCATATCTGTTTGCCTTGGACATGGAGCCCCTTGGCTGCCTGGGTACGCATCGATGCACAGGCGGCCAGTCTCGAATGGGCCGATGGGTTGTCGGATCGCAGAGCTCTATACGCCGATGACGTGTTGTTTTTTCTCACTAATTTGGACAGGACTGGCCCGCGGCTGCTGGACATCATGCAGGTGTTCGGTGAGACCTCCGGTCTCTTTATGATTGAGTGAAAATCCACCCTTTGGGTCTTGGCTGGAGGGGTGATCTTGGTACCTGGGCCTCCACGATGCGGGTGGTAGACGGGGGGGATGAAATATCTTGGTGTGTTCCTCTCTAATTGGCAACTGACTGCATGGGACAGAAACCTAGTGCCGGTGTGGAACAGGGTGCGTGAGGATATTAAAACCTGGTCCCACATGCCCTTGTTTATATATGGTCGCTCGGCCATCTTTAAGATGGTCTCTCTTCCTCGTCTATTATATCAACTACAAAATCATCCATCAGCTATCTCTCCAAGATGGTTCCACCAGGTCAATACGGCCTTGGGCCAGTTTTTATGGGGTGGTGGGGAGGGCCACGGTGGCTCTCCGTACCTGTTTTCAGTCCACATATTATGGGGTCTTGCGACATCCGACATTCTTTTGTACTATATGGCTTTGCACTTATTGTCCCTTAATGAAGAGTGGTATGGGGATAGGTTGAATCTGGCGTATGCTGTAGAACAGCAGTTAATGGGGATCACTCGCTGCACACGCTCCTTTATTTTGCACCTATGCAGCGTTCTTTGCCTTTTGACACACAACTTGTTTTTCGGATCTGGAGGCAGGCGTTGAGGAGGATGGGTGGGTGGAACCGTTTGACCCAGGAAACCCCGCTGTGCCAAAATGGATGCCTGCCACAGTTGGCGGCCTTGCCTGGATTCCGTGACTGAGAAGCGATTGCGCTCTACACCTTGGGGGATGTTATGCGGAGCCTGTATTAAAGTAGTTTCAGTACTTACAGAAAGATTTTCAAATGCTGCGAACCAATTTTTAAAATATCTGCAATTTCGACATCATGCTATTTCCCCTAGCTTGATGGGATTGGAGGAGCTGGCCGACTTCAGCCCGGTGGAGGCGAAAGTTTTCATGGGTGTTTTGCAAGACCATAAGATCTCTAAAATGTATCCATCCCTGGTCACACATAGTTCCTCATCTCTGCAGCGTCTCCGTGAGGCATGGGAGAGTGATGTGGGCTCGCTCAAAAAGTAGGACTGGATGGAGGCCCTTGCCTCCCCTCGTGGGGGGGCCATTGCAATGAGCCTTCAACTTATCCAGTTTAAATACCTCCGTAGGGTATATTTCACTAGAGTCAGGCTGTATAGGGTAGGCTTGGTAGCTTCCCCGGTGTGAATTCATGAATACACACTGTGGGCACCATGTGCACTCGTGCAGCACTGGCGTGGTTTTGGCGGGGGTAATGACATGTCTGTCAGAAGTTTTGGGTTGGGACCTCCCTCGCTCACCTAAGCTGGTTCTCCTACATGTCATGGACAACATCGGGGGCAACATCTACAAACATCACCTTATGCTCCTGGGTTTTACCCTTGCCAAGCTCAACATTGCTAGTGCCTCGAAGGCGACAGCTGCGCCCTCAGTCTTGGTTTGGAAGACAGGTCTAGATTTCTGTATGGGCTTGGAGGCTCCCATCTTTATAGCGAGGTGGTGCCCTCGTAAACACTACAAAATCTGGAAACGCTGACCAGACTATCGGGGACTGGAATTGGAGCCTGTTCCAGCACAGGGCTCGGACTTTCTCTAATCTTCTCCCCCTCTCACTATGTGGTTTTCCTTTTTTATACACTGGGTGGGATAGAGCCTTCTTAGAAATGTACTGTAGTGAGCGTAGGATTGTTGCTCTACCTGTATATACTGATCTTGCTTGGTTAACAGTGTGATGGGGTGGGGGCAGGGGTATTGTATGTAATTTGATTTCTTCTGTTTTGCTTTAATTGTAAGTCAATTCATAATTGTTTCCATATATGAGAAAAGTGTTAAAGTCATGATAATGTATATTGATGCTACAGAAGCCTCTGGGTAACAGAGCTCTGCTTTATGTGCTTTTGTCAAATAAAATATGTTTTTTTATAATAAAAAAATAATGGATCCTGGAAAGCTATACATACAAGTAGACAAAATTCAGAATTTGGCAAGGGGTCCTTTGTGTAGATCCTTCAAGGTTTTCCTATAGAAACTAACAGTTGAAATGAAAAATATTGAAATTGAGTTGAAGAAAAATGCCATTTGTGCCAATGCTTTCATCTGTAACTTCTAACTATGACAGATTTTTTAAATCAATATACCATTACATCCTCTGGACTCTTCTGGTTGTGGTTGATATATAGAACTAGTAGGTTCCACTAAGAACCTGAGGTACCAAGAGCCAATCACTGAGCAGCGCCTTGCAATGGGTTTTCATTGTGTACCTGATATGTAGCGATTTATTTGGTAAAATATAAAGAGTAAAAAATAGGTATCAAGGACACCTTTGTATTTCCAAAATGGTAACAAAATATAGAGATTAGGAGCACTAGCTATTTACACATGTCCAAAATTGTGGGTACCCATTCTTGCACGTAAATTAGAGGACATTTTTTAAAGTGACTTCTTTTTTATACATTGCCTTATATCTTGAAGGCAGAAATGCATAGACAGTCACCAGGTAATTACTGTTCTTTTACAATTCAGTGTTTCCCTAAGTCTCCTGATAAAAATGGCACCTCACTTGTGTAGGTAGGCCTAGTGCCTGTGACTGGAAATTGCCTGAAACGCAACATGGACATATTACATTTTCCTAGTGAAAACCAACCCTTTTTTCGCAATATGCCTAGTTGTGGATTTCGGACCCTAGCTCAAAAGGCAAATGGGGAAACGTAGCAAACCTGTAAAATTTTTACAAATAGAAACCCAAGGGAATCCAGGATGAGGTGACTTGTGTGGGACACATTTTTCTGAAATTTCTGTGATAGAAAGTTCTGGAATATGCAAGGATATACAAAATTCAACTCACACCGCATTCCCCAAAGTCCCCCGATAAAAATGGTACCTCACTTATGTGAGTAGGCCTAGTGCCTTGACAGGAAACTGCCCAAAACACAACGTGGGTACATCACATTTTTCCAGTGAAAGCAGACCCTTTTTTGGCAATGTGCCTAGGTGTGGATTTCGATCTCTTGCTTAGCTGGCACATTGTGGAACATAGTAAACCTATACAGTTTTTTAAAGCAAGATACTCAGGCAAAATCCAGGATGGGGTGGCTTGTGTGGCTCTCACCAGGTTCTGCTACCCAGAATCCCTTGCAAACCTCAAACTTTATAAAAAAATAAAACATTTCTGAAATTACTGTGATGGAAAGTTTTAGAATCTGTGTGGATACACAAAATTTGACTCACCCTGCATTCCCCAAAATCTCTTGATAGAAATGGCACCTCACTTGTGAGGGTAAGTCTAGTGCCCGTGACAGGAAACGGCCCAAAATGCAACGTGGACACATCACATTTTTCCAGTGAAATCCTACCCCTTTGTTTTGCAATGTGCCTAGCTGAGGATTTTGAACCCTAGCTCAGTCCGCACCAAAGGAAACCTACAAACCTATATATATTTTTTAAGACTAGACACCCAGGGAAATCCAGGTTGGGTGACTTGTGCGGCTCTCACCAGGTTTTGTTACCCAGAATCCCTTCCAAACCTCAAACTTTATAAAACGAAAAGGACATTTTCCTCACATTTTTGTGATGGAAAGTTCTGTAATCTGCATGTATTCACAAACTTCCAACCTCCCCACATTCCTCAAATTCTCCCAATAAAAATGGTACCTCACTTGTGTGGGTAGGTCTAGTACCCACAACAGGAAATGGCCTAAAACCCAACGTGGACACATCCCATTTTTCCTGTAAAAATTGACCCTTTTTTTGCAACATGCCTAGCTGTGGATTTTGAACTCTAGCTCAGGCGGCACCTAGGGAAACCCAGCAAACCTATACATTGTTGAAAATAAGACACCCAGGGAAATCCAGGATGGGGTGGCTTGTGTGACTCATACCAGGATATGTCACCCAGAATCCCTTGCAAACCTCAAACTTTGTAAAAAAAAACAAATTTTCTGATATTTCTGTGATGGAAGTTCTGGAATCTGCATTGATCCACAAACTTCCACCCACCCTGCATTCACCAAAATCTCCCAGTAAAAATGGTACCACACTTGTGTGAGTAGGTCTAGTGCCCGTGACAGGAAACTTCACAAAATACAAAGTGGGTACATCACAATTTTCCAGTGAAAACTGACCCTTTTTCGGCAATATACCTAGCTGTGGATTTTGATCCCTGGCTCAACCGCCACCTAGGCAAACCTAGAAAACCTATACATTTTTTAAAACTAGACACCCAGGGGAATCCAGGACGGGGTGATTTGTGTGGCTCTCACAAGGTTCTGCTACACAGAATCGCTTGCAAACCTCAAACTTTGTAAACAAAAACACATTTTCCACACATTTCTGTGATGGAAAATTCTGGAATCTACATGGACCAAACACTTAAAATGATACCTCACTTGTGTGGGTGGGCCAAGTACCCACAGCAGTGAAGGGCCCAAAACATATTGTGGGGACATCAAAATTACCACTCACAAAATGACAGGGTTTTGCAAGGGGGGTCACCTGGGTTTTTGGCCCTGGGCTTGGCAGCCATCTAGGGAAACCTACCAAACCCAGACATTTCTGAAAACTAGATACCCGGGGGAGTCCAGGGATGTTTGGCTTGCGTGGATCCCGTAACGTTTTCCTACCCTGAATTCTCTGCCAACCTGAAATTTAGGTGAAAAAAATCTAATTTTCCTTACATTTCTGTCTGGGATCACCATGCCAACACAAATGTCCAACCACTCAGCATTGCCATTAGTCTCCCGAGTAAAATGATACCTCATTTGTGTGGGTGGGCCAGTGGCCTGCGACAAAAACATAGGGATTGAGGTGATAGCACAGCAAACTCTAAGCGCTATATTTCTTTTAAATACGTTTTTAGGTGATTCTGTATTGTACACCCACACAACTGAGGCATCAGGAGACCAAAGGGAATGCTGTGTGGTAGGACATTTGTGACAGAAAACGCAGGTGACCCCCATTGAAAAAGTAGGTAATTTTGTGATAGATAGGTGGGCACCTGTGTTTTTGGTCCTGGGCTTGCAGACATCTAGGGGATCCTAAACAACCCCAACATTTCTAAAAACTAGACACCCAGGGAAGTCCAGTGAGGTGTGGCTTGCATTGATCCCCCAACATTTTCCATCCCAGAATCCACTGCAAATCTCAAATTTAGCTAAAAAGTAAATTTTTCCTCCAATATTTGTGTGGGAAAGTTGCAGAATCACCAACCGCACACATTTCCTACCACTCAGCGTTCCCCTCAGTCTTGCAATAAAAATTATACCTTACTTTTGTATTGGCCAAGTGCCTATAACAGGAAAGCGCAAAAAACGTGTAGCGAAAGAGGGAGGCCCAAAGTGGGTCCAAAGGGTATTTTGTTTATACGCTTTTAGGCTGATGATACTTTGGGAACTCACTCAAGTGAGGTATCATTTTTCTCGGGAGACCAAGGGGAATGCCAGGTGGTAGAAAATGTGTGCCTACATGGGGAACCTACAACTTACTGGAACAGAAATGTGAGGAAAATGTGACTTTGTAAATAAATTTGAGGTTTTCTGGGGATTCCGGGTAAGAAAATGCAGGAGGATCCATGCAAGCAGCATCCCAAGCCAAGAGTCAGTACACATACCCCACCATTCATGCACACCACCATCCAATTGCTATTCACACACATCCCCAGCCCTGGGAGGGGGGGCATGTTAGTAAAAAGCACCACTCCAGCTTTTGATACTGGGGGGATGATATTGCTGCACTGCTGCAAAACCAGCCCCCAGTGACAAAACAGGCCATCAATGCACACAGTCAGCCAAACACCAGTCCACGCATACTGCCAGTGAAGCACCACTCCACGCACACCACCAGGCAAGTGCCAATCTACACACGCAATCATCAAGTGCAAGTCCACATACACCATTAGCCAAGTGCAGGTCCACACACACAACCAGCAAAATGCTAGCCAAAGGTCAGTACACACAGACCATCATCCAAACTCCAGTTCACATACACACAAACTCTCCCTGGTTTCTAGTGGTTTTCTGCTCCAGCTTGGAGGCAGATGAGACCAAAAATAACACCAAAACAGACAAAATGTGTGCCTAAATAAAGGAGATCGACCCTTGCCTATGGGGCTTCTTCCTGACATGTCCATAAACATATCCCTGGTGCCTAGTGGGCTTTCTGACCCATTGGAGGGGGGCAGATAAAGGGCTCTTGCCCTGATCTGCCTTCCAGGGAGGTCAGAAATCCTTTTTTGAGGGTGGGGGCATTAGCATGCCCATTCTCGGCAGCCCCCAGCCCTTCTTATAAAAAAAATAATCCCTGGTGCCTACTGGGATTTCTGCCCCCCAGGGGGCCGATAAGGCGTTATTGCTCCATCTGCCTCTGGGGAGGGCAGAGAGACAGTGGCCATTTCACTGGGGGGATGGGGGCATTGGCATGCCCATTTTGTGCAGCCCCACCCCTACATATAAAATAACTAAATCCCTGGTGCCTATTCGGCTTTTTGCCCCCCCCCCGAGGGGCAGACCAGGGACTATTGCCCAATAGGCCTTCCGGGGGAGGCAGAACGACTGTGGCTAATTTTTTTGAGGGGGTGGGGGCGTTGGCATGCCCATTCTGGGCAGCCCCCACTCCTATGTATAATAAAAAAACATAATCCCTGGTGCCTAGTGGGCTTTCTGCCCCCTGGGGCCGATGAGATGCAATTGCCCCATCTGCCTCCGGGGGAGGGTGCGAAAGACTGTGGCCATTTCATTGGGGGGGATGGGGGCATTAGCATGCCCATTTTGTGCAGCCCCACCCCTACATATAAAATAACTTAATCCCTGGTGCTATTGGGCTTTCTGCCCCCCCGGGGGGAGATAAGGGGCTATTGCCTGGTTCTGCCTCCAAGGGGGCAGAAAGAATGTGGAATGTTTGGGGGGCGAGGTAGGGACATTAACATGCCTATTTTGGGCAGCCCTCACCCCTATATACGCCTATAAACATATCACTGGTGCCTAGTGGGCTTTCTGCCCCCCGGGGGAGGCAGATAAGATGCTATTGTCTCCATCAGCCTTCTGGGGGGGCAGAAAGATTTTTTGGGGGTGGAAGCATTAGCATGCCCCTTCTCAACAGCCCCCACCCCTACATATAAAAATACCAACATAAACCCTGGTGCCTAGTGGGATTTCTCACCCCCCGAGGGGGGCAGATCTGGGACTAGTGCCCTGGCTGTGCCTCATTTTTTTGGATTTGTGGGGACATTGTCATGCCCTTTTTAGCAACCCCCACCACTACATATAATAGAAAACATAATTATTTATTTATTTAGGAGATTTATTAAGCGCACAAATACCCGTGGGTGTCTCGGCGCTGTGGGTCCACTAAGCAGTCCATTAAACTGATTACTGATTAAAAAGCCATGTTTTTATCTGTTTGCGAAAAGAAAGAAGAGAGGTGCAGGTCTTAATTTGGCACGGAAGGCTGTTCCAGAGTTAGGTGGCAGTTACTATGAAGGACCTATCACCCCATGAGACTTTCTTAGTCCTTGGGACCTGAACAAGACATGCCGTTGATGAACGGAGGGATCTTACCGGGGTGTAGGGGCAAAAGGCATCTTTTAGAAAAGCAGGTCCTAGGGAATGAATTGCTTTATAGGCAATACAGAGTGCCTTAAATGTAGTTCTTTTTCTTACTGGCAACCAGTGAAGCTGTTTAATGGTGCTGGAAATAGGTATAAACTTAGGAGTCCCAGTGATCAATCTGGCCGCGGCATTCTGCACCGACTGTAGGTTGTTGAGGACTCTTTCCTGAGCATTCACAAAGAGCCCATTACAATAATCGATGCGGGGCATCACTAATGTACTGACCAAAGTCCTGGCCATACTCATGAGAAGATAAGGAAGGAGTTTCTTGATCATTCTCATAGTGTAGAATGAAGATGACACCACAGCGTTAGCATGGTACATAAGGGAGAGTTTACTGTCCAGTACAACCCCCAGATTTCTTGCCTTGGCCACTGGGGACGGAGGTGGTCCAAGAGCTGCAGGCCACCAAGTGGGTGACCAGGCTGGGGAGAGATTACCAAACACCATGACCTCTGTTTTATCGGAGTTCAGTTCAAGGCAATTTGTGGACATCCAGTCACTTATTGCAAGCATTCCTAAATGAAAATCACAAGCCACTTTGTCTCCATTTTTGTTAATAGCCAACACAATCTGAGTGTCGTCTGCATAAGATGTTACCGCCAGGTGATGGGATTTGATGACCCTCGCCAAGTCCGACACATAGATGTTAAATAGTGTCGGACTTAGCGAGGATCCCTGGGGGACACCACAAGGGAGAGTAAAAGATGGTGAGTTGAAGTTGCCAAAGGCGACGGATTGCACTCTATCAGCAAGAAAGGAGGAAAGAAAATCCCTAGCACCATGTTGATCCCCACCTCTGCGACACGGTCGATCAAGCTGGAGTGATCGACCGTGTCGAACGCGGCGGACAGGTCCAACAAAATAAGCACTGCTGATCCCCCCCGTCGAGTGTCATCCTAATTTCATCCGTGGCTTTGATAAGCGTGGTTTCCGTCCCGTGTCCCTTTTGGAATCCAAATTGCGAGTTATCCAGACAGTTGTTATGATTGATATAATATGAAATCTGGATATTCATGATCTTTTCAACAATTTTGGCAGGGAAAGCGAGGCAGGCTATACGCCTGTAGCTGGCAGCTTTAGAGGGATCTAAAGAGCTTTTCTTAATGAGAGGTTTAATAGTCACTTTCTTCCAGATGGAGGGGAAGACATTTGAAGAGAACATGATGTTAAATATCTCAGTGAGTTTGGGGCCTATATTGTCAGGGAACAACTTGAGAATGGAAGGGGGGCATGGGTCTTCCGGCGAGCCAGAGTTAGTAGTGCAGAGTACGTGCGATACTAGTCCTGTCGGGACCTGAGTGAAATTCTGGAAGGAAGGAGGTAAAATAGATTTGAGCGAGGGGAGGCCTGACCAGGCCGAGTCATTATGATCCTTAGGTGAGGGAGATGGGTGTGCAATACTAATTGTATGTGCCTTAAATTGGGTATAGATGTCAGTAACTTTACTTTGAAAATGGCCCGCCAAGGATTCACAAAGGTCTTGAGTGGCTAAGATGGGGATGGATGTAGCTTGGCCAGAGAGACGCGTAACTACCTGAAAAAGTTGTTTCACAGAGTCGTGCGCGAGGTTGATTTGGGCACTATAAAATTTACTTTTTTCCATGACGATGAGTTGTTTATATCTAGACATCATTAATTTATAGCATGATTTTTGGTCCGAGTCGTAGTCTCGTCTCCATCTACGTTCCTGACGTCTACACATTTGCTTTTCCTGCCTAAGTGTATCATTGTACCAGGGTGCGGACTTAGAAGCCCTATTAATAGATTGTTTCTATAAAGGGACCATCACATTGACTGTGTTCTGAATCCAGTTGGTATAATTAATAGCTCCTAACTCAGAGTCAGTCACAGTAGATGGCAGCGAGGTCAGTAGTAATGATTGGGATGCAAGAGTATCAATGCTTTTCCAAGCTCTAAAATGGTTGGAGGATGAAAGGTTATTAGTGAGGGAGGAACTATCTTTTAATAAAATATCAAAAAGAAATGCAAAGTGGTCGGTACAAGTCAATGGGAGAACATCTCCTATCCTGAGCGATCTATGATTAGAAAAAAGACCATCCAGAAGGTGGCCAGCAATGTGGGTGGGACCAGAGACTAATTGTGGGAGTCCTATTACTTCTAACTCTGATAAGAGGGCTGCAGTATCGGGATTGTCTAAAGCCTCTAGGTGAAAATTAAGATCACCCAGTATAGTGTACTGGTTTTCGCCTGCTAATGGCTCGAGTAAAGCTTCCAGATTAATAAGAAATGCACCCCGGGGTCCTGGGGGGCGATAAATAAGAGTGCCTTTGAATGGAGTAGCATGAGGAGTGGCGATTGAGAAAGTGGTTGCTTCACAAGTGGGTGTAGGGACAGATTCCATTTGTACTATGAGATTATTTCGATATATAATGGCCAGGCCACCTCCCTTTTTCGGGGGTGCTCTGTCCATTCTGATGCTCGTGAATCCCTCAGGGGTTGCCGTGACAAAATCAGGTCCACAAGAGAGATCACCCCAGGTTTCAGTTAAGAAAAGAAGATCGAGATTGTGGTCCTCAATAAAACTCAGTATTTCGTATTTATGCTTGGGCAGAGAACGTGCATTTATTAATGCCACCATAAGAGGTTTAGGCAGTGGTCCCTTACTATAGGGTATGTTGGTAAGCGACGATAATTATTAGTCACAAAGGAGCAATTAGGGCAGACATAAGGGAGGGAATATGGCTGGTTGGCCAGTTCAATACGAGGGCAGGAGTGAAATAATGTATTTAGTGAATGAAGTTGCTCTGAGTCGTAGGACAGATTCATCTCTGGGCTGGTTTTCAGGAAACTGGCAGGGGGGGTGGCCTTAGGCTCAGTCCAGGCGTGGACGGGCGCAGATGGGCTTGCCTTTGGCGCGCCCGCTGCGCACGTCTGCTGCACGTTGTGGGAGGCATGATGAATTAAATACCGAAGGGGCGGCCGACTAGCCTGCTAACCTTCCTGGTGGTGCAGCTTCAGACCGGAAGTATGAAACTTGCCGGCGAGTGTCTGATCGAAGCTTCCCTCCACTCAAACTGAATAACAGTGGTGGACCGGGGAAGTCGAGGAAGTGAGTGCACAATATTAAAATAAAATTACAATGCGGCGCAAATAATAACAGTTTTACCAGTTTTAAAATGCAGCTCTTTAAATCAAGCTTTTTGAATCAAGAACCAGGAGCCCTTTCCCACTCCTGCGTGTATCGGCTTATGCCCAGAATAGCGTTCTCCAGAACGCGAAGCGGAAATCAGCTGATTAAATACCAAAGGGGCGGCCGACTAGCCTGCTAACCTTCGTGGTTGTGCAGCTTCAGACCGGAAGTATGAAACTTGCCGGCGAATGTCTGATCGAAGCTTCCCTCCACTCAACTAAATTACAGTGGTGGACCGGGGAAGTCGAGAAAGTGAGTGCACAATATTAAAGTAAAATTATAATGCGGCGCAAATAATAACAGTTTTAACAGTTTTAAAATTCAGCTTTTTAAATCAAGCTTTTTGAATCAAGAACCAGGAGCCCTTTCCCACTCCTGCGTGTATCGGCTTATGCCCAGAATAGCGTTCTCCAGAACGTGAAGCGGAAATCAGCTGATTAAATACCGAAGGGGCGGCCGACTAGCCTGCTAACCTTCATGGTGGTGCAGCTTCAGACCGGAAGTATGAAACTTGCCGGCGAGTGTCTGATCGAAGCTTCCCTCCACTCAAACTGAATAACAGTGGTGGACCGGGGAAGTCGAGGAAGTGAGTGCAAAATATTAAAATAAAATTACAATGTGGCGCAAATAATAACAGTTTTAACAGTTTTAAAATTCAGCTTTTTAAATCAAGCTTTTTGAATCAAGAACCAGGAGCCCTTTCCCACTCCTGCGTGTATCGGCTTATGCCCTGAATAGCGTTCTCCAGAACGTGAAGCTGAAATCAGCTGATTAAATACCGAAGGGGTGGCCGACTAGCCTGCTAACCTTCATGGTGGTGCAGCTTCAGACCGGAAGTATGAAACTTGCCACTCCTGCGTGTATCGGCTTATGCCCAGAATAGCGTAATCCCTTGTGTCTAGTGGGCTTTCTGCCCCCCGGGGGAGACAGATGAGACGCTATTGCCCCATCTGCCTCCAGGGGGGTCATAAAGACTGTGGCAATTTTAGGGGGCATGGGGACATTGACATGCTCATTTGGGGCAGCCCCTAGCCCTGTAGACATAAAAAAAGGAAAATTCCTGGTACCTAGTGTGCTTTCTGTCCCCTGGGGCCAGATCAGGGAGTATGACCCCCATCTGACTCCTGAGAGGGCCGAAAGACTGTGGAATTCTCGGGGGAGTGGTAAGGGCATGGGCATGCCCATTCGGGGCAGGTCTCACCCCTATATACGCTCATAAACATATCCCTGGTACCTAGTATGCTTTCTGCCCCCTGGGGGGCAGATAAGAGGCTCTTGCCCCGATCTGTCTTCGGGGGGGGGGGGGCAGAAAGACTTTTTGGTGGGTGAGTAACTTCGATTGAAAAGGAACTGTACAAGAAAGGAAGATTATGAAGAAGCAGTGCAGGAAGATATTGATAGATTTAAGATGAGATGATATTCTGACCATGTGCTGGATAATGCACAAGAGAGAGCAGCAAGGATATCACACAATGATTTTCTCCAAGAGAAGATTTCGAAAGAGAACTTGGATCATCAATTCAGATTAATCACTACTTTTTCTAAGGATGCAGGCACCGTGAGTATTATAGTATAGCTTAATTGGCACATTCTTAAAACTGATCTGACCATAGGCAATATGATACAGACCTGCCCAAGCATAACCTATAGGAAAAGCCATTCAATCAAACATATAAAAGTAAAAAGTCACTTATCCACACAAGTTACAGAATCTAGGGTTAGTAACATCACAGGTTTCTTACCATGTACCCAATGCAGTTGGCAAAAATAGCACGAACATTCTTTCATATTCAATACCTGGTTGCTGTAAACTGAGAACTAATACCAAATTTGTGAATTGCAATACTTCATACTCTATTTATTGTTTGAAGTCTCCATGCCAGCTCAAATACATCGGAAATACAATGTTGCATTCTGGAGCATTCATGTGCAATTGAAAATAAAAACTTAAATTAATCCTGTTGCAAGGCACTTTGCATCCCGCCACAACAGTGATAGGAGTTAACTTACATTTTTCTGCCTTGATCATGTCCCGCCCAATGAGAGAGGAAGGGACAGGATTGCAAAATTTAGACATCCGGAGTCCTGATCTATTGTTGATCTGCAAACCAAGACACAATTAGGTCTCAATACTGAAAAAGAACTTGTAGTTCACCTGCCTGGGTTAGAAAAGGATAGTAAGGCCATTAGTACTGTTTTTAAACAAATGCTCTAATTCACAGGGGTGATGAGAAATAATCATAAACCTTTAATTTCTTTGTTGAAATGTAAAATATGTTTTACGCTTCTTTTATGATATAAGTCTTAAAGTTATAAATTGAGGAACAGGAATCAATAACTTAATTCCTGAAGTATTGGCCCATACTGGTCATAATTGTGGTGGAAATACCTCATGTATACAGAAAATTGTTTGGACATAGATACATTCTAAGAATGATTAAATTGAAATATGTAGTATGTTTAAAAAATCTATTGATAATGTACATATGTATAGAGTCATAAAGAAATGCACAATATTAAATGATGATAATATTGAACATTGTTTTACAACAGAAAAGAATCATGTAATTGAATAATTTGCTCCTGCCCGATATTAAAAACATACATACATTGGGCGCCCGATATTCAAAACATACATACATTGGGCCTGATTCACAAAGGTAAACTGAGACAAAAGTCTAACTTTATGACTTTCGTTATTCACAAAGGGCATTTACTTGTAGTAAATTTAGATTTTTGTCTCAGATTTACTTACGTTTGTCTCAGTTAGGCTTAAGACCAGAACTTCATTAAACTGAGACTAAAGTCGAACTTTAGTACTCGTAAATGTCCTTTGTGAATACCGAAAGTTGTAAAGTTAGGCTTATGTCTCAGTTTACCTTTGTGAATCGGGCCTATTTAGTATATAAATAACATGTTACAAAATGGTGCTCACAAAGTGAATGAAGCTTGACTAGCTTAAAAACAAATTGCGCATTTTTTATTTTGATGAATTAATGATGCAAAAACACAGTTGATGGACAGAATGCAGAACAATGTCATACATTCACCCCAGTACAGAGATCTGGGCCTGAATCCATCATTTTGTAGCTCACCATGCCATTCCAGTTTGTGTGTCTTTTGATGAATTAATGATGACACAGGCTCTTGAATGAATGCAATGTTTTAATGCATTGACGTGCAAAGGCAACTCTGAACGTAGACAAAGGCGCCAGCCAAAACAAGTCCATATGTGCATTACATGCATTACATATATTTCCCTCTTCTGTAAGCGCTGCCTCTTCCTTGGAAGATTTGGGAGCTGAATAAATATATATAAATATACTAATGAAGACCTATCTAATGACACAGTGTCAGTGACCAGTGGTTCAAGTATCTCAAGTGCATCTGGGGAAACAATCTCTCAAAATCGTCCAATCCTCAACGTGAGTGAGGAGCTCGATTTTTTAGTCGAGGAGAGACTGAAAACACTGCGTCCCAGGATACAAAAAAAGCAAGACGCAAGTTCAGAAACAAACGCAGGAGAGAACAGCGCAAAAGGCTCAAAAACCGCAACAAAAAAGAAAACATTCTGGAAAAAGAACAAACGCAACTAGACAACACTGTCATTAACCTAACTGACGTAGTTCTAACCAAGGCTGAACAACAACTTTTGTCATTGGGTTTGAACTTTTGTCCTGGAGAGAATTTTGACTATGCACGCACTAGAATTGATGTTTTCTGTTTTATACGAAAACTCAAACTTATGAAACATTATGCATTAAAAGCAGACAAAAATCAAAATCTTGTGTCTGATAATAGTGTGCATGAAAGTGGGGAAACTCCATTTTTACAGGCTGTAGATGTTGGGGGGGTATTAACCATGCACAATCTTCTAGAGGAAGAGGAGCCCAATAGTCAAACTCCTGACCCTATTGATATATCTACCCAAGACAGATTGCGAAAGATTGACTTTGTCCAACAAGGGGCGGGCTTGAGTCCTTTTAGAAATAAATCTAAATTTGTACCCCTAATGCCAAAGGACTCCATTGACACCTATCATGATATGATCGTAAGAGATCTTAAACAGCTAAATATTAGCACCAAAAAGAACAAATATCATCGAAGTGCTATGTTCAGGAGAATTGCATATAACAAATTGGTTAAGAAACTTGGTGACAATTGTAATATCGTGATAAAAAAGTCAGATAAAGGAGGCAACCTTGTGTTATGGCCTAAAAAACAGTACATAGAGGAAGCTGAAAAACAACTGGGCAACACACAATGTTACCAAAAAAACTACCTCCAAAGAGTATGACAATGCTAGACTATTGGTACAAAAAATGATAGCTCAATGGAGAAGGGAAGGTTTGCTTTCCAATGAGGAGAGTAAATTTCTGTATAAAGAACATCCGGTCTTGCCTGTTTTGTATCTTATTCCTAAGATACATAAACAGGTAATACCTGTACCTGGCAGACCTATCATTTCCGCCATTAATAGTGCTAGCGAGAATATTGGTCAATACATCGACCATTTCTTACAGGATTTGGTCAAATTGCTCCCAAGTTATGTAAAAGATACTGGTGATTTCCTCACAAAAATCAAACATGTGAATTGGTCTGATGATCTATGTCTAATGACCTTAGACATAGAATCCTTATACACCAGCATCAATCACACGCATGGACTAGCTGCAGTTAAACATTTCTTAGCCACTAGACCCATTGAAATGTATGCGCACAACAAAGTGATTGTAGAGCTCATTAATTGGTGCCTACATAACAATTTTTTCCTGTTTAATAACATCTTATATAAACAGAGTAGGGGAGTTGCTATGGGGGCCTGCTTTTCCCCCAGCTATGCGTGTTTACACGTAGGCTGGTGGGAGGAGCAGGTCCTTAAGCATGAATATAAGCAGGTTGTAGATCAACATGTGTTGTTGTATCTCCGATACATCGACGATGTTTTCATCGTTTGGCGCGGAGACACAGCATCCGCACAATGTTTCGTCGACAGCATCAATAAGAATGTTCTTAACCTGACTTTCACTTCCCACATTCACAAGTCGGAAATAGAATTTTTGGATGTGAAGTTAAGAATTGTTAACAACTCAATACAGAGCACCTTACACAGAAAGAGCACGGCGGGCAATATTACATTGCATGCAAATAGCTCACATCCGAAACACCTCATCGCTAGCATACCATACGGAGAAGTCTTACGACGTAAACGTATTTGCAGCGATGAGGATGATTTCAAACAATGTGTTGACAATATGCGCACAAGACTAAGGGTAAGAGGCTATAGTAACAAAATCATTAACACAGCCATTGAAAGAGCAGAAGATCGCCCTAGATGCAGCCTGTTCAAGGATGACTCGGACCAAACCACCACTGAAAACACCACCGGTGACAATCCCAGATTAATCTTGACCTACTCACATCAGGAAAGGCAAATCAGGTCAATTATCCACAAACATTGGCCGATTGTCCTCACTGACAGTACTCTGGGCGAAAGACTATCTATTCCCCCTGCTGTAACTTTTAGAAAGGGAAGATCCATGGGCAATGATCTGGATAAAAGTTCACCAGAAACCAGAAAACCGACAATATGGCTTCAACCAACGAAGGGGTTTAAAAAATGCTCCACTTGTCGGGCTTGTAAATTTGGCTGCAACAAATCTACATATGAGACCCCCTTCAATACATCCCCTGTGTCCATTAAGGGGAATTTCAACTGTAAAACGGACTTTGCTGTCTACATCCTGACATGCACCTGTGGTTTAAATTATGTGGGAAGCACAAAGCTACAGGTGCATGTCAGGATCCTTCAACATTTGAGGGCCATTCTCCATAATGATGCTACCTATCCGGTGGCCAGGCATTTTGCCAAATGCCACAACAAAGACATCAATTGTCTTTCTTATTTTGTTATCGCCGCAGTTCCAAAATCTAAACGCGGCGGAAACAGAGAGAGAAAGCTTAGACAGCTGGAGACCAAGTTTATATTGGAACTAGACAGCAAGTGGCCTAGGGGCCTCAATAATTCGGAGGATATGTACACATATCTATAGAAGAACATAGTGCCCACAAGCTGTGGCATAAGATGCAGCTATCTTTACACTGAAAATTTCTGCCCAATTACAAATTATGTTCATTCCCTCTGCTATGTCAGCTCCCATGAATCCCTCCTGTCCGCAGAATAGCCTATACTTACTCTTGACAAAACATAGCATATGGTACCTAACTTCATTCCAGATGTAAGACATACACTGGTTAATACTGATTGCAATAATGAATTTTACAATACTGTATGTTTATGTATGCATAGTTATGTATGACTATAGAAATTTTAATTGACCAGTTTAGTGAGCATTTATTATACGCCGAGCACGTTTTTTATTAATTTTTCTTTTTGCACTATTATCACAGGAAGCACTTTATGTTGAAATTTGTTGGAAATCTGTCATGGTTCAATAGTATTCGCATTATACTGATTTTTGAACATATGATCACAGGATGTAATGTACATATGGCATATACTAGTGGTTTAAGCAAACATATAAATATATACATATATTTTTTTAGGAGACTGTATAAATGACCCATAGAGGGTAAAAACTTCATAAATGGATTTAACCTGTCATTTAAAGTTTGATGCCATATATCAGTGGTCCTCATATTTGCATATTACAAAACCACTATGCCACAATAATTGCTCAAACTTGCATTTAAGCAGTTAGTAAAACATCACTTTTAATCTAAAATATATAATTTTGTAAAACAACCTGGGAAAGACGTAGATCCATGTGATAGTCTTTTTATCATGTTTAGTAATCATGTGACCTACTGACCATGCAGTGCAGGGGGGTGTGTACATTTGGTGTTGAAAAAACGTATATAACTTCAAACGGTCGCGATAATTGCTGAATGTGATCAAGGGCTCTTGAAGCCCAAAACGCGTCGTTGCAGGCTGGAAAAGAAACGCAAATAAAAATCTGCATCTTGCCTGACTCGCTGTGGTGGTCTGAGTTCCTTCCTCGCCGCATGCCGGAAGTGGTGGAAATTGTTTGGTGCAAATATATATATATATATATATATATATATATATATATATGTATATATATATATATATATATATATATATATATATATATATATATATATATATATATATATATATTTAACACGAAAAAAAGGGAGTCACAGCGCGCTCTCAGTTTAGATTAGGTGGCAGGTTTATTCCAATGTATTAACATTGGAATAAACCTGCCACCTAATCTAAACTGAGAGAGCGCTGTGACTCCCTTTTATTCGTGTTGGATTATTACTGGCTGTGGCTCTACCGATTCCACGCACCACCAGACATGCGCGGATATCCCGGGAGGAGCTTGTGACTGGAGTATATATATATATATATATATATATATATATATATATATATATATATTCACTAAAAAAAACAAAGGTTTCACACCAGTTATAGTTAGGAATTAGCATTTAAAAAACCTATGAAATTCACAGAAAAAAACATAGGTTTCACACCAGTTATAGTTAGGAATTAGCATTTAAAAAACCTTTGAAATTCACTGAAAAAACCATAGGTTTCACACCAGTTATATTTAGGAATTAGCATTTAAAAAACCTATTAAATTCACTGAAAAAACCATAGGTTTCACACCAGTTATAGTTAGCTGGAAATTTTACTGACATAAAACCATTGAAATTCCCACGTTATAGTTAGTTGGACTCACTATAACTTGCGCGCCTGCAATGCACTGCTGATGACGTCACATATTACATCACTCATGACATGGGGCCTCCATTTCAGCTCCAAGGGAACTGGCGAACAGTTTCGCTGGCTACTTTGCAGTACAGTGCGCCCCGCGGGACTCCCTCTCGGCACTTGACATTGACAAATTTATAACTGATCTCCCGCCCCGCGCGATTCCAGATGATGTGCGTGAGCGCCTTGAGGCCCCACTATCGGCCGAAGAATTGGTCACAGCACTGGGGGAACTCAATACTGGTAAGGCCCCTGGGCCCAACGGTTTCTCCAGTGATTTTTCAAGCGCTACCACCTCCAACTAGGGCCGCACTACAAAGCCGCCCTGGAGGCAGCAAGCGAGGAGGGCCTTCTGCCGGCGGACTGGAGACATGCAGAAATAGTAGTGTTTTGTAAACCCGGTCGACCTCCGGATCGCCACGAGTCCTATCGGCCAATTTCTCTTCTTAACATCGAGGCCAAAATACTTGCTAAGGCGCTTGCGAATCGCCTTCTCCCATACATATCAGATTTGGTCCATCCGGATCAAGCTGGATTTATGCCCCGCCGGGCGATGCGGCATGATATTCGACGAGCCCACGTGGCGGTAGAGGCGATGAGTAAGACCGGAGATCGAGCGGCACTATTACTAGCCGATATTGACAGGGCCTTTGATTCCTTGAGTTGGACCTACTTGTTTGCCCTCCTTCCGCGCCTCATTCTAGGGCCCCACTTTATGTCCTATATCCGACTTCTTTATACCGGTCTGATGGCCTCGGTGAGGGTGGCGGGGGAGGTATCGGCGGCCTTCCCGATAGGACGTGGCACTCGGCAGGGGTGCCCCCTCTCGCCTTACTTGTTCGCTCTAGCTATGGAGCCGCTGGCGGCATGGGTCCGGGTAGATGCACAGCTGAAGGGCTTTGAGTGGCAGGCGGGACCGTCGGACAGAATCGCACTGTATGCGGATGATGTCCTATTCTTTCTTATGGATGTGAACCGGTCCGGGCCGCGGGTCCTAGACATCATGAAAATTTTCGGCGAAGTCTCCGGACTTTGCCTGAAACCGCAGAAATCCACCCTCTGGACCTTGGGAGACCACTTTGAGGTCGGCCCGTGGGCCTCAACACTACAGAGAGCGGTCGGGGGCCTTAAATATTTGGGAGTGTTCCTGACGACCACGCCGACAATCGCCTGGGAGCGCAACGTAGTTCCCGTATGGGACAAAGTGCAGCAGGAAATGAAGTGCTGGTTCCGCATGCCCCTCAATATATAAGGTAGATCCGCCATTTTTAAGATGGTCGCCCTTCCCCGATTACTGTATCAACTACAAAACCACCCATTCCCAATTCCGCCGCAATGGTTCCGACTGGTCAACTCGGCGCTCGGTCGATTTTTGTGGGCCGGTGGCGCAGCGAGGGTAGCTCTGCGGACCTGCTTTCTGTCCACATACTGTGGGGGACTAGCGACCTCGGATCTTCTGTCATATTACCAAGCCTCACACCTGGTAGTCCTAAATGACTGGTGGTACTGTGGCGGGGAGGACCCGGCATATGCCCTAGAACGATACCTGATGGAACCTGACTCCCTACACACAGTATTATACTCACCGCAGCTGCGAAAGAGACTGACCAGGGCGACGCAAGTTGTATTCCAGGTATGGCGACAATCACTGCGCCGTATGGGATGGTGGGGAAAGCTGACGGGGGAGACCCCGCTCTGGCATTATGGGCAACTCCCGGCCCTGATGTCCCTTCCGGGATTTAAGGGCTGGGATTTGATAGGAATCTCAACTTTGGGCCAGGTTCTGTCATGAAACCATCTCCCCAAGCTTAATATAAGCTCAGATTATCCTTCAAGGAAACCCACCCCTGTCCCGTGCAACCAGCACTCCATGTACCTAGAAAGATGTAAAAGGGTTAGCATATTTAGAGAACTGGTTCACGTAGGTTTGATCATATATTTATACTTGTACTTCACTAGCAAATAGCCACTTTCATGTATAGAATAGGAGGCCTTTAACTTTTATGTAATTTGTACTTGGTTTTGTAACTGCAGCTAAAAGTATACAGTAATTGCAGCTGAAAGGAAAAAAGACGTGCGTTTAAAAAACGACACACATCGTTTTGGTGCGCAATGACAGTCTGATTCATCGCTCTGCTCACGGAGTGTTTGGCGGCTCAGGGCGTGGCACGCAGCCTTTCTTCAACGCCCCGGGGTGTGGCTGGGCTATAAAAGCCACACCCAGAGTTATTCATCCTCCTGAAATTGAGATTGAAGGTAATTTGGAATATGAGGTGAAGGCAGTTCTAGATTCCAAAAGGAAGAAAGGCAAGTTATATTACTTGGTGGATTGGAAGGGCTATGGTCCGGAAGACCGTTCTTGGGAACCCCTTGAAAATTTAAAGAACTCTCCCAAGGTCTTAAAAACTTTTCATAATCGGTTTCCAGAAAAACCAAAACCAATTCCAGCAGTGTTAGGGGGGATTCTACGGGGAGGGTACTGTCATGAAACCATCTCCCCAAGCTTAATATAAGCTCAGATTATCCTTCAAGGAAACCCACCCCTGTCCCGTGCAACCAGCACTCCATGTACCTAGAAAGATGTAAAAGGGTTAGCATATTTAGAGAACTGGTTCACGTAGGTTTGATCATATATTTATACTTGTACTTCACTAGTAAATAGCCACTTTCATGTATAGAATAGGAGGCCTTTAACTTTTATGTAATTTGTACTTGGTTTTGTAACTGCAGCTAAAAGTATACGGTAATTGCAGCTGAAAGGAAAAAAGACGCGCGATTAAAAAAAGACACGCATCGTTTTGGTGCGCAATGACAGTCTGATTCATCGCTCTGCTCATGGAGTGTTTGGCGGCTCAGGGCGTGGCACGCAGCCTTTCGTCAACGTCCCGGGGTGTGGCTGGGCTATAAAAGCCACACCCAGGGTTCCAGAAGGCGCTTAGTCTTCGGAGCATCGTGAAGACAACAGCAGCGTCGGAGTGCTCCCGGATCACCGCTGAAGGTGATGACCTGTGCAATCATCCGCTGGAATTCGTCTAACAGCCAGGAAAAGAAGAGCTAAGTACTTCCTTCGTCAAGGCGCCCAACGCTAGCATTCATGGGACACTTTTTGGACATTAGCTTATAACTATAATTCATGGACAAGTCTAGATTATTCTTTGGTATTCAGAGTGACAGCCTAAACAAGTACATGAGTCAATGTAATGTTTCTAAAAGCAGGTTGTGCATGACATGATAAAGTTGATGTGTAGAATGTAATTTTGTTTGTAAAACGTAAGAAGTTTCAGCAGCATAAACAAAGAGGTTTTGTAGTGCTTAAAACTATAGAATCTTCACGGAGAAGTCGCGTCTAGATCTACGAGAAAGGGGAAAGAAGTGAGTAAGATTAAACTTAAGGTTTATTTGCAGGGAAAGGAAAAGGCTTAAGGAAAGTGCGAATAAGTGTTGTTTTATTTCTTAGAATCCTGTAAACAAGTCTGGGGGCGGACAAATCAACCACCTTCGACAGAAAAGCCACAACCCTTCATTGACACAACAAGACGACGACATCCAGGACGCGAAGACCAGACAAGTAGTTCGCAGGTAGGAGACAGCTTTAAAAAAGCAAAGAAAGTGTGAGAGGAGTTAGAACTGAAAGTAAGGGATAAGATAAGAATGCTTGCTTAAGAACCTTCTTGTATATTTTCAGGTCGACTACATGAAAACAAGTTGGTGTTCAACTCAGGTAAGAGTGCTTGATCATATCTGACAGGTTCTCAGGGGCACCACACTTAAAACCTTTCAAGACCTTAGTGCAGAGTTCGACATGCCCCGCACCCAGTTCTTTTGCTACCTACAGTTTAGGCACGCTCTGGCACCCACGCTTGCGGGCTTGAATACGCTACCCGAATTCAGCCCGATAGAGGCAAAGGTCTTTATGGGGGATTTAGAGGACCGAAAGATATCCAAAATATACCAAACATTAGTGACACTCTGTTCCTCAGATCTACAGCCCTTGAGAGATCGCTGGGTGCGAGATGTGGGAGAGTTGGAAGAGGAAGACTGGTGGGAGGCTCTTGAGTCCCCCAGGGGAGCAGCAATAGCAGTCCGTTTACGCCTAATACAATTCAAATACCTGCACCGTGCTTATTATACCAGAGAGAGATTGTGGAAGGCAGGGCTGATTGAGTCCCCGGCGTGCTTGCGATGTGGTAATGAATTAGGCACCTTTTTGCATACAGTGTGGGAATGTAGTGGCCTGGCGAGATTTTGGACGGGTGTGTGGGACTGTCTGTCGGAGGTGCTGGGGTGGGAGCTCCCTCGCACGGCGAAATTGGGTCTGCTCCATGTGCTTGAAGGGGTGGGCGGTAATGTTTACAAGTGGCACTTGTTGCTACTGGGACTAACACTGGCCAAACGAGATGTGGCACAGGCTTGGAAGGACCCCGGGGCTCCCAAAGTGGCCGGGTGGAAGAAAGGACTGGACTTTTGCATGGGACTGAGCGGCCGGTGTTCGAGGCCAGAGGCTGTCCCACAAAACACTATAAAATATGGAAAAGATGGGCAGACTACAGGGGATTTTGGCTGGAGCCTCCACCGCCGCCAAGGGGCGAGGATGGGCAGTTGTAGTGGGCATGTTGAGGCACAGTTATTTATACGGACAATTGTATGCTTACCTTAAACAGTGTTGAAGAGACAGAGTGTTGCAGGAGGGGGGGGCTGGGTAGCTGGGGGGGGGTGGAGAGTAGAGGGTATGTTAATTAAATGCATCGCACAATATGAAACATGATTGTTGTCACAGCCCCTCCGGGGTTCCGAGCACTGTGGATGTTTATTTCAGCGATTTCAATAAAAACAGTTTTGAAAAAAATTACTCGCTAATATATGTATTCACTAAGATACACTTAATAAGCCAGTTAACCAATCAATTTTTTGTTTTTTAAAAACATTCATTAAAACATTCATTTAAACATTTATTCTTCCATCGACCTTTACATATACATATATAAAAAATATTTATTTTTCAGAAAGATACGCATTCACTGGATGGTGTCATCAGTGATGTCATGAGTGATGTCACTGACCATGTCATGAGTGATGTAATATGTGACGTCATCAGCAGTGCATTACACGCGCAAGTTATAGTGAGTCCAACTAACTATATTGTGGAATTTCAATGGTTTTATGTCAGTAAAATTTGCAGCTAACTATAGCTGGTGTGAAACCTATGGTTTTTTCAGTGAATTTCTTAGGTTTTTTAAATGCTAATTCCTAACTATATATAAGGCCCCAAACCTATGTTTTTTTTTTTGAAGTTCAAAATTTGGTTAATAGCAAATGTCTATAGCTATGAAATGTAATAGTTTTGAAAATGAATGAATCCTATATTTTATTTGTATTTTAAACAATTTTTTTTTTTTGACACTGGAGCGCTCCCGGGGCGCACCCCGGTGAGCGCCCCGGAGAGCGTAGTCATTTGAAGCACCCCGGTGCGCGAACCGGGAAGCGTCCCGTTAGCGCCAATGTCGCGAACAAAAACATGATCGTGACGTATCGCGTAGCCGCGTCCGCGTGATACGCACGGCGTAAGCGCACCCGGAAGCACTCAAGCGAATACGATCGCGCAACGTAAACTTCCGATGGGCTTACGCGACGCGACCCGGGGCGTGCCCCCGGGCCGCCCGTGGGCGCGTCGCGTAAGCGCGTCGGTCATGTGACCTGAAAATAACACTTTTAATTGGTGCAGAACAGTTTTACTTTCATAATGATGAAATCCCTGTCTTGTGACCTGAAAATAACACTTCTCATTGGTTCAGGCCTTTTTTTTTTCCAAATGATGAAAGACCCCACCTTTTTTCCTTATTCTGACTTTGTCCTTTGACTGAGGAAGACCTGTTTCAGTAATAGAGAGACAACTATTTTGTACTTTTTAATGGCTACTGTAGCTGCAACAGCTGGACCATCTGCACCACCACCACCACAACCACCAAGAGGACCACCACAACAGTGCATTGGTGGTCAAGAAGAGGAGGAGGAGGAAGAGGAAGAGGAGGATGGGAGAACATGGCTGCCTGAACAAAATACCCCATACAAGCCCAAGTCACACATTGTATGGGAGTATTTTTCACTCCCAGAGGGCAAGAAAAAAGTGAATGCGGCCAAGGTAACTTGCCTTATCTGTAAGGAACAACTCTCAAGGGGCAACCCAAACAAAAAGTATTCCTTTGGTAACAATACCATGATTCGACATATGATCCGTAAGCACCCTAACAACTATTCTCGTGCAGAGCTCAGGGAACTGGCCAGTAACCTCCCCCAGTCTTCAAGGAGCACCTCCAAAAGAAACGAGCCCACTTCATCGGGACCAGAAACATCAGAGATGATGCCTTGTATTCAGCAACGATTTGCTGATTTTAAAATCACTTGTACTGAATGTGGTAAGCTTATCGCCTATGGTGAAAAGAACGTAAAGCTCATCGTCCTTGCTGGTGACAATCACAAGTGCCCCAATAAGAAGTAATTTTTTCCGTTTTTTGCTTTTTGCTTCAGTTCAGCCAGTTTCAATTCCCTTTTTTTTGTTTCTCCCCCTAAAAAAATACAAAAAAAATATAAAACTGTTTTGAAAAGCCAAAAAAAGTACAAAATGTTCAAAAAACATTAAAAAAATATAAAACAACAAAAAGAAGAAAAAAAACAGTTCTTTTTAGAACTACCTCCAATTTAAAAAAAAAAGGCTTCATTTTTAAAAAACTCTGTCATTCTTTTTTCCTCATGGTACGCTCCCCGGTCCGCTCCCCGGTGCGCGTACCGGGCGCTACCCCCGCGCAAAACGAAAAAAAAAAAAAATTGCCCCGCGGGGCCCTTTTATAGCCCCCACATCAAACCTAGGGGGTCAGGGGAGGTCTGCCCTGCCCCCTTATGGTCATTTCCCCCTTTGTTTTGGTCACCTCTTGTGTCTCGATCCTACAGAGAAACAAGATGGCGGCCGCTCCGGACTGTGTCGAATGTTTACAGACACCTGAGAGTCAATCAGCTTTCTGTGCGCAAGTCGCGGGTCGCGCCCAGGGCGCACCCCGGTGCACGTACCGGGACGCTGCCATAGATATATATATTTTTTTGAAACTAAATTACTCAAAATCCACTGGAGCACATATCTTGAGACATAGCAAAGGCACATCGGGCTACCAGTCCCTACAATTTTGCCAAGTTTGGTGGAAATCCATTCAGCCGTTCGGGCTAAAAGTGAAGTCGACCGCCCTATGGAAATTAACATGGGGAAAAGACGTTTTGGGACCCCCTTTTTATCTCAGCCCCCGCTTGACGAATCCCCCCCAAACTTTCAGGGAAGGAGCGGGCCATTTTCTTGGAGAAATTCGCGAAGATTCGTCCACCAGCGCCAAAGTTATTCCAAATAGAATGTTGCGGTTTTCCTATGGAAAGTAGATCCTAACTATAACTACCTACTGGCGAACGCCAGTAGGTAATATGTAGCTAGATATAGATATATCTCTCTCTATATACATATATATTGAATGAATAAAAAAGCTTTATTCGATTTCAAAATACATAAAATCATAAAAGCAAGTATATTACCTACTGGCGGTCGCCAGTAGGTAGTTATAGTTAGGACCTATTACCCATAGGAAATCTGCAACATTCTATTTGGAATAACTTTGGCGCCGATTGGCGAATCTGTGTGAAATTTTCCAAACTTTTGGCCAGCTCCGGTCCGCTCCTATCCTGAAAGTTTCACGATGATTCATCAAGCCGGGGGCCGAGAAAAAATGAGTGTCCTAAAACTCATTTTCCCCATGCAATTTCCCATAGGACCTTTAGCCGCAGCTATAGCCCGAACTGCTGAACGGAATTACACCAAATTTGGCAAAGAGGTAGTCCTTGGTTCAGACTCGTGCCTTTTGCTTATTTGGTGTAAATCCGTTCACTAGTTCCTGAGAAAATGACAGTTAAAGTCATTTATATATCTATGGGCATGGTTGATCCACGTATCTATCCGTGTACCCTAAGCGCAGCCTGCAAGCACCCTGCCGTGTGCTAATTGGCTGTCAACAGTGAAAATCAGGAAGTGTTGGCAGCCATCTTGTGCCTTGGTAGAACCGAGGCACAAGAAACCCAAAACTAACGCCGCAAAACATGAAAAGGGGGCAGGGTAGACACACCCTGACCCCCTAGGCCTGCTCAGGGGGTCCCACAAGGACCCACAGGGCCCAAAATATATTATATATTTTTTTAAATCACGGGATATGCGTAGGATCCCCGCATCCTAGCGATATAAAAAAAAATAAACGCGGTCTACTGTGGTAAATATTTTAATTTGCCCCCGGGGGCCAAATCTCGGGGGCATTTTTAAAAACAAAAGTGTGGGGGGTCCCAATCCCCCCCACACTGCCCCCGGGACTGTCACACCCAGGGCTGATTTAATATATGCGGGGTTCTCCTGGGGCCAACCGCAGCCCTGGGGACCGCCACCCCTGGGGCTTCTAACAAATGGGTGGGGGGGCTCTCAGGCCCCCCAGTCCCAGTGACCGCCACCCCTGGGGCTTCTAACAAATGGGTGGGGGGCTCTTAGGCCCCCCGGGGACCGCTACCCCTCGGGGCTTTAATTTAATATATGCGGGTGGCTCACGGGCCCCCCCTCAGCCCGGGGACCACCACCCCCAGGAATTGTTTTAAATGAGTGGGGGGCTCTCAGGCCCCCCCGCAGCCCCTGGGACCACCACCTTCCAGGCTCCTTAAAAAAGTGGGGGGGGACGCGTGGCCCCCCTCCTGGAACCCTCAATGGCCCTGGGGACCACCACCCCTCCTGCAGTGTCCCAGGGTGCCCATCCCTGGGACACTGCTGTTTGCAATGGCAGGGCGGGAGCCTCGCGGCTCCCACCCTGCATTGCAAACTGCTTTACTTCATTGAAGCTAGAGCAGGAAAACCTGCTCTCGCTTCAATGAAGCAAAGCAAATTGCTTTTCCATATGGGGTGCAGCATGTTAGCTGATCACCATATGGAAAAGCAATGCCGGCTCCCACAGGAGGAGGGGAGCCGGCAGGACCGTGGGGGGATTGGGGACCCCCCACGGTCCCGAACGGTGAGGGTCAGCCCCGGGGGATTGTGTCCCCGGGGCTACCAGTGGCCCGGGAGGGGGCCACGCGGCCCCCTCCCTATTAAAAAAATAAAAATTTATAAATAAAAAAAAAAGGCCGGCCTCGGGGGATGGGGTCCTCGGGCCTTGAAGTGGTCTGAGAAGAGGGGCTATGCAGCCCCCCTCCATAAAAGAAATGAATTGGCCATGTCCCAGGGGATGGGGTCCCCGAGGCCTCAATGTTGCATTGTGTTTGAAATTGAGTTGCCCATTGCAACAACTGTAACTACTGTACTTCTGTACTTAAAAGTCTATTGCCTATTTGCAAAGTATTTAAACTAAAGTAATTCATTCTGATAAAGTATATATTGTAATATAATGTATAATGTAATTATAATGTAATTTAAAAAATAAAATATCTAAAAATAAACTGTTTAAAAAAATGTAGAACATCAGTATAAAAAATAAATAAAAACAACAAATACATTTAAAAATTGTCATTTACAAAACCTTTGAAATTCACTGAAAAAACCATAGGTTTCAGACATGTTATAGTTAGGAATTAGCATTTAAAAAACCTTTGAAATTCACTGAAAAAACCATAGGTTTCAGACATGTTATAGTTAGGAATTAGCATTTAAAAAACCTCAGAAATTCACTGAAAAAAACATAGGTTTTAGGGGTGTTATAGTTAGCTGGACATTTCACTTGTATAAAACCATTAAAATTCCCCAGTTATAGTTAGTTGTGCAGATGGAGTGCATGATGGTTTCTTGAGTTTGTTGACACTATCTTCAAATTTTGTTTTGGCCTGTGATGTTTTGGGTAGTGGGCTTAAGTTTGAAGGCTTCCTATATGTTGCATCATGAATTTCAGTTTTGAAAATTTAGAGTTAGAGTTTTCCAGATACAACCGTCACTCTAAGGTTCGGTAAAACGTATTGACATTCCGTGAATGTGAGTGCTTTGCAAAAGCATTTTTGTCTTAGAATAACAAGAATTTCTGCACAGCTGGTTGATTTGCAAGTTCCTTATGCACCTCAGTAAGTAATCTCTATGACATCCCAGTGCCACTTGGAAACTCTAACGAGAGTAGGTAGTCAAGAGAACTCTCCCTGGCGGCTCCGACCTTAAAGCATATTTTTGAAAGATCACCTTGTCTTGCAGTGGTTTACTTTACAAAAGCAGATTCCAGCCTGATTTGAGCTGAGAATGTGTGAGGTGGTAGGCAAAAAAGCTGCCTGTAGGTGTTTAAGTGAAGAGCTTCTGGTAGCTTTGTTTCTTGACCACACAGAGGTTTGCACCCATATGATATTGTTGGAGGAGCTTTACATATCCTTCTGTAGAGGCATCAAAGATGCAGGTGACATAAAGGTTGAAAGCAAAGCCCCTGCTTTGATTTTCATTTAGTTTTATGAGCAAGATAAGAACCTTTGGCGTCTATAGTAGCTCAGAAATATTTATAGACTTTGTCCTGGGATGGCTTGTGGTTTTTTTGGTACCATAGGCCTGATTTTGTGGGCCTTTTATTGAGCATGAACCCTTTAGTTTTTAGGGAGATTTCTGTTTATTTAAATCAGTGAAATTACTTAATTCATGCAGCAGCTCTTGTAGGCAAACTTTGGTTTGACTCAGTAAGACTGCATTGTCTGCGTGGAGATTGCTTGTCATGTCTTTTACTCCCTAATTTCCTTGCATTTTGCCCAGCTCTGTTGGAGGTCTACAACAAAAATGTTAAATAAGCCTGGAGTAAGCACACAACCCTGTTTTAAGTCCGAGATCGTGTTGATCTTACGGGAAACTTTCTTAACATTGCCAATCTTTGTCCACATCCATGTTCCTTAGTTTAGAAGTTGGATTGCTTTTAGTCCTCCTGATATCCACCAGGTTACTAGCTTTTGCCATGGCTTTGTCCTGTCAACTCTTCCAAAAGCGCCCTTCAAATCCACGAAACATGCATTCAGGGTGCTTTTCTTTACCAATGCTCTATCCATTATTATGATTAGCGCTATCAAATCTGATAGTGTTCCCAAGCCGGGGGGGACACCTGTGGCTGTAAGGGATTAGATGCCATTTCTTGGCCCATCCATTGTGATCTTTTAATAGAAGCCCTGCAAACTGTTTTGCCTCATATACAAGAGTGTGATGAGTCGACAATTTGCAGGATCTGATTAGCTACCCCCTTTATATATTGGGTGGATGATCAAACTACAGCAAGAGTAGGTTATCATGTCATTTGTGAGGACATGTTGAATACTGGTATTTGATCCTCTGTCCAAAGTGTTGGGTTTGTTTTAACAGAGCTTGCATTTGACAATTTGGCTCCGGAGCCCCCTCAATTTTGCTTCTTTTAATTTTTCTAGTTTTCAGATGACTTTTTTTGTACTTTTTTTTTAAACACATTTTTATTGAGAGTTTCATAGGAGTCATATTTCCAGTACATCAGGTCTATTCCCTCCCTCCACCCCCTCAAGTCTAAACTCCAATACATGAAACATAATGCTGTCATAATGCTGTCTAATTTAGATCATTCACTGATGCTGTTCCTATGCTTATCCCAATCCTCCCTAGTCCTGGGTTAATTGCCCAGGTAAGACCTAACTGGGGAAAATGGTATTGAGTGGGCCCAGTTAGTGTCAATACATTAATCATTTAATCATGGCTAAGTAGGATCTAGGGCAGGAGAGTGTGCCTGTGATGTTGGAGAGCTCAGTGTGGCCTCGTAAATTCCATCGAGTGCAAGCCTCGCCTTGCCTATCTAAGGACCACTTACCCTTTATATCCTGCCCATCCTTCTAGTTCTTTGCGCCAGACAAGGAGGTGTGGGCCCCAGGGACCTTACCAGTGTTGTGCAATTTCCTGTTTTGGCAGGAGAAATGCTAGGTCTTGGAAGTGGCGTGTAACCTTATATTTGGGTACGTGTGGAAACCTGCTCAATAAATAATGGTCTGGCATGCTGGACACATCCCTAGAGGTGGCAGTTGCCACAACTTCCATCACTTATGTCCAGTAGTCAAGCAGATGGGGACAATCCCATACCATATGTTTGAACTCAATGCCTACCATCCCACAGCGTGGGCAAGCCGCGGCCACTGTATTGAAATACTTATTGATATGCCCTGGAGTGAGATATGACCTCAGGGACAGGGCGTTTCTTGAAACCTTCTGCATTTTTTCAAGGATGTGGGCCCAATCTGCCTCTGTTTTGAGGGTTCCTAGGTCCTCCTCCTATCGTGCCTTCAGTGTGTCTAGTGGCAACAACATGTCCCCTCCTGTAGCCTTATATAAATATGTCACCACTTTGATGGCCCCTGACTGTACTATGGATTGGCATGCTCTGTGAGGCGGAGGTACGGGCAAGCCCTTTTTCCAATATTTGGGAATAGCTTCAGTCACCACCTGATGGAGCAAGGAATGTCTCAACGGGAAGTCAAAATCCGCCTGTAAGTCCTGAAATGGGAGGAGCTCACCCATGTGGAACAAATCACCCACCGTCGTTGCTCCTGCCTCTTTCCACTCATTCGGCCCATCTCACCATGTAGGAGTATTACCAGCATTGTTACAGGCATTTATGGAGTATATGGGATCCATGTTCATGTCTTTTGCAGACAGCGTATCCAACAACATCTCATGATCCCAAGTTCCTCAGTATCCGTAGCTGAGGCACGCCCCACTCGCAGCAGCAATCCAGTCAACTGGCTCAGTCTCGGAGCAAATAGTCCCGGGTCACACTCTGGGATCAACCGGCCTGCCAGCCATTGCGCAAACCACTGAAGCTGGGCAGCTAGGTCGTAGGTTTCATAATTCGGCCTGCCAGTCCTCCATCTTGTGAAGTACCCTGCAGTTTGGAGAGTGCCCCCCTTCAGCATCCCAATCCACACAGAAACAAAATCACTAAGGAGTCTAACTACCTAAACATAGCACCAGGGATCCATCCGGGGAGGACCGAAAAAAAGTATATTAGCTGAGGGAGGGTGATCATCTTAAGCAGAGCCACCCTTCCAGCTACTGAGAGATGGAGGTCTTTCCAAAAGTCAGAACTTTAACATAATAATCGAAAAGGTAGTCGGACATTTTCTTCCAAGGAAGATTTTCACTCCCAGGTGGGAAAGGTAATGAGTATCCCAAAAATCAGTTTCATGACACACTGGCCCACACTGTCCCGTCCATTCAGTCAGTCAATCAAGCTTTATTCAACATTTTTGTCATACAAGCGAAAAACAAAACATATTACTAAGAGATATTTCGACTACAGCATACAAAATAATTAAGCATGATTGGGAGACTGCCTTAAAATACAAAGTTATCTACATGAAAGTGTCTTAAAAAACATAAAACAGTAGTAAAATAGCATTTATAGCTTACATAAAAGACAGCTGTAGTTAACAGCGCCATTAAAAAACTCAAATGAAGAATACATTAAACGTTTGTCCTAACATATGGCGCCAGCATTATAGGGCTAATACTTTTAGTCAAAGCTTAAATATGAAACTTCATATACAGGTGCAACAAAAAGCAATTGTTAGGTGGAAAAAGATTGTGACCTAATCGTCCAAGCCCATCTTAAGAATTTTGCTACAGCTGTAATAATTGGACTAGAAGTGTTTGTGTGTAGAATTCATCCTGCTTCTTCGCTCCTTCTAGTTCCTAATAATTTGCAAATTGGGACTAGCCACACTCGACAGGGAGCGGCGTAGGCTGGACAAGCAAATAGCAGGTGTGCCGCAGACTCCTCTCTAGTCTGGCATAGAGAACACATAATATTGTGAGATATGGACCATCTAGCTGTAAAAACTTTGATGGGCAATGAGCCCACCCTTAACTAGAAACACAATTTCCTATTGTGTGGTTTAGCTATTATGTCCCAAAAAGCTTCAAAATTCGGTAACCATTTAGCTTCCAAAAAGTTTCCTGTTAGAGTGGAAGAAACACTGTTACTAAGTGTTTTTTGTGTGATCATCTCCCAGTATTTTTCTTTCATGATCTTTTTAGAGGGGAAGCTTGCTCTATCTTGTTCCTCCCACAGTGATCTCATACTTACTAGGGCATCTCTGATTCCTCTCAACCATCTTATTTTCTGGAATGTATCCACCCTGATTACGTCCAGAAAGCTCACAGAATAGTGGTTTAGTTCTGTTGTGGTCCAAAGCCTACGTCAGTATAGCAAAGGGCATAGTTTTGCCACCTCAGCCAGGAGCCTTATTCCTTCCTAGGTCATGCAGTAATGGACACATTGGTGTGCTTTGTGGGAGCAATGTGATGTTACGCATTAACCTATTTTTCAGTGATCGTAAGGTTGGCAAGGTTATCATACCCCCAGATCTTTGCACCATAGAGTGCGGAGCTAATCACCTTCATATTATAAACCTGGAGAATAGGGCTGATTGGTTTGGTCAGTGAGGTGTTGAATTCCCTATTTAGCACTCCTGACAGTTGACGGTGTTTGAGCGTTGCTAGATAAATTTGCTGTTTCCATTTTAGATCACTTTGAATAATAACCCCCAAATAAGTAAATGCTTTTACTTGCTCCAATGGACGGTTATTCATTAGAATTTTACTTTTGCAACTGCATTAGCCAGCAACAGGATGTACCTACTCCATCTTGATTTATCGTATAAGAACAAGTCTGCAGGGACACCATCAGGACCAGGAGCCCTTCCTCCTACAACTGAATCCACCGCTATACTAACATCGGTACTATTAAAGGCATCTTCTTCATATGGTACGTAGGTGGGGTCCTTCAGGTTGGCTCACTATCAGAGCGGGCATACTGTGGTTTAAAAAATGTTACCCAGTCATCCTGAGCGACATGATTGTGGGGGTGTTCCGGCTCGCCTCGTCTATCCCACTTAACTATACTCCAGAACATTTTACTATCCTTTACGAGAGCATGCCTCCCTAAGATCCTCCCATCTTGCCTCATCCCATAGTTTTATGGCTTTTTTCTGGCTGCTCTTACAAGCCTTCCTGGCTAATCAGACTGTGGCGGGCTCTCCTTTTTTTAGTGCATCCCCAAGAAGTTCTCTGGCATTTCTACATTCTTTATTGAACCAGGAGATAGCTTTCATCTTTGTAGATTTATTCGAGTTGCAGCTCTTCATAAAATATGTAAGCAGTTGGGTAAAGAAGTCGGTATGGGTCTCAGTGGTACGCTCTGAAGCTGCATTTGTGTCTGTAGTGGATTCTAACTCTATCACAGCCTTATCCAATTCCTTTGCAATGTTAGCTAGTGTTTCAGGCTTTTCTGCTAGTCGTGCCCACTTTAATCGCCTCATATCATTTGTGGGTACTACATCGCAAGGATAAAGATCACCGCTGTTCTGTGTGGGTGTCCACTGTTGCCACAAATCCAAGCTTACACACATGGGGTTGTGGGTGCTTTCCAACCGGTCCCTGACTTCCATATCACCAAGGGTGTGCCATAAGCTCAAGCTAAACAGTATATAGTCAATGCGACTGGCCACTACCCATTGTTAAAGGTATTTTCCCCTAATCTATCCGAAGGAGTCCTACCGTTTACGGCACAAAGTCCCTTTCCGAGGCAGATTGAATTAATCTGTATGGCCACATCTGACCATTTTTTGATAGGTGCAAGATCCAACTTCGGTATGGCCCACTGCTCATCTTCTTACACTAGAAGATTGCCTTCCCCGCGGTCAAGGGGTTCAAAAGTGGCGTTGAAATCACGGGCAATAATAACATTAGAATCTGCTGAGTGTTTATCGAGGAGGTCATTGAGTACCGCGATTACATCAGACTACTTTCCTCTTGTACCTCTCGCATATATGTTATAAATATCTACATGCTCCCTAAAATCAAATATCAGGCGCAAAGCCTGAATTTCGTTTTCATGGCCGGGAGCTCCTTAAGTGTAATGCGTAGATCAAATCACACCCAAATTGTCAGGCCCCCTGATGGCCAACCTTTGTTCTCTCTCACTGCTGGGATATGGTAGTTTAAAAATCCTACACAAAATTGGGGAGCCAGGAGCCAAGTTTCTTGAAAAAGGCAGACATCATAGCCTTCGATAAAGGTGTGTCATTCCGGGGAAGATAGTTTCGAGCCCAACCCAGCTGTATTCCATGACAAAAGTGTGCCCTGTTTGTCATTAAAACAAGACAGCGGTGGAGCCGCTGGGGCCACAGCATGTATACTGTTGGGCGCCCTATGGCTCTCCAATAAGCATTGGGATATTATGTTCCTTCCTAGAGGCCCGGCATGCTCTTCACTAACAAGACCTATAGGATGTATGGGTAGCGGACCGTCTCTTATAGTTGGAAAACCTCCTGTATCACCTGGACTTATTGAAGGTTGGGCTCCTTGTCAGTCAATGTTCTCTAACGAAGAACATACCTCCGACATTGTTAGCAGCTGACCCGTAGGGTCCAGTTGAGTATCCAAGGGAGCCTGTCTAAACTGTATGCTTGAAGAGTCGGGGGCAAGTACGGAACTCTAGGGCAATGAGGTTGGCAACTAGATCTTTCCTAGCGAAGATCAGCTCAAAACAGTCTTTCAATTGATTAGGGAAGGAAATTCTGTGCGCTCTAGTGATATCCCCCCTAATCACAGAGCGACAGCCCCTGACATGCCTAATCCAATGTATGGCTTTATTTGTTCAATAATCCACATGTTCCCTACTTCTAACAGTGATTAGTTTAGGAGCGTTTGTCATGTAAATTGCGTGTGTACTATGATCTTGATCAGAGTTCTGCCCCCCCCCCCTCCTCTCGTTTGAGCATTTCTCTGCTGTGGGTTAGGTTTCAAGGGCTGAGTCCCTCTACCACTTCAGGGGTAAATATTAAGCTCTCTTGTGGTGGTTGGCTTTACAAATTGATCGACTGTGGTGCTGGTGTTATTGTTGGTACTGAAAGTGTTATTGTGCACTTGCCTAGAAATAGATAAAGGTTTATGTAGTGATGGTAATGGTGTTAATTTTTTAGACTTTGCCACCAAAGGATACAGCCCTCCACCTGGTTTTACTCCACCACTTTGGGGCCTAGAAATGTCTCCCTCTGCGGCAGATATATGTCTTGGTAGCAGTGGATTGTTAGACTAGTTTTTGGTGCAGTTTGGGCAACAGGGGTTTCTTTTTATTAGCTGTCTAACCATTAGGGTCAGATCCTCAATTGCCACCTTCATGACTCCTAATTCGGACCTTAGCAGCTGTACCAGAGCAGTTTCTCCCTGGCTGTCTATGGTAGAAGTCTTTACCCGTCTTGCTACGTTTACTCGGGGTGTCTCAGTTTCCCGGGGTAGCACCTCCTCTGGGCTGCTAGATAGCGCTGAATACCTATTTGTACATACAATTATGGGATCAATATGTTGGTGGTTGCTGCATATCGTCACAACTGGAGAGCTGGGGAGGATAGTATCTACATCTAAAATTGCAGGGCTAAGGGAGGAATTACAAAAAGGGGAATCACCCATCTGCCCCCGGTTCTGTTCCAACTCCGCTTTTTTCATAGTGGGCCCTTTTTTGTGTGATTTAATGAACATATTCGAGATAGCGACATGCTGGTTAGGGTGATTGCTGGTGGTTTGCGTAGGTCTAGGTGCGACTTTGTTCCTAACTACTCTTGCTTTCGTTTCTGCTGCTATTATATCTTCATACTCCTCAATGAGCGTGTCGATTCTGTCCATAACACATGGGTTTCCAACTTGTTTGGACGATTTTCTAGCTTTTTTCCCCTTGTGGGGTCTACCGCTATTACACTCTTCACTTCCACCCCCACTAGCTTCCATGGTCTTTCTTTTACCCATTGCGCGAAGGGGAGAAAGCAATATATTGAACAGAACAGGCGTACAATTTTAAAGACAAGCACAGGAGCTAAGGCAGAGACTTTCGCTTATGATTAGGCCAAAGGCAATAGATTTTTCATATACACTGAAAATAACAATGTAGCAGACCGTAGTAGAAAAGTTCAGCTTTAACAATCAGAGTCCTACTCAGTCCGTTTCACAGGAACAAACCAGGGGGTATCAGCAAGGAATGCACAGTACCTCTTATGGCAGGAGGATAACCGCCAAGGTGGCCTGGAATCAGGAAGCAGATATCAAAGGGGGGGGGGCAGCCTCTTCCGGGCCCTGACGGGCAAGGACGGGCCCCCCCTTGGCCCGGGCTTTGCCCGTGCACGTCCGACACTGCGGGGGGGCAGCTGAGCAATTTAAACAAGCGCCTCCTGGCCGTGGTGGGCACTGGGACAGTGAGTCTAGCCCCCCCTCCGCTCCGGTGAAAACAGGCAGCAGATGCTGGGCGTCCCGTGCTGCGGGAGGCAGCTGGGCAACTTAAACAAGCACCTCCTGGCACTTGAAGGTGACGGTGGTGCTGCGGTGGGTACTGGGGCAGTGAGTCCAGCCCCCCTCTGCTCCGGTGAAAACAGGCAGCAGATGCTGGGCCTCCCGCGCTGCTGGAGGCAGCTGAGCAATTTAAACAAGCGCCTCCTGGCGCTTGAAGGTGACGGTGGTGCCGCGGTGGGCACTGGCGCAGTGAGTCCAGCCCCCCCTCCGCTCCGGTGAAAATAGGCAGCAGATGCCGGGCGTCCATTTAAGCATTCCTCAATATCAGCTAGGAAAATTTCTCAGCTTGGCTATTGTTAGCCAGCAATAAGCACGCACCCCTCAAGAAAATAAATCTTGCCCGACGCCACGAAGCACAGAGATGGTTCTCCACAGACCTAAAACCCCCCAAATGAGCCCTTTGCCAATCAGATAGGAAGTGGAGATGTACTTACTCGGCTGAGGAAAAAGGGATCTACTTAGCTGCTATGAGAGATTATAAAAAAGCTATTCTGACCGCCAAAGCCACCTATTTTTCTTCGAGAATTCTGACCGCCAAAAATAAATCCAAGGAAATCTTCTCGATAGTTAACAAACTGTCCAATCCAGACAGAATAACAATATAACTTACTCCCTCTCAAACACTATGCAATTCCTTGAATACCATTTTAATTGAGATCGCCACGAATAAAGCTAGCATCCCTATATGCACCACCCCTGAAGTATCTCCTTTAATGCCGAAAAACCCCTGCTCCCTCAAACAATTCCCGGCTATGAGTAAACAGGTATTCCAAGACCTTTTGATTAAGGTAAAATCTGGATCTCCCTTAGACTGCTTGCCGCCTCACATTTTAAAGGAAGCTTTCACTGTTCTCCCTGGGCCAGCCCTTTCCCTTTTGAATGAATCACTTTCTCTGGGCTGTGCGCCCAGGGCCTTCAAAGAGGCAATTGTTGTCCCTCAGGAGCTGGTCCCCAGATTCTGACGAATTATCGTCCAATCTCTTTGCTCCCATACTTGGCCTAGGTATTGGGAGCTCATGTGACTAAATGCCTCTCCACTTTCATTGAACAGTTCGAATATCTTGGCCCTTATTAGGCAGGGTTTCGCCCTGCACACTCAACAGAGGCTGTAATTTTGACTGTGTTAGACTCTCTCCAGGAGAAGGCCGACAGAAGCTTCCCGCAAGTTTTGGTACTGCTGGATCTCTTTGCAGTTTTTGGCACGGTCGACCATGCCATCTTGGTCGATCGTGTCAGGGATGCATGTTATACAGGGACCGGCCCTTTGCTGGATTCAAACTCTAACTCCTCCCATTGATCTGGTCCTTCAAAAAGACAAAGGTTTGCACCTTCAACTATTCAGATGACCTTCAACTAATATTCCCCATCGACAACTCCTCTGAATCAGTCCTGTAATTTCAGACTACTATATTGCGCATCCACCACTGGATGGACAGCAACCACTTAAAACTCAACCCAGACAAGACTGAACTGGTCCTAACAGGGGGAAGCCATTATCCCTAGGGCCAGCACTTTTGGCCAGCCGCACCAGGATCGTCACCCACCCCATCCCCCACTGTAAAAAGTCCTGGGGTAACAATCAACAGTGACCTAACTATGAAGAATCAAATAGGCTCAGTAATTTCAACTTGCTTCTTCCAGTTAAGGAAGATAAGAAGATTTAGCATATTTTGCACTCATACAGGTCATTCTAGCCATGGTTATGTCCCATATAGACAATACCAACTCACTATACTTTGGCATCCCTCTCTCTATCTATCCAAACAATTACAGCTGGTGCAGAACCAGGCAGCTAGACTGATCTTTCAGCAACCTAGGCGGCAGCATGTCACCCCTCTTATGAAGAAGCTGCACTGCCTCCCTATCTTGCAGCGCTGCGCCTTTAAGGTAGGCTGCCTTATATTCAAATCCTTGAAAGGCAGGAGCCCCAAATTTATTAATAGCCTTATTCGAAGACACACACCCTCGTGCAATCTACACTCTGATCATCAACACCACCTGACAATACCCCTCTTCAAGCTGAAGTGTCAGGGTGGCTGTGTGTTCACAATACTGGCACCCCTTCGAAGTTAGATCCTGCATCGACCTCCTGAGCTTAAGGAAACTTCTCAAAACGTGACTGTTTAGACAAGCATACAAGTAATCCAACAAGGCTTCAGCACTTCCCAGAGCAGCGCCATGACACCAATCGGTGAACGTGCGCATTACAAGAATTTTTTAACATAACAAAACCCACTGTAAAAGTCCCAAAAGCCGGGGTGGGGCCCAGTTGGGTCCCATAGGGAACAAAGGGTATTTAAGCCAATTTAGCCAGAACCCCAATTGTGAGTAAAACTCCTCCTGCATAGTTTGAGCACCCTCAGATGTGATGTCTCTGAGAAATAATAAAAGGTTATCTGCATACAACACTATGGGATGAAGGTGATGACCTATGCAGAGGCCCCAGTCTCTAACTCCCTCTCTCGTGAGGCTGGTCACTGGTTCCATCACTATGGCGAACAGCAGGGGTGACAGGTGGCAACTCGTTCAAGTAACTCTGCCCACCGGATAGGTCTCCGAGATGGTTTGTCCCATGTGCATTCTAGCTGTTGGGTTGGCGTATAGTGGCCACATCCACAACAGGAATCCCTGGCCTAATTCCTTGCAGTTCATGACTCCATAGAGAAGCTTGATTCCAAACTATCAAATGCCTTCTCTATGTCAGCTGCAAATACTGCAGCCTCTCCTCTGTTGTAGAAGTCAGTTCCATCGCTGCCAGTAATCGCCGGATGTTCAATGCAGTATTGTGGCCAGGAATAAACCTGACTTAGTCAGGTTGTATTAGTTTCAGTAGGAAAGGGAGCAGGCTGGTGGCCCTGATCTTGTAACGAATTGCGTAGCCAAGATTTAGCATCAATATTGGCTGATAGGCATTACTACTGTTTTCGGGTTTCCCTGGTTTTAAGAAGGGTATCACTAGGGCCTCTCAGTTGGAGTTGGGTAGGTGTCCCATGTCCCTGGCTGTTTTGTACATATCAACCAATCTGGGGGCTGCTTAGCCGATTATGTTACATAAAATTCTCCTGGGAGTCCATCTGTCCCAGGTGTTTTGCCCCTTGCTAACCCTTTCAAGGCTGCTCTCAATTTTTCGAAGTGATGTCCTGCCTTAGTTCCTCAACCTCCTCATCAGTAACAGACTAGAGTTGCAGTGGCCTTAGGAAGGCATTTTGTGCTTCCTCATCATGGTGTGTGACGCTGGTGTAGAGCTCCCTATATTATTGCAGGAAATGCATATTGATCTCCTCCTGCCTATAGAGCAAGTGGCCCTCTATCATCTTAATTTCTGCTTCGGTCGAGCCCCTCTTAGCTGGGTTTGCCAGCCAGGCCAGCAGACTTCCAGTTTTGTCTCTCTCTGTGTGAGTTTTCAGCATATAGTTTTGGTAGTGAAAGCACCTGAGCCTTTTCATTTGTACCACAACCCTCTCTTTTGCATCTCATAAGTCTTGCTGCAAGTGGAGCCGACCCAGTCTATGCTTTTCCACCTCACGAGGTCCCCAATCCAACTCGATGACCTCCCACATTAGGGTGCCCCTGATTCCAAACGTCTCTGCTATACATCTCCCTCTGGTCACTGCCTTATCAGCATCACATTCAGCTAATGGGGACGAGCCCGTCTCTGCATTAGTCTCAAAATATTGTCTAATATGTTCCCCAATCGAATCCTGGTAAAAGGGGTTTTCTAGTGACTCTGGTTTAAATCTCCAGGTTGGTTTGCAGGTCGGGACGCACTCAGTTCAGGTGCAACAATACTGGATTGTGCTCCTATATTGTGCATCCTAGGTATTCCACCTCATGTTCCATGGCGTGTATGTTAGGGGTGCGGACGAATGTGTCTAACCTGATATGGAGAGCGCACGCAAGCTTGAGAAAAAGGAGAAGTCTCTCACCTGTGGATATAGGTGTCGCCATACATCTACCAGACTCCCTCTTGCTTGCCATTCTGCAAACATCTTGGCAATTCTAGGTGCTGGGGAGTGCCAGAGAGGGGAGTGTGACCATCTAGACCCAGGGTCAGCTACATGGTGAAAATCACCCCCAATAATCACTGAGTAGATAAAGTATGGGCCATGTATACAGAAAGAGTAGTAAGGAACTTTCAACGTTTGGTATACATATATTAATCAGAGATGTGTTGCGTCCCTCTAGTAGGTCATTGACTACCACATATCTAACTTTTGGGTCTATCAGGTCCCCATATGTTGGAAAGGGACGGTATGCAGTCTTTTTTATCGAGTGGACATAATATCGAGTCAGGAATATCGAGTCTGCAATAATATCGAGGTAAGTAATATCGAGGTATGTAATATCGAGGTATGTAATATCGATTTTTATAGTAAAAAAAAATATCAAAGGTAGTAATATCGAGTTGTTATTATCGAGTATGTAAAATATCGATAATGTTTTAAGTAATTAATATCGAAAGTAAAAATATAGAGTGTCAGAATATCGAATGTAAAAATATAGAGTGTCAGAATATCGAATGTAAAAATATAGGGCCCCATTAGGATAGCGGGCGGAAAACCACCCCGCCCGCCATGGATGCGGGAAACAACCGCCCGCCATGGAGGCGGTGCAACCGGCAGACAAATTAGGATCGACCGCCACTAGAGACCGACCGCGGCGGTAGCGGTGAAAATGAAACCGCCCGACGTGTGCGGTGATGACAAAACTCCGACCGCGGCGGTCGGAAAAGCAGCTGGAAATACAACACCGCCCACAGGGAAAGCGGAGACACCGCACAGGAAATTACGATATCCCCGAGGGTGGCGCGGGCGGACCAGCAGGCACCGACCGCCGCGGTCGAAGGCAGGATTGCATGGGAGAAATGACGGACAAGCACCAGCAAAGTCACCGTAGCGGACGAACACGAAATCCATCGCGGTCGATGTCAAAGCACCGCAGCGATGCAAAATACTGCATAAACAAAGTAGCCCAGCAACAAATACATACAACACACACACACAGATACAGAAATGGCAAAGAAATACACAATACTACATAACCACACCCACTACACACCTGACAACCACTATCCAATTGGACACACCCACACAGCTGAGTACAAATCCACACCCTCCACTCACCACAATCCTTTGCATCTTCCCAGAACAGAAGGCCACACACCACATCTGAGAGAGGCAAAATCGCACACAACACCCACCACCACCATCAACACCACCATCACACCATCACAATCAAACCCCCAGCACAGAACACACCTCATCACCACACCCTTGCACCCACACACCCCTGCACCCACAAACACCTCAACACCCCCACACCATGACCTCACAAAAAATGCCCAAATTCACAGAGAGTGAGTTGACAGTCATGGCCAACGAGATTGTGAGAGTAGAACCACAACTATTTGGGAACCTAGTCCAACAGACACCATTAGCCACCAGGGCACAAATGTGGGAAAGGATTGTCCAAAGGGTTAATGCAGTTGGGACCACCCCAAGATCCAAGAAGGAGATCATGAAGCGGTGGCATGATCTCAAGAGGGTTGTCAAGGAGAAGAGGAGCAAGAACTGGACTGTGGCAAACTTGACTGGCAGTGGCCCTCCCGTCCCAATGAAGACATTCACACCATGGGAGGAGAAGGTGCTTGGTATCCTGCTACCTGAGAGTTACACAGGAGTAGCCGGGGGAGCGGAGGCTGGTAAGTACAGACAACCACATTGACTTTTACCTCCTTGCAATACCCAACCACCAATACACTGTCCATCCCTAAACAAGATGTAGCCAGCCATTCTGCTGAGGAGGCCTGTATGGGGCCGGAATGTCAGTACAACAACTCCCACCATAGCCCCTGTCCCACAGCCCAGCAGCATGGAGGCCTGCCCCACCCAGGAGAAAGTGTCAGCCATTGCACTGTTTAACAAACAAACTAACAGGTTGGTAGCCATCTGCACTTGGAGGGTGTTTGTGGGTGCGAGGGAGGGAGGGAGGGAGGCCTGTCTCACTACTCCCAGCATGCCCCTTGTCCCACAGCCCAGCAGCATGGAGGCCTGCCCCACCCAGGAGAAAGTGTCAGCCATTGCACTGTGTAACAAACAAACTTACAGGTAGGTAGCCATCTGCACTTGGAGGGTGTTTGTGGGGGTGAGGCCTGTACCACTACTCCCAGCATGCCCCCTGTCCCACAGCCCAGCAGCATGGAGGCCTGCCCCACCCAGGAGAAAGTGTCAGCCATTGCACTGTTTAACAAACAAACTAACAGGTTGGTAGCCATCTGCACTTGGAGGGTGTTTGTGGGAGGGAGGGAGGGAGGCCTGTCTCACTACTCCCAGCATGCCCCTTGTCCCACAGCCCAGCAGCATGGAGGCCTGCCCCACCCAGGAGAAAGTGTCAGCCATTGCACTGTGTAACAAACAAACTAACAGGTTGGTAGCCATCTGCACTTGGAGGGTGTTTGTGGGGGTGAGGCCTGTACCACTACTCCCAGCATGCCCCCTGTCCCACAGCCCAGCAGCATGGAGGCCTGCCCCACCCAGGAGAAAGTGTCAGCCATTATACCCTGCACGCTCACCTTACAGGTATGTAACTACCGTTTATCTTCATGAAGTGTGTGTGTATTAATCGATTTACTATTGTACAAAATGCATAGACAATCAACCTTTAGGACACCATGATCTACCTATCCACTATGTAATGTAACACGATGTTGCCATGATTTGTACAACTGATGACAGCACAATGCACTAGTGTACAGACAGCTGATGATACACAGATGACACAAACACTGACCACTCCCCATCTACTCCACAGGTGATGAAGAACTCACTGCTGGGGACAACACCAACGACCCGCAGAGCCAGTCTACACCTCCGGCACATGGACTCACAGATGCAGACTCCCAGGACAGTATGGACGATGAGCTCCAGCCCGGCACATCCGGTGTTCCACACACCCAGAGGTCCCAGGCCCCCATCCTCCCCACCACCACCTCTGCTGCAACGACAACGCAGCAGACCCCTGCTGTCACAGCCTCTGCCTCCACCGCAACCACCACCGCAGCCACTGCCACCAACACCACCACGACCACCAGTACCACCTCCCGCACCCTCCCTGTCCCTAGGGATGACCAGCCCACACAAACAACTGTGGAGGGCAGGGAGCCAGTGCGTGGCGCACCAGTGGCGAGGGAAGAGGTTCGTGGCAGCAGAGCAGGTGGGAGGGCCAGGGCCAACACCAGACCTCAGGCGGAGTGGACACCATCCCTGGACCACTTCACCAGAGTTGTGGATGCCTATCAAGAGGTCCAGGGACAAAGTGGCCGGTCGGAGGAATTTTTCAGGGAGCTCATCCTGCTGATGAGGTCCATCAATAACCACATGGGACAGATGGTGGACCTCATGGGCCAGCAAGTGGCGTTGCAGAGGGACAGGCCTGTGTCCCAACCATCACCGACATCCCCTCCTGTTGTGCAGCAGGATGCCAGTCCACCATCCTCCCCTGCGCCAACAGAGAGGGGCGAGTCCTCTGACGCCGCTGGCCATTCAGCAGGCCCCCCACCGCCAAAAAGATCTAGGGGGCGTCCAAAGAAGAGCCTGGGAGTCTCTGGAAGCCAAGCACCTGCCACACGCCAGTCACGGAGCCAGCCTTGAAGACAACCCTCTCCCCAACTGCATTGACTCTTTTGGACTATCTTTCCCCACATTGCCTTGGCAATGGCACCTGTCTGTTGGACTGGGTCACCACATTCATGTGGTGTCTACTCTTGCATCTCAGCGACCATGACTGTCAACTCACTGCTCATTCCCCACCTTCCTGTAAATATTCACGCACAATTCACATGTCCACCCCGTAAATAAAATACCTTACAATCCAGATTTTGTGTAGTGAATTCTTTAGTGCATAATTTACAATGATGATTATGTCCATGATATGTAAACATGATGTACAGTATGCAGGGCAGGAACACGCTGGAGAACCTAGGGAGACACAACAGAACTACAGTCACTGGTCTCATCGTGGCAACACACACAGATCACTGATCCACAAATATCCTAATTATCACAGGTACCCTACACAGTGTCTATCTGAAATGCTGTAATGCCGTCCATAATACATCTCCGGACGTAACGTCCATTCCAACAATCCCATACATAGGTGACAGAACATGTGGCTATTGGGAACATCTGCGCATAACCATTCATAAGATAAGCTAAGACACTAGACTATGTAGACGTTGTAACTCGTCACACACCTTCAAGTGAAGTAGCGTTGGATTAGCTGCTGCCGTTGGTCAACTCCTTCCTCCTCTCCACTCTCCTCATCACTGGATTCAGGTCCCTGAGCAGGTTGTGGCCTTGGTTCCTCACCGTCATCCAGGAGCAGGGGGACCCCCTTGTGGATGGCCAGGTTGTGTAGCATACAGCATGCCACAACGATCTTGCACACCTTCCCAGGCGAGTATGCAAGTGCGCCTCCAGTCCTGTCAAGGCACCGGAACCTTGCCTTCAGCAGCCCAAAAGTACGTTCAATTACCCGTCGTGTCCTGCCATGGGCCTCATTGTAGCGGATCTCTGCAGGTGTCTGGGGATTACGGAGTGGGCTCAACAGCCATGGCCTACTGGGATAAGCCGAGTCCCCTGTGGAAAAAAAAATACACATTGCAATGTTGTATGGCCACAGTAAAGGCAGTGACACACAGCACGCGATAGCAGTTGTGTAACTCACCCACAATCCAGGCACGTTCGGGATGCAGATTCTCCATCACCCGTGGCACCATGCTGTTCCTCATGATGAAAGAGTCATGTGCGGAACCGGGATACTTAGCACACACATGTGAAATTGTCATGTCTGCAAGGCACACCACCTGCACATTCATGGAGTGGTAGTGTTTCCGGTTTCGAAAAATGTGCTCCGTCGCCTGCGGTGCCACCAGAGCCACATGGGTGCAATCTATCGCACCGACTACATGTGGGATGTGCCCAAGTGGATAGAAGTCCCCCTTAACGGCAGCCAATTCATGTCCCCGGGGGAAATGGATGTAGCGATTCCGATAGATCATCATGGCCTCGAGTACATCCCTCAGCACCATGCTGAACATGGGCTGCGACATTCCCCCAGCGTTAGCCACGGTCTCCTGGAAGGAACCAGTTGCAAAGAAGTGTAGTGCTGCCATTACCTTGTGGGCGGGTGTGAATGCCGTAGGATAGTGACGGCGAGGCTGCAGGTGGGGCTCCAATAGATCACACAAGATCTTCAATGTCGGTCTGTCCAACCGGAATTTCCTGATGATTGCCTCATTCTCCATGTCCTCAAGCACAATCACCTGACGTCGGAGATCTGGCCTCCTCCCAGTTCAGGATTAAAAACAATAGGTCAATGACAAGCATCATGAGATGGCCATAGCACAAAACATCATTGATGTAATGGGTAAAAAACAATGGCCAGAAAGCTGCATGGCACATCTGGTTACATGGCTGCCCAATAGCTACACACAGAGGGCAGGCCTCTCCAGTGACAATACCCAAGTGACAATAATGTGGATACAATGATTAAACGAGTGACATGCGCAGACATGGAGCTACAAGAGCCACAAATCTAATGTGACTTAACATGTCTGTCATACCCATCTGCCGTACCTGCCAGACCTCAATGCATCATGTACATTGTGGAAGCATTCATCAACACAATGATCACAATAGCAGGGACACTTCTGGTTGTGTGCATGATCAGTTCTGAATGCACAAGTAGGGTGACCAACTGGCATTGGTCCAAATTCAGGACGGTGAGTGTAAAAATTCAGGACAAAGGGTCAAAATTCAGGACACAAATTCAGGATAGGAGGTCAAAATTCAGGACTAAACTTCAGGACAATAGGTACGTTTTACAGACACATCAGAGGTCGCGCAATAGTATATAAGTAAGCCCAGCCATTTCCAAACATATTCAACCATTTGCAAACCTACCCATCATGTATCCTTCCATCTATCATTTCACTCATCCATCCCCTCATCCATCCTTTCACTCATCCTCCATTATCCATCCATCCACCCTTTCACCCTATCCATCTGTACACTTATCCATCCACTCTTCATCCCATCCATCCATTCACTCACCTATTCAGCCATTTACCCTTTCACCAATCCAGCCATCCTTTCACTTACTAATCCTTCCACCCATCCACTCTTTTAGTCATCCATCCATCCTCCCTTTCTCTCTCCATCGACCCTTTCACTTAGCCTTCCATCCATCCATCCAACTACCCATCCATCCATCCATCTACTCATCCACTCATGAATCCATCCATTGCCCCTATCACTCATTCATCTATCATTTCACTCCTTCACACATCTATTCATCCTTTTGTCCATCTACCCTCCCTTTCACTCACTCATCCATCCTTACACCCACCCTTTCACTCATATGTCCATTCATTCACCCTTGCACTTATCAATACATCAATACATCCATCATTTCACTCATCCACCTACCCCCCATCATCCACCCACCCACTCATCCATCCATCCTTTCACCCACCCCCTCATCATCCATCCATCCACCCTTCCCCTCATCATCCATCCGTTCACCCACCCCCTCATCATCCATCCATCCATCCATCCTTCCCCTCATCATCCATCCTTTCCCGTCATCCATCCATCCTTCCCCTCATCCATCCTTCCTTTCACCCATCCTTCCCCTCACCCATCCATCCATCCCATCCATTTATCCTGCCCCTCATCCATCCTTCCCCTCCATCCATCATCCTTCCCCTCATCCATCTTTCCCCTCATCAATCATCCAGCTACCCTTCCACCCATACATCCAGCTATTTACATTTTCTCTCCATCCTTCCCCTCACTCATCAATCCATCTATCCTCTCTCATTATCCATTTAGTCAATCTTTCATTCATCCATTCACCCTTTCACTAATTCATCCAGCCATTCACACATCCCTTCACTTACTTACTCGCCCACCTTTCCATATTAATTTTGAGCTGAGCCCTTTTGAGAAGAGGCCCATCAAGAACTTCACCCTCGCTGCAGGGGCCGTTCCAGGACTGGTACAGAAGCCACCCAGGGCAGAGACAGGATCCACCACAGGGGGGGACAAGAGCCATCACAGGAGGGGGTGGACTGGAGCCACAACATGGGGGACAGGAGCAGGAGTCATCACAGGAGAGGGAACGTGATCCACCAGGGTGGGCACAGGGGTGGCCATGCAGTATGCTAGTATCATCTTGGGCTTCTCGCCCCCTCCTGCACAAGCTCCAAAATGCCATCCCCCACTGTGATATACAGTACTCACAGGAGATACTCTAAGAGAACTGATTGTCCTCCATACTTTGTTAATCAGTGTGGGTGCGATTGTGCCATTTCTTTATTGTATTACGTTATGCATGTTTGAAGAACCGAGGTTTGCTTACAAATTAGTGGCAGTAAGTAAGCTCGGTGAAGAGAAGCAGGTGCTGCCTCGGTGTAATCAGGGGTGTAATCTGGCCGAGTCTCGGATGTTTGGGGCCCTGGGTAGAAATGGAATGTGCGAGCCCCCCTCAAAATAGCAGATACAAGACGCATTCAGGGCTGTTTGCATGTGAATGGATGCCCCCTGCTCCTGAACCTGCGCCCCTCCCTCTGTCACCTTCAAGCACCTCTTAACAGCTCATCAAGGGCTGGAGGTGTGAGGGTTGCCATCCCGCTGTGCCTCTACAGTGCTGCTGGGGGTCTGAGCTTTCATGCAGCATCGGAGTCAAGAAGGGAGGTGGGGGAAAGCTGTGCCCGGTTAAAATTACGGACAAATGGCGTCCGATAAAGAATCCTTCACGGACAACGGACAGACAGCCAAAATTACGGACTGTCCGTGAAATTTACGGACGGTTGGTCACCCTATGCACAAGTCAGGTACGATACAATGCAGTGCCACCAGCCTGGTCAAGGTCTGCACTGACCAACAACACATTAAACCTCACTGCATCTATGTAGAGCACCTGACGTCTGTCAATTATCAGCACCCATCAAAAGCCTTACTAAAATGGCACAAACACATGCTAAAGTGGCTCAGACTGAACGTGCGTCCTCCTGTGGATGCAATGGCTCTGTGGCATCGTGTGTACAATGATGTGCCCTACACCATGTAGCTGCATGGCACTTATACATTGTCCATGATTGACATACAGAGCAATGTGCACGAAAATGCCAGAACCTAGCGCCAGTCCCTGGCGGTGTGACCCCAGCACCACCATCTACCCAGCCAAGGTAGCCATTGGCACATGGACTGGTGTCCATGCCGCTGGCTAGGCTCCGCCGCATCAGTCGCGGTACCTACCGCCGGTCCCCGGCGGAGCGTCACCGCCATGGTGCATTGCATACAGCCAATGGCATGGGTGTTCAATGTGGCATGATGCAGATTTGAATAATGCGGAAGCGGCGCGCCGCCGCCGCGGAGCCGGTCATTGGATGCTTTTGAATGATGCACCATCGCGGTAGCGCACCCCGGACACCCGCGGTGCGTCACCGCCATGGTGCATTGCATACAGCCAATGGCATGGGTGTTCAATGTGGCATGATGCAGATTTGAATAATGCGGAAGCGGCGCGCCGCCGCCGCGGAGCCGGTCATTGGATGCTTTTGAATGATGCACCATCGCGGTAGCGCACCCCGGACACCCGCGGTGCGTCACCGCCATGGTGCATTGCATACAGCCAATGGCATGGGTGTTCAATGTGGCATGATGCAGATTTGAATAATGCGGAAGCGGCGCGCCGCCGCCGCGGAGCCGGTCATTGGATGCTTATGAATAAGGCTGACCCAGACAACCAATTGTAGCACCTTATCAGCTTCCTAACGACCCCATGGGCCTATAAATCTGTGGGAGTGAGCCACACATTCCCACTGCTCACAGAGCCTGCTGCCTGGGACCCTCTCCTGCTGCTGCCTGAGACCCTCTCCTGCTGCTGCCTGGGACCCTCTCCTGCTGCTGCCTGGGACCCTCTCCTGCTGCTGCCTGAGACCCTCTCCTGCTGCTGCCTGGGACCCTCTCCTGCTGCTGCCTGAGACCCTCTCCTGCTGCTACCTGGGACCCTCTCCTGCTGCTGCCTGGGACCCTCTCCTGCTGCTGCCTGGGACCCTCTCCTGCTGCTGCCTGGGACCCTCTCCTGCTGCTGCCTGGGACCCTCTCCTGCTGCTGCCTGGGACCCTCTCCTGCTGCTGCCTGGGACCCTCTCCTGCTGCTGCCTGGGACCCTCTCCTGCTGCTCACAGAGCCTGCTCCCTGGGACACCTCACAACTCACTTCCGCCACAGGTCTGCCATATCCACAGGGATGTCAAGAACAGATAAGATCCGTGCCAGTCCATTCACGAGTGAGGAGCTGGATGTCCTTGTGAACGAGGTGCTGGCACAGTACCCACGGCTGTTTGGTGGCCCCAATGTCGTGGTAAGTCACCATGTAGGGAGCTGTAGGGCAGGGTGGTGTCAGACGTGTATTCATGATGCAGCTGTATGTTATTTTGGATGTGTGGTGCTGACAAACACTGACAGACAAGATGTTTGCAGGTGGTGGGAGTGTGTGTTTTGCATTATGACTCTGTCCTAGGCCAATACTTGTATGTGTGAGTGGGATGTGCTACTTTTTGGGGCAGACATGACCAACGGTTGTTTGCCTTGTAGCTGGTTGGACAGTGTCCGCTTGTGATGTAATTTCAGGGTGCCCCTGTAGTCATAGTCAGTGTGCCCCACAGAGTAGGTTCAGTGGCTGCCCTTCCAAAGTTTGTCCATCAGCCAACTTACATGCTACAGTTGCTGCACACTGATTAGTGGATATGCCACATCAATGCCCTGTACAATTTATGATTCATACAGTGCTGTCGATGCATTTGTGTTGAATCATCATTCTTCAGTGTGATAATCATGGAGACTACGAAGCTCAATGTGTGCATGCATTCACTAATGTTTATGCCATGCAGAGTGGCCTTGTGAGGGTACCCCCAGTTCTGGAGGGAGGGGGGTCACTGTGCGTCCTGATTCAGTGTCTGGCTGCTGTACTGATAGATGCTGACATATGACAATGTGTAAATGTTCATTAGTCCTTCTTTACTCTCATACCTGCAGCTCAAAGTACACCAACGTAAGGCTGTCTGGAGGGCCATAGCAGCAAAGGTGCGAGCCCTGGGGGTATCAAACAGACGACACACACACTGTCACAAGAGGTGGGACGACATCAGCCGGCTGGCTAAGCAAGTGGCAGAGATGAAGTTGGGGATGGTACCACGCACAGGGCGTGTGGCACGCCGCACCATGACTCCGCTGATGGCACGCATACTGGCAGTGACCTATCCAGACCTGGATGCACGTCTGAAGGGGCTTCAGCAGCAAGACAGCGATGGTGAGTATCCGGGGAGGGAGAGTTTGTCTGGGAGTGGATGCATGTGTAGAGTGCCTGTGTCTGCGGTGACACATGTGATGTGCGTGTGCTGCCATGCTGTGATATGTGATGTGAGTGGCAACTGTGATGTGTGTCTGTATGAGGCATTGGCCCACCATGGCCTTACTCTGCAGCTCCTGGCTGCAGTTTTCAGTCCTTGACATATATTTTGTTGTCCACATGGTCACTCTTCTTTGTGATGGTGGGTGTAGTCCCTATTATGCTGTACAGCTGTGTCCACTTAATGAGTGTTACACCATGTCAGTGTACTTTGCATGCACCTGCATGGTAGTGGCCCACACATCTGACAACAATGTGAACCCACATTGGCACATGGTGATTGTAATGGCCTATTTGACAATGTGGCATGTGTAGACAAAACAGGTGTGTGTATTCCCCTCTGGATCCCTTTAGGCTCTGGAAGTGGTGATGTTAGTTGTGGCTACATCATGTCCGTGGGGCAGGTCCATGTGGGCTAGGGGAACACCATCCATGGGCAGGGTGTAGTGCTGTGTGTCATCGACATTGGTCCACTCCTGCCTGTTTGTCCGCATGACAGGCTCAGTTGTGGTGTAACTGGTGTGTAGCAGCACAATGATTTGAGGGTGTGGTGGTTACCATGTAGCTCTAGGCCTCTCATGTGCTGCATTGCTCTGATATCGTGTGACCAGACTATGACACTTATACAACCATGTTTCTGTCACTAATGCAGATTCGGAAGACACCACGGCGGAACATGATCCTGAAAGTGGTGGGGAGACCAGCACGACAGCGGCAGCAGGGCAGGGTGAGACGGAGCAAAGTGACACTGACCACACCAGCGCTACTGAGGGTGACAGGAGTATGCATGAGGAATCTGTGGCTGAGACACAGAGTACCACTTCATCTGATGGCAGGGGGGATGAGTCCCTGTTAGCAGCCACAGGGGATGGGGACTCTGCTGCTGCATCTGACTACCAACGGCCACTGCCCACCCTCCCATCCACTTCCTCTGGGGCTGGCCGTATCCGTGTCACTAAGAGGGGACGTGTGACATTCACACATGGCACCGCAGCACCTGCACCTGTCCCCCCTGCTGCCCTCAGTGCAGAGTGCGTAGAGCTCCTGCGGCAACTTTGCGTGGGCCAGACCGCCCTGCTGAATGCCTTCAGTGCCCACGATTACAAAATAGGGCAGGTTCTGGCATTCATGGAGGGCATACACTCTGACGTGGGTGGCCTACATCGTACACTCCTGTCATTGTCAGGTACAGTGACGTCAGCCCTCCAGCATGCCCCCTTTGCAGCTCAGGTGCCTGTGACGTCCACCCAGTCAGTGGCCACATCAGATGACAGTGAGCACTTGGGACATACATCAAGTAAACGTTACAACACTAGGAGCACAGCTCAGACCCAAAGCAAACAATCCCGTCCACAGACTCCATCCCCAAAGAAGGGCAGGGACCCCCCAATATGCACAGACCAGGTGGAGTCACAGAAGAGCAAGGCCAGAACAACATTGTGTCAGACATCAGGCTCACATGCTGCTGAGCCATCACCAGATATTGACTCTGCTATGCCCACAGAGGATGTGTGGGATGTCATGACTACACCTGGGGTGAACACAGGGACACACCCACCTACCACATCAACCCCAGAACAAAGTACATCGAGGCAGGTGGAGGGAAGCCCTGCTGTGACCAGCCCAGTCATTGTGGCAAAGAAGGGCAGTGTAGTGGCCATCCCTGGCAAGAAGGGACAGGAGGGCAGTGTAGTGGCCATCCCTGGCAAGAAGGGACAGGAGGGCAGTGTAGTGGCCATCCCTGGCAAGAAGGGACAGGAGGGCAGTGTAGTGGCCATCCCTGGCAAGAAGGGACAGGAGGGCAGTGTAGTGGCCATCCCTGGCAAGAAGGGACAGGAGGGCAGTGTAGTGGCCATCCCTGGCAAGAAGGGACAGGAGGGCAGTGTAGTGGCCATCCCTGGGGTAAGTGGGAAGGTGGTCACTGTGGGGGGTACACCTTCCAGAGAGGCTAAAGTGGTCCGGAGGCGTAGCCAGCACAAGCGTACTGCAGGATCAAGCACTTCTCCAGAGGGAGTGGCAGTGTCTGCCCCTGAAGTGGAACAGTTGGGGGGTGTGCAGGTGGTGTCAACGCCACTTCCCATCAACCCCATGACAGGGAAGCAAATTCATATTCCAAAGAAGTGGAAGGGCACCCCTCCAACCTCTCCCACCCACACTGTGTCAAGGGCGTGCATGACTCCACCTCCACGTGCCACGGTGCCACCTGGTCCGCACAGCCCTCCACCTTGCAGGCCCTCTGTTATAGCCACACCACATGTCCCTCTGTCACACCAGTCAAGTCGACCTGCAGTCCCTGACACACAGCCAGGTTCCACTCCACATGACAGCCAGGAGTGAGTTGTCAACACCCTCAGACGCCTGTGCCACACATAGGTGTGCTACAGTACACCATTGTTAGCGATGTGGGTGTGTTCCTGGGCCTGTTGCTCTGATGTGCTGTACCCTGCCAAGGACACTGGGCCTGTTGCTCTGATGTGCTCTCCCCTGCCAAGGACTCTGGGCCTGTTGCTCTGATGTGCTCTCCCCTGCCAAGGACTCTGGGCCTGTTGCTCTGATGTGCTGTACCCTGCCCTGCCAAGGACACTGGGCCTGTTGCTCTGATGTGCTCTCCCCTGCCAAGGACTCTGGGCCTGTTGCTCTGATGTGCTCTCCCCTGCCAAGGACTCTGGGCCTGTTGCTCTGATGTGCTCTCCCCTGCCAAGGACTCTGGGCCTGTTGCTCTGATGTGCTGTACCCTGCCCTGCCAAGGACACTGGGCCTGTTGCTCTGATGTGCTCTCCCCTGCCAAGGACTCTGGGCCTGTTGCTCTGATGTGCTGTACCCTGCCAAGGACTCTGGGCCTGTTGCTCTGATGTGCTGTACCCTGCCCTGCCAAGGACTCTGGGCCTGTTGCTCTGATGTGCTCTCCCCTGCCAAGGACTCTGGGCCTGTTGCTCTGATGTGCTGTACCCTGCCCTGCCAAGGACACTGGGCCTGTTGCTCTGATGTGCTCTCCCCTGCCAAGGACTCTGGGCCTGTTGCTCTGATGTGCTGTACCCTGCCCTGCCAAGGACACTGGGCCTGTTGCTCTGATGTGCTCTCCCCTGCCAAGGACTCTGGGCCTGTTGCTCTGATGTGCTGTACCCTGCCAAGGACTCTGGGCCTGTTGCTCTGATGTGCTGTACCCTGCCCTGCCAAGGACTCTGGGCCTGTTGCTCTGATGTGCTCTCCCCTGCCAAGGACTCTGGGCCTGTTGCTCTGATGTGCTGTACCCTGCCCTGCCAAGGACACTGGGCCTGTTGCTCTGATGTGCTCTCCCCTGCCAAGGACTCTGGGCCTGTTGCTCTGATGTGCTCTCCCCTGCCAAGGACTCTGGGCCTGTTGCTCTGATGTGCTGTACCCTGCCAAGGACTCTGGGCCTGTTGCTCTGATGTGCTCTCCCCTGCCAAGGACTCTGGGCCTGTTGCTCTGATGTGCTCTCCCCTGCCAAGGACTCTGGGCCTGTTGCTCTGATGTGCTGTACCCTGCCAAGGACACTGGGCCTGTTGCTCTGATGTGCTCTCCCCTGCCAAGGACTCTGGGCCTGTTGCTCTGATGTGCTCTCCCCTGCCAAGGACTCTGGGCCTGTTGCTCTGATGTGCTGTACCCTGCCCTGCCAAGGACACTGGGCCTGTTGCTCTGATGTGCTCTCCCCTGCCAAGGACTCTGGGCCTGTTGCTCTGATGTGCTGTAACCTGCCAAGGACTCTGGGCCTGTTGCTCTGATGTGCTGTACCCTGCCCTGCCAAGGACACTGGGCCTGTTGCTCTGATGTGCTCTCCCCTGCCAAGGACTCTGGGCCTGTTGCTCTGATGTGCTCTCCCCTGCCAAGGACTCTGGGCCTGTTGCTCTGATGTGCTGTACCCTGCCAAGGACTCTGGGCCTGTTGCTCTGATGTGCTCTCCCCTGCCAAGGACTCTGGGCCTGTTGCTCTGATGTGCTGTACCCTGCCCTGCCAAGGACACTGGGCCTGTTGCTCTGATGTGCTCTCCCCTGCCAAGGACTCTGGGCCTGTTGCTCTGATGTGCTCTCCCCTGCCAAGGACTCTGGGCCTGTTGCTCTGATGTGCTGTACCCTGCCCTGCCAAGGACACTGGGCCTGTTGCTCTGATGTGCTGTACCCTGCCAAGGACTCTGGGCCTGTTGCTCTGATGTGCTCTCCCCTGCCAAGGACTCTGGGCCTGTTGCTCTGATGTGCTCTCCCCTGCCAAGGACTCTGGGCCTGTTGCTCTGATGTGCTGTACCCTGCCCTGCCAAGGACACTGGGCCTGTTGCTCTGATGTGCTGTACCCTGCCAAGGACTCTGGGCCTGTTGCTCTGATGTGCTCTCCCCTGCCAAGGACTCTGGGCCTGTTGCTCTGATGTGCTCTCCCCTGCCAAGGACTCTGGGCCTGTTGCTCTGATGTGCTGTACCCTGCCCTGCCAAGGACACTGGGCCTGTTGCTCTGATGTGCTGTACCCTGCCAAGGACTCTGGGCCTGTTGCTCTGATGTGCTCTCCCCTGCCAAGGACTCTGGGCCTGTTGCTCTGATGTGCTCTCCCCTGCCAAGGACTCTGGGCCTGTTGCTCTGATGTGCTGTACCCTGCCAAGGACTCTGGGCCTGTTGCTCTGATGTGCTGTACCCTGCCAAGGACTCTGGGCCTGTTGCTCTGATGTGCTGTACCCTGCCCTGCCAAGGACTCTGGGCCTGTTGCTCTGATGTGCTCTCCCCTGCCAAGGACTCTGGGCCTGTTGCTCTGATGTGCTGTACCCTGCCAAGGACACTGGGCCTGTTGCTCTGATGTGCTCTCCCCTGCCAAGGACTCTGGGCCTGTTGCGCTGATGTGCTCTCCCCTGCCAAGGACTCTGGGCCTGTTGCTCTGATGTGCTCTCGCCTGCCAAGGACTCTGGGCCTGTTGCTCTGATGTGCTGTACCCTGCCAAGGACTCTGGGCCTGTTGCTCTGATGTGCTCTCCCCTGCCAAGGACTCTGGGCCTGTTGCTCTGATGTGCTGTACCCTGCCCTGCCAAGGACTTTGCACTTCCCGATTGTGATTCACCAGTGCATAGTCTATGGCATTTGCACATGATTTTGAGAGTTGCTGTTGTCTACTTATGTTGTGTAGCTACATCTGTGCAATATGTGAATAAATACAGTACATTATGGTGTGTTTTCTCTGTCTCCTTACTGATTAAAGTCATTTTCTTGTTTGATTGAGTTCCATGGTCTATTTTGTACATCACCATTGCAAGGTTGTATGTGGCCATATGATTTTTAGACAGGGGGACAGGTTCTTCAGTCCATTGTGGCCCTGCTGATGTTGTACTCTGTGATGGTTATTTGGCAGGCCATGCAGTTTTCGTGTGGGTGAATTGCTATTGCTGCATACACTGTTCACAGGTCACCTTGGGGGACACTGGCAGCACAGGGTGTGCAGCTGTGCTGTGGTGTAGTAGATGTTTATGATGTGATGAGGTGTGTGTTTCCCATTCTGTGTGCCCTGGCGTGTATGTGTATGGTCGTCTTGTGTTGGCCCTTGGTCCTGGTGGCATGGCTTACATGGCATGTGTGTGGCAGAGGTGTGCAGTGTGAAGGGTGTTAGTTTGTAGTGTATGTATGTGTGCCCCTGTATGGTGTGAGACACACATGTGTCAGGCAGGAGTTGTATGCCTGTTGTATGTTTTGTCTTGCCCTGTGTGGATGTTTGTATTCAATTGTGTGGGCTGTGGGGAGTGCACTGGTGTTGTGTGTCCGTTGTCAGGCAATCCTGCTGTGCCTTTGTCCCTGGTTGTGTGTCGCAGTGTGTGTGTATTGTGCTTGTTGTTACAGTGCTTGTTGATGTGCAAGGGGGTGCACGGGATTGGCACCTGGCCTGTGACTACTTCGGGTGGTGTGCAGTGTTGGTCGGGGTGGTGTGTCGCTGTGATGTTTGGAATGTGTCCATGCCTTGCTGTTGCCCTGCCTTCTGCATTGTGCGCATGTGTTGACCGCGGCGGTGACGTGTCCGTGACCGTGACGTTGCTGCAGGTTGGCCGACGTTGTGTGTTCCGGATCCCGTGGGGTGCCTTGTTCTGAGGTGGGTGATGTGTGGGTGCCCATGTGGATGTGTTGTGCCCCCCAGCAGGATGCCAGTGTTGTGCTTGGGACCTGTGTCGGCATGTGTGTTGTGTGGTGTATATGTGTAGTGACGTACCTGCGGCGGCGTCCGCGGCGGCCCATCTGGCGATAGTGTTGCAGCAGGTACATGACCGGATGCATGTGGAGGGCTGGGTCCATGGGGTTCATGTCGGATCTCGGCGTGCGTGCTCCGCTGTAGACTTTCCGCCTGCTAGAGCTGTGCGGTGTCTCCGGCGCGGTGCGTCAGCTTGTTTGGCCCATCCTAATATGTCGAGCGGGGCGGACGTCATCGACCGCGGCGGAGGGTCTCGATTGGCTGCAGCCGCCGCGGTGGCGGGCGCACCTTGATGGCGGAGCGAGGCGCTCCGCGGCGGACGGGAAATGACCTGTGTTTACATATCCTAATGTGGCGGACGTGATTTCCACTGCTAGCGGGCGGAAAAAGCTGTTTTTCCGCCCCGCCATCGTTTCGGTAGTGCCACCGCCCGCTATCCTAATGGACCCCATAGTGTGTTAGAATATCGAATGTAAAAATATAGAAAGTTAGAATATCGAAATTATTAATATAGAGTGTAAGAATATTTATAATAGTATTTTAGATTGTAAAATATGTTATTTAAGTTATAAAAAAAATATATTTTTATATAATTTTTAATAAATAATTTTTAAAAAAATTCTTTTAAAAAATGTACAATGAAGTTTAGGAGCGGGATGTGGGTTTTTAGGGGAATAGGGTGGGGAGTGTTTTAAAAAAGGTAATTTGGAATTTATTTTTATTTTTTATAAAAAATATATTTTTTTAAAAATTTAAATAAAAGTATAATAAAAATTAGGAGCGGGATGTGGGTTTTTAGGGGAATAGGGTGGGGAGTCTTAAAAAAGTGAAATTTGAATTTTTTTTTGTAAAAAAATAAAATTTAAAAAATATTCAAATAAAAGTGTAAGAAAATTTATGAGCTGGATGTGGGTATTTAGGGGAATAGGGTGGGGATTGTTTTTAAAAAGTGAAAATTGAAATATTTTTTTTTTAAATTTAAAAAAAATAAAAAAATGTATAAAGAAATTTAGGAGTAGTATGTGTGTTTTTAGGGAAATGTGTGGGGAGTGCACTACAAATGTGTTTTTAAAAAAAAATATTTAAAAAACAAAATTTGGATTTTTTTTTTACATTTGTAATAAAATTTAGGAGTGGGTTGTGGGTTTTTAAGGGGAATTGGGTGGGGGCTGTTATAAAAATTGAAATTTGTAATATTTATTTTAAATTGTTATAATAAAAACATTTAAAAATGTATACTAAAATTTAGGAATGGGATGTGGGTTTTTAGGGGAATCTAGTTGGGATTGTTTTAAAATTATAAATTTGTAAAACAAAAATTCTACATTTAAAATTTCAAAAAAATATTTCAAAATTTTAATAATTTATACCTAAATTTAGGAATGGGATGTGGCTTTTTAGGGGAATAGGGTGGGGAGTGTTTTAAAAAACTTGAATTTGTAAATTTTATTTAATTTTTTTTTAATTAAATAAAAAATATATATCTATTAAATAAATAGAAAATTATATTGGTTTTGGGTATAGTACATTCCCTGACTTTGTAGTTGGTGCAGTGGGATTAGTTAATTATATTGTTTAATTGTCCAGCACCTTCCCTGAGTTAGTACTTAGTGGAGTTGGAATAGTAAATTATATTGTTTGAGTGTCCAGCACCTTCCATGAGTTTATAGTTGGTGGAGTTGGAATAGTAAATTATATGGGTTTTGTGTCCAGCACCTTCCCTGACTTTCTACTTGGTGGAGTGGGAATAGTAAATTATATGGGTTTTGTGTCCAGCACCTTCCCTGAGGTTGTACTTGGTGGAGTTGGAATAGTAAATTATATGGGTTTAGTGTCCAGCACCTTCCCTGAGTTTGTACTTGGTGGAGTAGGAATAGTAAATTATATGGGTTTTGTGTCCAACACCTTCCCTGAGTTTGTACTTGGTGGAGTAGGAATAGTAAATTATATGGGTTTTGTGTCCAGCACCTTCCCTGAATTTGTACTTGATGGAGTGGGAATAGTAAATTATATGGGTTTTGTGTCCAGCACCATCCCTGAGTTAGCACTTGGTGGATTGGGAATAGTAAATAATATTGTTTGAGTGTCCAACACTTTCCCTGAGTTTGTACTTGGTGGAGTTGGAATAGTGAATTATATGGGTTTAGTGTCCAGCACCTTCACTGAGTTTGTACTTGGTGGAGTAGGAATGGTAAATTATATGGGTTTTGTGTCCAGCACCTTCCCTGAATTTGTACTTGGTGGAGTGGGAATAGTAAATTATATGGGTTTTGTGTCTAGTACCTTCCTTGAGTTAGTACTTGGTGGAGTGGGAATAGTAAATTATATTGTTTGAGTGTCCAACACCTTCCCTGAGTTTATAGTTGGTGGAGTTTGAATAGTAAATTATATGGGTTTTGTGTCCAGCACCTTCCCTGAATTTGTACTTAGTGGAGTGGGAATAGTAATTTATCTGGGTTTTGTGTCCAGCACCTTCCCTGAGTTTGGACTTGGTGGAGTTGGAATAGTAAATTATATGGGTTTTGTGTACAGCACCTTCCCTGAATTTGTACTTGGTGGAGTGTGAATAGTAAATTATATGGGTTTTGTGTCTAGTACCTTCCTTGAGTTAGTACTTGGTGGAGTGGGAATAATAAATTATATTGTTTGAGTGTCCAACACCTTCCCTGAGTTTATAGTTGGTGGAGTTGGAATAGTAAATTATATGGGTTTTGTGTCCAGCACCTTCCCTGACTTTCTACTTGGTGGAGTGGGAATAGTAAATTATATGGGTTTTGTGTCCAGAACCTTCCCTGAGTTTGTACTTGGTGGAGTTGGAATAGTAAATTATATGGGTTTAGTGTCCAGCACCTTCCCTGAGTTTGTACTTGGTGGAGTAGGAATAGTAAATTATATGGGTTTTGTGTCCAACACCTTCCCTGAGTTTGTACTTGGTGGAGTAGGAATAGTAAATTATATGGGTTTTGTGTCCAGCACCTTCCCTGAATTTGTACTTGGTGGAGTGGGAATAGTAAATTATATGGGTTTTGTGTCCAGCACCATCCCTGAGTTAGTACTTGGTGGATTGGGAATAGTAAATAATATTGTTTGAGTGTCCAACACTTTCCCTGAGTTTGTACTTGGTGGAGTTGGAATAGTAAATTATATGGGTTTAGTGTCCAGCACCTTCACTGAGTTTGTACTTGGTGGAGTAGGAATAGTAAATTATATGTGTTTTGTGTCCAGCACCTTCCCTGAATTTGTACTTGGTGGAGTGGGAATAGTAAATTATATGGGTTTTGTGTCTAGTACCTTCCTTGAGTTAGTACTTGGTGGAGTGGGAATAGTAAATTATATTGTTTGAGAGTCCAACACCTTCCCTGAGTTTATAGTTGGTGGAGTTTGAATAGTAAATTATATGGGTTTTGTGTCCAGCACCTTCCCTGAATTTGTACTTGGTGGAGTGGGAATAGTAATTTATCTGGGTTTTGTGTCCAGCACCTTCCCTGAGTTTGGACTTGGTGGAGTTGGAATAGTAAATTATATGGGTTTTGTGTCCAGCACCTTCCCTGAATTTGTACTTGGTGGAGTGTGAATAGTAAATTATATGGGTTTTGTGTCTAGTACCTTCCTTGAGTTAGTACTTGCTGGAGTGGGAATAGTAAATTATATTGTTTGAGTGTCCAACACCTTCCCTGAGTTTATAGTTGGTGGAGTTGGAATAGTAAATTATATGGGTTTTGTGTCCAACACCTTCCCTGAATTTGTACTTGGTGGAGTGGGAATAGTCATTTATTTGGGTTAAGGGTTTAGCACCTTCTCTGACTTTATACTTTGTGGAGTGGGAATGATAAATTATTTGAGTTGACTGTTCAGCATTTTGGTAGAATATATAGTTGATGGAGTGGGAATAGTAAATTGTAATATATGAATGTTTAGTATTTTGTGAGAGTATATGTAATGATATTGAGTATGTTTAACTCATGTTGTATGGTGAAATTATTATAATAACATTAATTATTGTAATTGTTAGTAATTAAAAATTAATTAATCAGGGTCACAGCATGTTTTAAATATTTTATTATTTTCAAAAAGTAGGTAATAAAATAAGAAATCAGAAAATAATTTTATTCGACATTTTTAAATGTTATCTGTACATTTTTATTTTCATGAAATATATAAAAAATATTGAAATTTTCATCATAGTTGTACATTTGTTTCCAAAAATTATTATTGCAAACATAATTTAGTACAATTATTTTTAAGTAAAATAATATGTATTAAGTGTACATTTTTTTGTTTATTTCACAGTTTTTAATGTAAAAATAAAGATTAATTAGACAAGTCATACACAACAATTATTTTTAGAAAAAGGTAGGTTTTGTTAACATTAATATAATATTTACATTTGTGATTTTTGAAATAAGTTATTATTATTAATATATAAAATATTAATAATAATAATTTTAACAGATACATTGCTAATGTTTTTAGGTAAAATATAGGTTTATACAAACAGTAAATTTTAGTACTTTTAATAACAGTATTGTATATTCATACAGTTAGGTAAGTAATTTTTAATAAGGTAAATGTTTGTTTATTTAATGTACAGTCATTGAAAATAACATATAGTACATTGGAATAATTTTTATAACAATATAACATTTTTGTTTCATTAAAAAAAATACAATAGTTACATAATATATATTGTAACATGTGTAAAATAATTTTAGAATGTTACTTAATGTTAATATAAATGGAACTATTTGTTTGTTTGGAACTATTTTGTAACTGCGCCATGTTATTTTGGGTCATTTCGACTTGGAAGAGCTTGCGGTTGGAGGCTGCTTCGCCTGTGGAAGGGTAAGTTTAATTTCAAGTACTTTATTTAAGTTATATGTTTAGTTTGAGTGTTTGTGGAGTGTGTGTAGGTTTTTTATTGTTTGGTAGTTGTAGGATGTGTGTGTTTTAGGCAGTAGTTATGGTTATTGTTTTGGTTGCGGTTTACTAGCTTTGGGTTCGTTTGTTGATGAGGTAGGAATAGGATTAGAAATGTAACTTAGGGGTCCATTTGGATGTCGGGCAGATTGCCTCCGCCAGGGTAGCGGTGGCCACCGCCACCCTGGCGGAGGCAATCCGCCCGACATCCTTCCCTGCATTCCCTCCGCCATATTACGATGGCGGAGGGGACCGCAGCGGTGGGAAACTCCGCCCGCCTGTTTTCCACCCCAGTCGCCTTGCGGCCGGGGCGGAAAAGGGATAACATGGTGGCGGTGTCTATCAGACACCGCCAGCCATATTATAATGGGCATTTTTCACGCCACGGGAAGGCATGCGGTCTTCACTCTGGGGGCCCCCTGCGGGCCCCCAGAGTGAAGTACAGTTGGGGGGGTGCACATGGGGGGTACCTGTGGTACCCCCCTTCATTGTCATTTGCAAAGCAGCAGGCACCGCGCGGTGCCTGCCCCTTTGCAAATTAAAATGTGAAAGTGCATTTTCAGCATTGTGGCGGGCGGTGCAGAGAGCACCACCCGCCACAATGCTCAAAATACAGGATGTGCCCGCCACTGTGGCGGGCACATCCTAATTGCACCCCCGGGACCCCCGCCCTTATGGCGGGCGGTCCCGATTTATGATAGGATGACGGGCGGGCAAAGTCCGCCCGTCATCCTAATGGACTCCTTAATGTTTTGTATTATGTTTAAAAATGTTTTATATTGTATGTTGGGGTGCATTGTGTGTGGGTGGGTATTTTTTTTCTTCTATTTTACAGGTACTTCATGTGGATGTCGTTTTTGGGAGAAGATAGCGTTTTTTTCTAAGAAGGGTCTCTATTATTTTTTAATATATTAGAGACACACTTTCTAACATTTTCGGTTTTTCCTGGAGCATTTTTTATATTTTACACTATTTTCGGGTTTTTAATGGGTTATCTTTGGATCTATTATGGAGAAGAATCGTTATGGATGTGTTTTTTTTATTTCATTTACATTACATTTACATGGAACGTTTTTTCTGTTTTTGTGAACTATTTTCGGGTTTTTAAGGGTTTTCGAGTGGATTGTGTTGGAGAAGAAGTTTTTTGGATTTCGTGTTATTTTTGGATGATCTCGTTTGAATTATTTGGGTGGATTACTTCTAAGGAATGATTTATTTTGTTACAAAGGTTTCTCTTCAGCAACAAAGTGAGTAAGTATTTTTCAATTATTTTTTGGGTGGGATTGTCATTTTATTTTTAATGTAATTTTATGGTATATGTTAGAAATAGTAAGAAAATTCTTTAGATATATTTAAATCAATATATTAAATATATTTGAATAATGTTTTTACAGTTCCTAACATGTGTTCAATATGTATATTTTGGGCTCGATTCCGATCCGGAAAAAAAATCTGCCATATGATTCGTATTCGTAGCCGAATCCGTACAAATGGAAAGCTACCGTGCGACCTGCGTAGTACGATCAATTTCCGCCGTTTTCCGTACGAATCTCAGCGAACCGTACAAACCACAGTCTAACACCCGTACGAATTAGCATCGTAAATCCTACCGTACGATTTGTAAACATGCCGTACAACCACACTAGTACGATCCGGTTCGGAAAGCCTGTACGCGATTTGTACGGCCCTAAGTAGGCACGCATAAAGAATGATTCATACGGAAATCATCGCCTCACAGCAAGCGGCATCAACACATACCACCCGTCTACTGCTCGATGAAGCGTATGCGACCCCCCTACCCGCCAACGGCCCGTACAAGTCACCTGCACGCACAAATACGACATGCACACACCCCGATCAAGCCTACGCGAACCCCCCCACACCCCCAACGGCCCATACAAGTCACCAACACGCACAAAAACGACATGCACACCCCCCCTCAAGCGACCGGGAACCCCCCCTACACCCCCAACGGCCCATACAAGTCACCCGCATGCACAAATATGACACGCACACCCCCCCTCAAGCGACCGTGAACCCCTACACCCGCCAACAGCCCGTACAAGTCACCCGCACGCAAAAATACGACACGCACACCCGCCCTCAAGTGACCGTGAACCCCCTACACCCCCAACGGCCCGTACAAGTCACCCGCACGCACAAATAGGACACGCACACCCCCCTCAAGCGACCACGAACCCCTACACCCGCCAACGGCCCGTACAAGTCACCCGCACACACAAAAATGACACCCACCCCCCCTCAAGCGACTGCGAACCCCTACACCCGCCAACGGACCGTACAAGTCACCGCACGCACAAATACGACACGCACACATCCCGATCAAGCCTACGCAAACCCCCCCACACTCACAACGGCCCGTACAAGTCACCCGCATGCACAAAAACGACACGCACACCCCCCTCAAGAGACCACGAACACCCCCTACACCCCCAACGGCCCGTACAAGTCACCCACACGCACAAATACGACATGCACACCCCCCCTCAAGTGACCGCGTACCCCTACACCCGCCAGCGGCCCGTACAAGTCACCCGCATGCACAAATACGACACGCACACCCCCCTCAAGCGACCACGAACCCTCCCTACACCCCCAACGGCCCGTACAAGTCACCCGCACACACAAATACGACACGCACATCCCCCTCAAGCGACGGCGAACCCCTACTCCCGCCAACTGCCCGTACAAGTCACCCGCACGCATAAATACGACACGCAAACCCTCCCCCCTCAAGCGACCGCAAACCCCTACACCCGCCAACGGCCCGTACAAGTCACCCGCACGCACAAATACGACATGCACACACCCTGATCAAGCCTACGCGAACCCCCCCACACCCCCAACAGCTCATACAAGTCACCCGCACGCACAAAAACAACACGCACCCCCTCTCAAGTGACCGCGAACCCCTACACCCACCAACGGCCCGTACAAGTCACCCGCACAGACAAATACGACACAAACACACCCCGATCAAGCCTACACGAACCCCCCCACACCAATAACAGCCCGTACAAGTCACCCGCATGCACAAAAACGAAACGCACACCCCCCCTCAAGCGACCGCGAACCCCCCCTACACCTCCAACAGCCCGTACAAGTCACCCGCATGCACAAATACAACAAGCACACCCCCCTCAAGCGACCGTGAACCCCTACACCCGCCAACGGCCCGTACAAGTCATCCGCACGCACAAATACGACACGCACACCCCCCCTCAAGCGACCACGAACCCTCCCTACACCCCCAACGGCCCGTACAAGTCACCTCCACGCACAAATACGACACGCACATCCCCCTCAAGCGACCGCGAACCCCTACACCCACCAACGGCCCATACAAGTCACCCGCACGCACAAATACAACATGCACACCCCCCCTCAAGCGACCGCGAACACCCACACCCGCCAACGGCCCATACAAGTCACCCACTCGCACAAATACGACACGCACACACCCCGATCAAGCCTACGTGAACCCCCCCACACCCCCAACGGCCCGTACAAGTCACCCGCACGCACAAATACAACACGCACACCCCCCCTCAAGCGATCGTGAACCCCTACACCTGCCAACGGCCCGTACAAGTCACCCGCACAGACAAATACGACACACACACACCCCGATCAAGCCTACGCAAACCCCCCCACACCGCCAATGGCCCGTGCAAGTCACCCGCACGCACAAAAATGACACGCACACCCCCACTCAAGCGACCGCGAACTCCCCCTACACCCCCAACGGACCGTACAAGTCACCCGCACGCACAAATACGACACGCACACCCCCCTCAAGCGACCGCGAACCCCTACACCCGCCAACGGCCCATACAAGTCACCCGCACGCACAAATACGACACGCACACCCCCCTCAAGCGACCGCGAACCCCTCCTACACCCCCAACGGCCCGTACAAGTCACCCGCATGCACAAATACGACACGCACATCCCCCTCAAGCGACCGCGAAACCCTTCACCCGCCAATGGCCCGTACAAGTCACCCCCATGCACAAATACGACATGCACACCCCCCTCAAGCAACTGCGAACCCCTACACCCGCCAACGGCCAGTACAAGTCACCCACACACAGAAATACGACACGAACACACCTCGATCAAGCCTAGGCGAACCCCCCCATACCCCCAACAGCCCGTACAAGTCACCCGCACGCACAAATACGACACGCACACCCCCCACAAGTGACCACGAACCCCTACACCCGCCAACGGCCTGTACAAGTCACCCCCAGGCACAAATACGACACACACACCCCGATCAAGCCTACGCGAACACCCCCACACCCCCAACGGCCCATACAAGTCACCCGTACGCACAAAAACGACACGCACACCCCCCTCAAGCGACCACGAACCCCCCTACACCCCCAAGGGTCCGTACAAGTCACCTGCTCGCACAAATACGACACGCACACCCCCCTCAAGTGACCGCGTACCCCTACACCCGCCAGCGGCCTGTACAAGTCACCCGCATGCACAAATACGACACGCACACCCCCCTCAAGCGACCACGAACCCTCCCTACACCCCCAACGGCCCGTACAAGTCACCCGCACGCACAAATACCACACGCACATCCCCCTCAAGCGACCGCGAACCCCTACACCCGCCAACTGCCCGTACAAGTCACCCGCATGCATAAATACGACACGCAAACCCTCCCCCCTCAAGCGACCGCAAACCCCTACACCCGCCAACGGCCCGTACAAGTCACCCGCACGCACAAATACGACATGCACACACCCTGATCAAGCCTACGCGAACCCCCCCACACCTCCAACAGCTCATACAAGTCACCCGCACGCACAAAAACGACACGCACCCCCTCTCAAGTGACCGCGAACCCCTACACCCACCAACGGCCCGTACAAGTCACCCGCACAGACAAATACGACACAAACACACCCCGATCAAGCCTACACGAACCCCCCCACACCAATAACAGCCCGTACAAGTCACCCGCATGCACAAAAACGAAACGCACACCCCCCCTGAAGTGACCGCGAACCCCCCCTACACCCCCAACAGCCCGTACAAGTCACCCGCATGCACAAATACAACATGCACACCCCCCTCAAGCGACAGCGAACCCCTACACCCGCCAACGGCCCGTACAAGTCACCCGCACGCACAAATACGACACGCACACCCCCCCTCAAGCGACCACAAACCCTCCCTACACCCCCAACGGCCCGTACAAGTCACCCGCACGCACAAATACGACACGCACATCCCCCTCAAGCGACCGCGAACCCCTACACCCACCAACGGCCCATACAAGTCACCCGCACGCACAAATACGACATGCACACCCCCCCTCAAGCGACCGCGAACACCCACACCCGCCAACGGCCCGTACAAGTCACCCACTCGCACAAATACGACACGCACACATCCCGATCAAGCCTACGTGAACCCCCCCACACCCCCAACGGCCCGTACAAGTCACCTGCACGCACAAATACAACACGCACACCCCCCCTCAAGCGACCGTGAACCCCTACACCTGTCAACGGCCCGTACAAGTCACCCGCACAGACAAATACGACACACACACACCCCGATCAAGCCTACGCAAACCCCCCCACACCGCCAATGGCCCGTGCAAGTCACCCGCACGCACAAAAATGACACGCACACCCCCACTCAAGCGACCGCGAACTCCCCCTACACCCCCAACGGACCGTACAAGTCACCCGCACACACAAATACGACACGCACACCCCCCCTCAAGTGACCGCGTACCCCTACACCCGCCAGCGGCCCATACAAGTCACCCGCACGCACAAATACGACACGCACACCCCCCTCAAGCGACCGCGAACCCCTCCCTACACCCCCAACGGCCCGTACAAGTCACCCGCACGCACAAATACGACACGCACATCCCCCTCAAGCGACCGCGAACCCCTACACCCGCCAACTGCCCGTACAAGTCAGCCGCACGCATAAATACGACACGCAAACCCTCCCCCTTCAAGCGACCGCAAACCCCTACACCCGCCAACGGCCCGTACAAGTCACCCGCACGCACAAATACGACATGCACACACCCTGATCAAGCCTACGCGAACCCCCCACACCCCCAACAGCTCATACAAGTCACCCGCACGCACAAAAACGACACGCACCCCCTCTCAAGTGACCGCGAACCCCTACACCCGCCAACGGCCCGTACAAGTCACCCGCACAGACAAATATGACACAAACACACCCCGATCAAGCCTACACGAACCCCCACACCAATAACAGCCCGTACAAGTTACCCGCATGCACAAAAACGAAACGCACACCCCCCCTCAAGCGACCGCGAACCCCCCTACACCTCCAACAGCCCGTACAAGTCACCCGCATGCACAAATACAACATGCACACCCCCCTCAAGCGACCGCGAACCCCTACACCCGCCAAAACCGTACAAGTCACCCGCACGCACAAAAACGACACGCACACCCCCCCTCAAGCGACCACGAACCCTCCCTACACCCCCAACGGCCCGTACAAGTCACCCGCACGCACAAATACGACACGCACATCCCCCTCAAGCGACCGCGAACCCCTACACCCACCAACGGCCCATACAAGTCACCCGCACGCACAAATACGACATGCACACCCCCCCCTCAAGCGACCGCGAACACCCACACCCGCCAACGGCCCATACAAGTCACCCGCACGCACAAATACGACACGCACACCCCCCTCAAGCGACCGCGAACCCCTCCTACACCCCCAACGGCCCGTACAAGTCACCCGCACGCACAAATATGACACGCACACCCCCCTCAAGCGACCGCGAAACCCTACACCCGCCAACGGCCCGTACAAGTCACCCGCATGCACAAATACAACATGCACACCCCCCTCAAGCGACTGCGAACCCCTACACCCGCCAACGGCCAGTACAAGTCACCCGCACACAGAAATACGACACGCACACACCTCGATCAAGCCTAGGCGAACCCCCCCCACACCCCCAACAGCCCGTACAAGTCACCGGCACGCACAAATACGACACGCACACCCCCCACAAGTGACCACGAACCCCTACACCCGCCAACGGCCTGTACAAGTCACCCGCAGGCACAAATACGACACACACACCCCGATCAAGCCTACGCGAACACCCCCACACCCCCAACGGCCCATACAAGTCACCCGCACGCACAAAAACTACACGCACACCCCCCTCAAGCGACCACGAACCCCCCTACACCCCCAACGGTCCGTACAAGTCACCTGCACGCACAAATACGACACGCACACCCCCCCTCAAGTGACCGCGAACCCCCCCTTACGCCCCCAACGGCCCGTACAAGTCACCCGCACTCACAAATATGACAGGCACACCCCCCCTCAAGCGACCGCGAACCCCTACACCCGCCAACGGCCCATACAAGTCACCCGCATGCACAAAAATGACACACACACCCCCCCTCAAGTGACCGCGAACCCCCCCTACACCCCCAACGGCCCGTACAAGTCACCCGCACAAACAAGTACGACCCGCACACATAACGCGAACCCCTAAACAAGCACAAGGACTTTGCAAACCAGTCGCACAACAACACTAAACATGTCTCCTGTGTACACACCATTGAGAAACATTGTCCTGGCCACATACAAACAGCCAAACAGAGGGCAAAAGTTACACACCCCCATATAACACACACACCACCAATTCAAACTAAGCCACACCCAAAAATGAACCAAAAAAGGGTCCACACATACAACCCAACATCCATTGCAACATACCTTTTTGCAAAAAGAAGAGCCTGCCACCACATCACCTACTGCACCCATTAACCTGCACACATACAACCTATCACCTCCACACCCACACCACCCCCTACACAATCAGACCCACACACCCTCTTCCATACACACCATCACCCTCTCAATCACAAACACCCCACACCATGACCACACCAAAGAATCCAAAGTTCACTAACCCGGAAAATGAGATCCTTACAGATGAAGTCATCAGAGTGGAGGCGCAGCTGTTTGGCGCATTGGTCAGACAGACCAGCATAGCTGAAAAAACTTGCATGTGGGAGAAGATCACTGACAAGGTCAATGCTTTTGCACCCATCAGGTGCACCAGGCAGGAATGCCAGGCCAGGTGGTATGATCTGCGGAGGATGGTCAAGAAGAAGATGGACCAGGACTACGCCTCTGCACACCACACTGGAGGTAGTGGTCCCCGCAGACCTCCAGTATACCAGCCCTGGGAGGAGAAAGTCATGGCTCTGCTGCCACTGGTGGGAGTACACGGAATAGAAGGAGCCGTTGAGCCTGGTGAGTTAAAAAACAAAACATGTAATATGGGTGGACTTACAACAGTGCACAGCAGTATGGGGGTGGGTGGCCATGAGTCCCAGCAGTACACAACAGTATGGGGGTAGTTGCAAGGGGGAGGCTGAAAGGGTGGAAGGTGTAGGGCAGGAGGCTGCTCTCATCCCATATGTCCCAGGTACACACCCAAGCACCATGCTCAATGCACAGGGAGTGTGAAATTACAGACAAGATAGTAGACCACAGCTTACCCTAACTTTTCATGTGGTTGACACATGTTTTGGAGATGTGTACAGGTGACTGATATGTTTTTCTTATTCTCCTTGCCAACAGCATCATCAGCACAATCGGGAGAAGACACAGGCACGGACCACACAGAGGGACCCAGCGACAGTGCCACCTGCTTTGAGGAGTCAGAGGGAGGCAGTGGCACGGAGGGTGAGGAGAGTCTGTGGGCTGGACCCCATGTGACCGACACCTCCTACCATGCGGACGGCTCAGAATCAGACTCTCAGGAGGAGGGGGAATATGCAGAAATGCCCTCTTCTTAATCTTTGGCTGGCCTCTCCTCCCCCAATACCATCTCCACCCTCCCAGTTCTTAGGGTCCCTAGGGTCCGTGCTAGCTCCCGTGTCTCCTTTGGTCCCGGCACCGCAGCCCCAGCCTCTGTGTCCCCTGCTGCCCTCAGTGCTGAGTCTGTGGACCTACTCCGTCAGATTGTAGTAGGTCAGACATCCATGTTGACTGTCCTCCATAGACATACACGACTCATTACACAGTTGTTGTCGTTCATGGAGGGCTTGTCATCTGGCATGTCTGATCTACGTCGGAGTGTGGCTGCCATAGAGTCAACACTGACGGCAGCTCTGTCCACCCAGCAGCATCTGCCCCCCCATCCTTCTGACCCATCCACCTCAGCCTCTCCCATACCTTCCCAACGTACACGCAGACGCCACAGGTCAGACACCCAAACAGACACACCCAGCACACCCACACATCAGGCAAAGCGCAAATCACCACGCACCCAATCTCAAGGGGATGTAGGCACACCCACAGGGAGAGGGGACAGACATCACACACGCATCCACAGACCCGCGACAATAGACTCACAACCCTCTACCTCCACCCCCAATGTGTCCCCAGGTTCAGGTGGTAGTTTTTCAGAACTGGCTGAAGTGTGCAGCCAAGTTTATCTTTCAACTTTCTGCAATGCACCGGCCAGTGTGGATGAATCCACACCACCTGCACCCAGTACACCTGTCTTTCCCTCTCCTGTCCCTGCGGTGCTGGAGGATTCCACAGATGATGCCCCCACTGCGGATTGAACTCCATGTGCAGGCAAGTTTTGGGTGTGTCAACATCCATGAAGGCGCAAACTGTTATTCTCACTTGTTTGGACTGGCCATTGGCCTTCTGTGAGCAAGGACTCTTATTTGCGTTGGAACCAGCTGAATAAAGCTATTTATTTTTGTTTCTGAACTTTAGTTTGTCTGATAATGGCTTTGACTGCTGTGTGCCTGGGAGCTTGTGTGATGTTCAAATTTGGGTATAGTAACATGTGTCTATTTCCTGATGGTAATGAGGTTAACAATGGTATGTTTCTGCTTTTATGGCTGGGCACTGCTGGGGGTCTTAGCCACACACACTGTTATGCTGGGCACTGCTGGCCACTGCTGGGGGTCTTGGCCACACACACACTCAAATGCTGGGCACTGCTGGGCACTGGTGGTGGTCTTGGCCACACACACCCTATGCTGCTGGGCAATGCTGGGCACTGCTGGGGGTCTTAGCCATAAACACACTCTTATGCTGGGCACTGCTGCGCACTGCTGGGGGTCTTGGCCACACACACACTCTAATGCTGGGCACTGCTGGGCACTGGTGGGGGTCTTGGCCACACACACCCTATGCTGCTGGGCACTGGTGGGGGTCTTAGCCACACACACACTCTAATGCTGGGCACTGCTGGGCAATGCTGGGCACTGGTGGGGGTCTTAGCCACAAACACACTCTTATGCTGGGCACTGCTGGGCAATGCTGGGCACTGGTGGGGGTCTTAGCCACAAACACACTCTTATGCTGGGCACTGCTGGGCAGTGGTGGGGGTCTTGGGCACACACACCCTATGCTGCGGGGCACTGGTGGGGGTCTTAGCCACACACATACTCTAATGCTGGGCACTGCTGGGGGTCTTAGCCACACACGCTGTAATGCTGGGCACTGCTGGGCACTGCTGGGGGTCTTGGCCACACACACACTCAAATGCTGGGCACTGCTGGGCACTGGTGGGGGTCTTGGCCACAGACACCCTATGCTGCTGGGCAATGCTGGGCACTGTTGGGGGTCTTAGCCATAAACACACTCTTATGCTGGGCACTGCTGTGCACTGCTGGGGGTCTTGGCCACACACACACTCTAATTCTGGGCACTGCTGGGCACTGGTGGGGGTCTTGGCCACACACACCCTATGCTGCTGGGCACTGGTGGGGGTCTTAGCCACACACACACTCTAATGCTGGGCACTGCTGGGCAATGCTGGGCACTGGTGGGGGTCTTAGCCACAAACACACTCTTATGCTGGGCACTGCTGGGCAATGCTGGGCACTGGTGGGGGTTTTAGCCACAAACACACTCTTATGCTGGGCACTGCTGGGCACTGGTGGGGGTCTTGGGCACACACACCCTTTGCTGCGGGGCACTGGTGGGGGTCTTAGCCACACACATACTCTAATGCTGGGCACTGCTGGGGGTCTTAGCCACACACGCTGTAATGCTGGGCACTGCTGGGCACTGGTGGGGGTCTTAGCCACAAACACATTCTTATGCTGGGCACTGCTGGGCACTTGTGGGGGTCTTAGCCACAAACACACTGTTATGCTGGGCACTGCTGGGCACTGGTGGGGGTCTTAGCCACACACACACTGTAATGCTGGGCACTGCTGGGCACTAGTGGGGGTCTTAGCCACACACACTGTAATGCTGGGCACTGCTGGGCACTGATGGGGGTCTTTGCCACAAACGAACTCTAATGCTGGGCACTGCTGGGCACTGGTGGGGGTCTTAGCCACAAAAACACTGTTATGCTGGGCACTGATGGGCGCTGGTGGAGGTCTTAGCCACAAACACACTCTAATGCTGGGCACTGCTGGGCACTGCTGGGGGTCTTAGCTACACACACACTCTAATGCTGGGCACTGGTGGGGGTCTTAGCCACACACACTGTTATGCTGGGCACTGCTGTGCACTGGTGGGGGTCTTAGCCACACACACACTCTAATGCTGGGCACTGCTGGGCAATGCTGGGCACTAGTGGGGTCTTAGCCTCAAACACACTCTTATGCTGGGCACTCCTGGGCACTGGTGGGGGTCTCGGCCACACACACACTCTAGTGCTGGGCACTGCTGGGCACTGGTGGGGGTCTTGGCCACACACACCCTATGCTGCTGGGCACTGCTGGGCTCTGGTGGGGGTCTTAGCCACACACACACTCTAATGCTGGGCACTGCTGGGGGTCTTAGCCACACACACACTCTAATGCTGGGCACTGCTGGGTATGTTTTCTACATATCACTTAGACTTACACTGACACTGCAGACGTATGTCCCACACGTCTCACTATTACACTGGTGTTATGCGGTACCGTACCGTACCCCGAGGTGGATGACATATGTGCGGCACGTCTCACTGTTACACTGGTGATATGCGCTAGCAAGCAGTACCCCGAGATCAATGACGTTGGTGCGGCACGTCTCACTATTACACTGGTGATATGCGGTAGCGTACCGCACCCCGAGATCGATGACGTAGGTGCGGCACGTCTGACTATTACACTGGTGATATGCGCTAGCGTACCGTACCCCGAGATCGATGATGTTGGTTCGGCACGTCTCACTATTACACTGGTGATATGCGCTAGCGTACCATACCCCGAGATAGATGATGTTGGTGCGGCACGTCTCACTATTACACTGGTGATATGCGCTAGTGTACCATACTCCGAGATAGATGATGTTGGTGCGGCACGTCTCACTATTACACTGGTGATATGTGCTAGCGTACCGTACCCCGAGATCGATGACATTGGTGCGGCACGTCTCACTATTACACTGGTGATATGCGGTAGCGTACCGCACCCCGAAATCGATGACGTAGGAGCGGCACGTCTCACTATTACACTGGTGATATGCCCTAGCGTACCGTACCTCGAGATCGATGACGTTGGTGCGGCACGTCTCACTATTACACTGGTGATATGCGGTAGCGTACCGCACCCCGAAATCTATGACGTAGGTGCGGCACGTCTGACTATTACACTGGTGATATGCGGTAGCGTGCCACACCAAGAGATCGATGACGTAGGTGCGGGACGTCTGAGTATTACACTGGTGTTATGCAGTAGCGTGTGTCGCTACGTACCCCAACATTACAGGCATTTGATGGGGATGTGCGCGTGTGGCACCACGTACAGGTATGTTTGACTTCGTTGTACTCACCATCTGCGCCGTCGTCGGTTTCTATGTACGAGGTGGTGGGCGTACAGGACTGGTATGACACGGACGATGGGGTTCATGTCTTGTTTGTCGCGTACCGGGGTGCGGGTCGGGCCGGACTCTGCTTTTACTGCAGTTCTTGACTCTTGTAGCAAAAAAGCCGTACGGAGTGTCTTCAACACGGATCGTACTTCCTGGTACGGATGACGCAGTCTATTTACGTTCGGACATAGCGTGAAGCGTCAACCGAATGCCATTCGTATGGACTTTCGATTTGTACGGAGTTTTTTACAGGTCGTAGGGAGTGACGCTTTGGATTGGGATCGTACTTGCAGATTCGTACGGAGACGTGTAAGGTACGATTCGTACAGGGAAAAACGCTTCGTACGGAAAATCGAAGCGCTTTTTTACCGGATCGGAATCGGCCCCTTTGTGTACTTAGGTAGACGTTCCACCAGGGGATTTGGAATTTAGAATGCCTTCTGTGTCCTGATCTGTGTAGTCTCCCTACCCCTGTATCTTCGAAATAATCTACTATAATAAACGTAGGCCAGTGCAATTAATTTTTTTACCTGGTAGGCAAAAGTACTGTCAGTGCAGTATTGGGTGCTTAGGGCAGATTTTTGTATATGTTTCCATATACATTTGTTAAAGTGGTAGTAGCAACCTTGGATTGCTGTGTGGGGGTAGGTCTTCAGAATTGTATTTATCATTGCTTTCTCAAAGTCAATGATAATTTTTTGGGGGAAGTAATTATTTGTTAGGTCTTTTATTTTATTTAGTACCTCAGTATAGGTTGTTTGTTGTTTGTTGGGTAGTAGGGCATATATGAAGGGGATATTGCAGTTTTGATAGTGTACATGGATGGTGTATAATTGGTAGAATGGTTTTGGGCACACTGAGAATGTGCCGTCCATCATCCATGTTTCACATTGGTGTAATTTCACCATATTGTCTGCTGTAGCAAACATTATAATTCTTTTTTCTTTAGATGCATTGTCATATATGATGAAAGGTTCGTTATTATGGCTTATTGTTAGTTCAGAGGGAATTTGAACTTGCTCAAATGTTTTTGGGGCAGGTGGTGTAGCTGTAGTTGTTCTTTTTTGCCTAGCTATTGTCCTTTTTAGAGAATCTATAGTAGGGAGTTGGCTAGCTGCATGTTGGGGGAGAGTTCTTAGATGGTCTTTAAGAATAGTTGTAGATGGGCGGTCTGTGTTAGTGCTTGGTTCTTTTAGTGAGTCGAGCATTTGTCTAATTTCTATTTCTGTCACGTTAGGAGGGTGGTTATTTTCAGTTGTGTTAGTTACAGTTGTTTCATAAGTTATAGCACGACCTTAACATTTATTACTGTAATATTTGCTGCATTTCCAAAACACTTTCAATTGATGTTGTTTTTCTTGGGTATATGTATAGCCCATATAACAAAGAAGCATTTTGCCTTTCTGTGAAGTTACAAATTTAGCCTCTTCTTTCATTGTTCTGGTTTCTTTCTACAGTAAATAAATGTTACATAGAGAAATTTAGATTTGTTTTACGTTTATCATTACATTTATCACAGTTTCACAGTATATTTACCCGTTTTTCAGTTGTTTGGAGAGCTGTGCTTTGTTTTTTGATGGTTTTCTTCTCTGTTTCTTTTGTTGTTGGCTCTGTTGGTAAAAGTAAAATCATTTATTGTATATGTTTTGTTTACAATTATTGGATTCCTTTTCATTTGGAAGTTTTCTTTCTAAGTTTCGTTTTATAAGTAGTCTCTGTTATTTTAGTTTGTATACTTACTTTGTTTTTAGAGTTGATAGGTTTGTAAACGTTGGCCTTTTTTTCTTTAAATGTGGTATATCTGAAAAAAATGGTAAAATTGAAAGAAAATGATTAGTTTATTGTTTAATTTATTATTTGTAGCTTGTAGTGCTAAGCCTAGTAGTTAATGTTAGGTACTTACTTGTGTTTTCTTTATCCTTTGTTTGATGGTAGCAGTGTTCTGTTCTGGTGAAAATTTGGCAGAGTGACCCCTTCTTCACGTTTTGTAGCACCAAGTGGTATCTAATTGTGTGTTTTCTTTTTTTATATAGTGTTTGACTTATGTGTTGGTTGATTTGATTGGTCAATGTAATTGTTTGGTGTTTTTTCTTGGTTGTTAGAGATATTTTGAATTTTTTTGATAGTTATATGATTCGTTTTGTAGATGCTCGGTAATGGTTTTATATTGTGATGTATTTATTTTTCATTCTTTTTATTTAATATTCTTTTGTAATGTGTGCTGAATAATGTTTTTTATGATTATGTTATGTGAACCTATTGTATTGTAAAAATGTTTTATATGTTATAAATGTTGTTGTTTATTTATTGTTTGTTTGTAGTATGTTATATTTTATATAAGTATGCTGATTTATGTTACGATTTACTGTGTTTTTTATCAGATATATTCGTTTATTTATTATGTATAGTGAAGTCGATAATTTGATTTAGCCATATTTTTGTGGTCTATATTTTAGTTTTCGATATTTTTGATTTTGTCTTTATGTGTGTTGAAAGTCGATATATTTTGTTTGCGATATTTTTTAGGGTTGATAATATTGTTTTCGATGTTTTTTATTTGCGATATTGTTTAGTCGATATTTGTGTATTTTTATGTTTAAGTATTGGGAGTCGATATTTTTGTATTCGATATAATTACGTCGATAATTTTTGTACTCGATATTCGGTACGTCGATATTGTTTCAGTGATCCGAAAGGGACATCCGCCCTGATCCAGATTAGCACCACTCTGATGTAGGTTGAGTTCGTAGTATAATAAGCCTGACCTCGCCATCGTCTTTGTAATGCTTCTCCCTCTTTAGCAGTTATATGTGCCTCCTGCAGCAATGCCATTTGTATACCCCTCCAATTTAGGAATGAAAACGGTCACCCGCATGCACAAATACGACACGCACACACCCCGATCAAGCTGTACACACCATTGAGAAACAATGTCCTGGCCACATACAAACAGCCAAACGGAGGGCAAAAGTCACACCCCCCATTATAACACACACACCACCAATTCAAACTAATCCACACCCACAAATGAACCAATAAAAGGGTCCACACATACAACCCAACATCCTTTGCAACATACCTTTTTGCAAAAAGAAGAGCCTGCCACCACATCACCTACTGCACCCATTAACCTGCACACATACAACCTATCACATCTACACCCACACCACCCCTTCACAATCAGACCCACACACCCTCTTCCATACACACCATCACCCTCTCAATCACAAACACCCCACACCATGACCACACCAAAGAATCCAAAGTTCACTAACCCGGAAAATGAGATCCTTACAGATGAAGTCATCAGAGTGGAGGCGCAGCTGTTTGGCGCATTGGTCAGACAGACCAGCATAGCTGAAAAACTTGTATGTGGGAGAAGATCGCTGACAAGGTCAATGCTTTTGCATCCATCAGGTGCACCAGGCAGGAATGCCAGGCAAGGTGGTATGATCTGCGGAGGATGGTCCAGAAGAAGATGGACCAGGACTACGCCTCTGCACACCACACTGGAGGTAGTGGTCCCCGCAGACCTCCAGTATACCAGCCCAGGGAGGAGAAAGTCATGGCTCTGCTGCCACTGGTGGGAGTACACGGAATAGAAGGAGCCGTTGATCCTGGTGAGTTAAAAAACAAAACATGTAATATGGGTGGACTTACAACAGTGCACAGCAGTATGGGGGTGGGTGGCCATGAGTCCCAGCAGTAAAACAACAGTATGGGGGTAGTTGCAAGGGGGAGGCTGAAAGGGTGGAAGGTGTAGGGCAGGAGTCTGCTCTCATCCCATATGTCCCAGGTACACACCCAAGCACCATGCTCAATGCACAGGGAGTGTGAAATTACAGACAAGATAGTAGACCACAGCTTACCCTAACTTTTCATGTGGTTGACACATGTTTTGGAGATGTGTACAGGTGACTGATATGTTTTTCTTATTCTCCTTGCCAACAGCATCATCAGCACAATCTGGAGAAGACACAGGCACGGACCACACAGAGGGACCCAGCGACAGTGCCACCTGCTTTGAGGAGTCAGAGGGAGGCAGTGGCACGGAGGGTGGGGAGAGTCTGCGGGCTGGACCCCATGTGACTGACACCTCCTACCATGTGGACGGTTCGGAATCAGACTCTCAGGAGGAGGGGGAATATGCAGAAATGCCCTCTTCTTAATCTTTGGCTGGCCTCTCCTCCCCCAATACCATCTCCACCCTCCCAGTTCTTAGGGTCCCTAGGGTCCGTGCTAGCCCCCGTGTCTCCTTTGGTCCCGGCACCGCAGCCCCTGCCCCTGTGTCCCCTGCTGCCCTCAGTGCTGAGTCTGTGGACCTACTCCATCAGATTGTAGTAGGTCAGACATCCATGTTGACTGTCCTCCATGGACATACACAACTCATTACACAGTTGTTGTCGTTCATGGAGGGCATGTCATCTGGCATGTCTGATCTACGTCGGAGTGTGGCTGCCATAGAGTCAACACTGACGGCAGCTCTGTCCACCCAGCACCATCTGCCCCTCATCCTTCTGACCCATCCACCTCAGCCTCTCCCATACCTTCCCAACGTACACGCAGACGCCACAGGTCAGACACCCAAACAGGCACACCCTGCACACCCACACACCAGGCAAAGCGCAAATCACCACACACCCAATCTCAAGGGGATTTAGACACACCCACAGGGAGAGGGGACAGACATCACACACGCATCCACAGACCCGCAACAACAGACTCACAACCCTCTACCTCCACCCCCAATGTGTCCCCGGGTTCAGGTGGTAGTTTTTCAGAACTGGCTGAAGTGTGCAGCCAGGTTTATCTTTCAACTTTCTGCAATGCACCGGCCAGTGTGGATGAATTCACACCACCTGCACCCAGTACACCTGTCCTTCCCTCTCTTGTCCCTGCGGTGCCGGAGGATTTCACAGATGATGCCCCCACTGTTTCCACTGCGGATTGAACTCCATGTGCAGGCAAGTCTTGGGTGTGTCAACATCCATGAAGGCGCAAACTGTTATTCTCACTTGTTTGGACTGGCCATTGGCCTACTGTGAGCAAGGACTCTTATTTGCGTTGGATCCAGCCGAATAAAGCTATTTATTTTTGTTTCTGAACTTTAGTTTGTCTGATAATGGCTTTGACTGCTGTGTGCCTGGGAGCTGGTGTGATGTTCAAATTTGGGTATAGTAACATGTGTCTATTTCCTGATGGTAATGAGGTTATCAATGGTATGTTTCTGCTTTTACGGCAGGGCACTGCTGGGGGTCTTAGCCACACACACTGTTATGCTGGGCACTGCTTGGCACTGCTGGGGGTCTTGGCCACACACACACTCAAATGCTGGGCACTGCTGGGCACTGGTGGGGGTCTTCGCCACACACACCCTATGCTGCTGGGCAATGCTGGGCACTGCTGGGGGTCTTAGCCATAAACACACTCTTATGCTGGGCACTGCTGCGCACTGCTGGGGGTCTTGGCCACACACACACTCTATTGCTGGGCACTGCTGGGCACTGGTGGGGGTCTTGGCCACACACACCCTATGCTGCTGGGCACTGGTGGGGGTCTTAGCCACACACACACTCGAATGCTGGGCACTGCTGGGCAACGCTGGGCACTGGTGGGGGTCTTAGCCACAAACACACTCTTATGCTGGGCACTGCTGGGCAATGCTGGGCACTGGTGGGGGTCTTAGCCACAAACACACTCTTATGCTGGGCACTGCTGGGCACTGCTGGGCACTGCTGGGCACTGGTGGGGGTCTTGGGCACACACACCCTATGCTGCGGGGCACTGCTGGGCACTGGTGGGGGTCTTAGCCACACACATACTCTAATGCTGGGCACTGCTGGGGGTCTTAGCCACACACGCTGTAATGCTGGGCACTGCTGGGCACTGGTGGGGGTCTTAGCCACAAACACATTCTAATGCTGGGCACTGCTGGGCACTGGTGGGGGTCTTAGCCACAAACACACTGTTATGCTGGGCACTGCTGGGCACTGGTGGGGGTCTTAGCCACACACACACTGTAATGCTGGGCACTGCTGGGCACTGGTGGGGGTCTTAGCCACACACACTGTAATGCTGGGCACTGCTGGGCACTGGTGGGGGTCTTAGCCACAAACACACTCTAATGCTGGGCACTGCTGGGCACTGGTGGGGGTCTTAGCCACAAACACACTGTTATGCTGGGCACTGATGGGCACTGGTGGAGGTCTTAGGCACAAACACACTCTAATGCTGGGCACTGCTGGGCACTGCTGGGGGTCTTAGCTACACACACACTCTAATGCTGGGCACTGGTGGGGGTCTTAGCCACACACACTGTTATGCTAGGCACTGCTGTGCACTAGTGGGGGTCTTAGCCACACACACACTCTAATGCTGGGCACTGCTGGGCAATGCTGGGCACTGGTGGGGGTCTTAGCCGCAAACACACTCTTCTGCTGGGCACTCCTGGGCACTGGTGGGGGTCTTGGCCACACACACACTCTAATGCTGGGCACTGCTGGGCACTGGTGGGGGTCTTGGCCACACACACCCTATGCTGCTGGGCACTGCTGGGGGTCTTAGCCACACACACACTCTAATGCTGGGCACTGCTGGGGGTCTTAGCCACACACACACTCTAATGCTGGGCACTGCTGGGTATGTTTTCTACATATCATTTAGACTTACACTGACACTGCAGACGTATGTCCCACACGTCTCACTATTACACTGGTGTTATGCGGTACCGTACCGTACCCCGAGGTGGATGACATATGTGCGGCACGTCTCACTGTTACACTGGTGATATGCGCTAGCGAGCAGTACCCCGAGATCAATGACGTTGGTGCGGCACGTCTCACTATTACACTGGTGATATGCGGTAGCGTACCGCACCCCGAGATCGATGACGTAGGTGCGGCACGTCTGACTAATACACTGGTGATATGCGCTAGCGTACCGTACCCCGAGATCGATGATGTTGGTTCGGCAGGTCTCACTATTACACTGGTGATATGCGCTGGTGTACCATACCCCGAGATAGATGATGTTGGTGCGGCACGTCTCACTATTACACTGGTGATATGCGCTAGTGTACCATACTCCGAGAAAGATGATGTTGGTGCGGCACGTCTCACTATTACACTGGTGATATGCGCTAGCGTACCGTACCCCGAGATCGATGACATTGGTGCGGCACGTCTCACTATTACACTGGTGATATGCGGTAGCGTACCGCACCCCGAAATCGATGACGTAGGTGCGGCACGTCTCTCTATTACACTGGTGATATGCTTAGCGCACCGTACCCCGAGATCGATGACGTAGGTGCGGCACGTCTGACTATTACACTGGTGATATGCGGTAGCATGCCACACCCAGAGATCGATGACGTAGGTGCGGGACGTCTGAGTATTACACTGGTGTTATGCGGTAGCGTGTGTCGCTACGTACCCCAACATTACAGGCATTTGATGGGGATGTGCGCGTGTGGCACCACGTACAGGTATGTTTGACTTCGTTGTACTCACCGTCTGCGCCGTCGTCGGTTTCTATGTACGAGGTGGTGGGCATACAGGACTGGTATGACACGGACGATGGGGTTCATGTCTTGTTTGTCGCGTACCGGGGTGCGGGTCGGGCCGGACTCTGCTTTTACTGCAGTTTTTGACTCTTGTGGCAAAAAAGCCGTACGGAGTGTCTTCAACACGGATCATACTTCCTGGTACGGATGACGCGGTCTATTTAGGTTCGGACGTAGCGTGAAGCGTCAGCCGAATGCCATTCGTATGGACTTTCGATTTGTACGGAGTTTTTTACAGGTCGTACGGAGTGACGCTTTGGATTGGGATCGTACTTGCAGATTCGTACGGAGACGTGTACGGGTACGATTTGTACAGGGAAAAACGCTTCGTACGGAAAATCGAAGCGCTTTTTTCCGGATCGGAATCGGCCCCTTTGTGTACTTAGGTAGACGTTCCACCAGGGGATTTGGAATTTAGAATGCCTTCTGTGTCCTGATCTGTGTAGTCTCCCTACCCCTGTATCTTCGAAATAATCTACTATAATAAACGTAGGCCAGTGCAATACATTTTTTTACCTGGTAGGCAAAAGTACTGTCAGTGCAGTATTGGGTGCTTAGGGCAGATTTTTGTATATGTTTCCATATACATTTGTTAAAGTGGTAGTAGCAACCTTGGATTGCTGTGTGGGGGTAGGTCTTCAGAATTGTATTTATCATTGCTTTCTCAAAGTCAATGATACTTTTTTGGGGGAAGTAATTATTTGTTAGGTCTTTTATTTTATTTAGTACCTCAGTATAGGTTGTTTGTTTTTTGTTAAGTAGTAGGGCATATATGAAGGGGATATTGCAGTTTTGATAGTGTCCATGGATGGTGTATAATTGGTAGAATGGTTTTGGGCACACTGAGAATGTGCCGTCCATCATCCATGTTTCACATTGGTGTAATTTCACTATATTGTCTGCTGTAGCAAACATTATAATTCTTTTTTCTTTAGATGCATTGTCATATATGATGAAAGGTTCGTTATTATGGCTTATTGTTAGTTCAGAGGGAATTTGAACTTGCTCAAATGTTTTTGGGGCAGGTGGTGTAGCTGAAGTTGTTATTTTTTGCCTAGCTATTGTCCTTTTTAGAGAATCTATAGTAGGGAGTTGGCTAGCTGCATGTTGGGGGAGAGTTCTTAGATGGTCTTTAAGAATAGTTGTAGATGGGCGGTCTGTGTTAGTGCTTGGTTCTTTTAGTGAGTCGAGCATTTGTCTAATTTCTATTTCTGTCACGTTAGGAGGGTGGTTATTTCCAGTTGTGTTAGTTACAGTTGTTTCATAAGTTATAGCACGACCATAACATTTATTACTGTAATATTTGCTGCATTTCCAAAACACTTTCAATTGATGTTGTTTTTCTTGGGTATATGTATAGCCCATATAACAAAGAAGCATTTTGCCTTTCTGTGAAGTTACAAATTTAGCCTCTTCTTTCATTGTTCTGGTTTCTTTCTACAGTAAATAAATGTTACATAGAGAAATTTAGATTTGATTTACGTTTATCATTACATTTATCACAGTTTCACAGTATATTTATCAGTTTTTCAGTTGTTTGGAGAGCTGTGCTTTGTTTTTTGATGGTTTTCTTCTCTGTTTCTTTTGTTGATGGCTCTGTTGGTAAAAGTAAAAATCATTTATTGTATATGTTTTGTTTACAATTATTAGATTCCTTTTCATTTGGAAGTTTTCTTTCTAAGTTTCGTTTTATAAGTTGTCTCTGTTATTTTAGTTTGTATACTTACTTTGTTTTTAGAGTTGATAGGTTTGTAAACGTTGGCCTTTTTTTCTTTAAATGTGGTATATCTGAAAAAAATGGTAAAATTGAAAGAAAATGATTAGTTTATTGTTTAATTTATTATTTGTAGCTTGTAGTGCTAAGCCTAGTAGTTAATGTTAGGTACTTACTTGTGTTTTCTTTCTCCTTTGTTTGATGGTAGCAGCATTATGTTCTGGTCAAAATTTGGCAGAGTTTCCCCTTCTTCACGTTTTGTAGCACCAAGTGGTATCTAATTGTGTGTTTTCTTTTATTATATAGTGTTTGAATTATGTGTTGGTTGATTTGATTGGTCAATGTAATTGTTTGGTGTTTTTTCTTGGTTGTTAGAGATATTTTGAATTTTTTTGATAGTTATGTGATTCGTTTTGTAGATGCTCGGTAATGGTTTTATATTGTGATGTATTTATTTTTCATTCTTTTTATTTAATATTCTTTTGTAATGTGAGCTGAATAATGTTTTTTATGATTATGTTATGTGAACCTATTGTACTGTAAAAATGTTTTATATGTTATAAATGTTGTTGTTTATTTATTGTTTGTTTGTAGTATGTTATATTTTATATAAGTATGCTGATTTATGTTACAATTTACTGTGTTTTTTATCAGATATATTCGTTTATTTATTATGTATAGTGAAGTCGATAATTTGATTTAGCGATATTTTAGTGGTCTATATTTTAGTTTTCGATATTTTTGATTTTGTCTTTATGTGTGTTGAAAGTCGATATATTTTGTTTGCGATATTTTTTAGGGTTGATAATGTTGTTTTCGATTTTTTTTATTTGCGATATTGTTTAGTCGATATTTGTGTATTTTTATGTTTAAGTATTGGGAGTCGATATTTTTGTATTCGATATAATTACGTCGATAATTTTTGTACTCGATATTCGGTACGTCGATATTGTTTCAGTGATCCGAATGGGACATCCGCCCTGATCCAGATAATCACCACTCTGATGTAGGTTGAGTACGTAGTATAATAAGCCTGACCTCGCTATCGTCTTTGAAATGCATCTCCCTCTTTAGCAGTTATATGTGCCTCCTGCAGCAATGCCATTTGTATACCCCTCCAATTTAGGAATGAAAACTTCTTGTACCGGTTAGTCATAATGTGCATTCCGCTGATATTCCATGAGAGTATTTTGGAGCTCAAGGGAGAAGCCATCGCTCTGCTTGAATATTACTCCAAGGTCTAAACTGGCTCCACATTGATCCCGGTGGTTTCATACCACTAATGTGGACTTTCCCCCATATTAATGGTGAGATGCGACTCGTGGTTCCTCTAATAACTAACAAACAACAGTCATCCCAACTCCCTCTGCCCAGGACAAGCAGACAGCAACCCCTCATCTAAACCTGCAACCCAAACAGAAAGTAGGAGAACCACGCTGTATGATCCTTTGGGGTCATAGTCTATTTGTGCTCTTTGCAAGCAACCTCCCCACCCCACTTTCTGCTCAGGCAAGAAACTTTGCGATCGACCAAGGGGGCAAACCTGCCACATGTTGTCCCCAACTCCACTCCAAGAGGATACATTTCTAGAGTGAGTTTTTGACAACTGCAGCAGCTCAGGGTCAAATTATTTAACTGGAAGTTCAAGGAGTTCTTGCAGGAAGGTCAGTGCTCAACTCTACTGCGGAGCTAGACCCAAGGTCTAAGTTTGAGTTTCGAGCATCCTCTTCATCTCTCGTTGCTGTAGGGTTCTCCTCCTGACTGCTCAGCAAGGCTACCCCCACTATTAACCTTTGAGGCTCTCAGCGAGCCTCTGCTCTGGAGCGGGTCACCCCACTGCAAGCACTGGATTTCTGTTGTGATCTTGGGCGGTGAGGATGCCCATCTTGTGAGCCTGGCTTGCTCCCTCCAGCAAGCGCTGGTCCAACCAAGTCCAAACTCTGCATGACTCTGGAAGAATTGTGTCCCTTTCGGTGTCATGACCCACCATCATGCCAGGAAGAGCATAGCATAGGGGTTTTCCATTTGGTACATCTTTTTCTGCTCTTCTTTAAATGTAAACCTCTGCTGCTGCACCTCTCTCAAGAAAGCTGGGAAGATTGTGACTTTGGCATTGTCAAATACGAGGTATCCCTTCTTCCTCACTTGACTCAACAAGTGATACTACTCTTTATAGTGAAGTAGCCATGCTATCAATGGTCATGGGGGGGGGTCCCAGAAGCAATGGTCTCATCTGTACTCTGTGTGCTCTCTCCAGAGCATAAAAAAGGGACAGACCATCGCCCGCACCTCATCTCTTAGCCACTGTTCCAAGTAAATAAGCATTATACCACCATCAACGCTCTCAGGTAGGCCGACCACTCTGATATTATTGTGGAGTGGTCTGTTTGCAGTGTCTTCTGCTCATAGTTCCAATGAGAGAACTTTAGCCTAATGTAGAAGGCACCTCCACTAGGTCTTTCTCCACTGTGGTTACTCGATCGGCTAGGTGGTTATGATCAACACTTAGGATCCACATGTCGGTTACCAGGTATCTATTTTGGCTTCGAGAGGTGATGGCTTGAACAATATCTTGGAGAGTCGTGCCCTCAAAGAGGCCCCAGCATTGGTTCTGTGTTCTATCATCCTGCGGATGCTCAGCCATTTCGCCTGTGGGAGCACAGTGACATTCAGCTCCTTTTTTTATTCAGTTTCCCTTTGGCAAGAGGGGGAGGGGCTATGCCACCTGCCGGTTTGGGCTGTTTGACCAAGACAGCTGGCCCCCCGTGAGAGCTCTGGACAGAGTCATGAAGACCACAATACACTCCTCTTGTAGGAGCCTCGCTCCACTGAGGTATCCCTTATAGGCAAGTCTCTTCAGGAATTCCACTGCAGTCAGCAGGAGAGGAGGCCCCTGTCCAATATGCAGTGCCCAGAAATTCTCAGATCTCCACAGAGATTGGGCGGCAAGCATGTTCATCCCAGCACTGGAGAGATAATGGTGAGGTGTTCGCCTCATGACTGGGCCACTCAGTCAGGTTATACACCGCCGTGCAGTTCACTGCCCATGCTGTGGTCTGTTAGGCTGTTGGGGGACCGAGGCTGCAGGGGTCTGCTGTTCATGTCTGCACCCATCAGCAATGCCTTTCAGCTGCTGGCCGGCATGTAACCCGCACAGAAGGGCCCTCCATTGTTAGTGCATTGGAAAACTTCTGCCCCTGCAATTGACCAGAGTGTGCCCGGATCCAGGCAGCCCAGATGTCAGAACAGTCCCTTGGGGGCCCAACCTTAGGTCAGTGGGGTCTCAGCCACTAGGCACACAACAGCCTCTGTGCACCCCATGCCTGCCGTTACTTCAGGGTGTATGTCTGCTTTTCTGCCTCAGAGCAGGTAAGCCAAGTGAGCCATCTTTTCTGCAGGTTCCAGGGGATCCCTCTTAGGCCCCCAACTTGCAGGGCCCTCGCAGCTTCATCACTCATCCTCCCCCACGTAAATGCAACAGGCCTGTGATAGTTGCACTGGGTCCTGCAGCAGACAGGAGAGCCTGATAGTTCACTCTGCCTTAGCGCTGTGGCTTTTCAGAATACAGCTGCTGAAAACAGAGGGGGAGGCTCTTCATGTGGTCACACCAGTAAGTGGAGCCCCCAACACGTCCAGCTCACCTCTTTACAATTGCTGGGCTCTTTTTCCATCCGGCTGCTAGCACACCTCAGGGCCCCACCACTCCCGGTCTTCAGGAAATCTTCCTTTCAGGACCCCTTAGTCCAGTAGAAGTTCATGATGCCAGGAGTGCTTTGCCTATTTTGTCCAGTCTCTTCGCTGGTTTGACCTGCTGATCAGGAAATTGCTTTTGATGTGCACCTAGAGAATGGTGGAGATACGTATTAAAATCACCTGAAAGATTGCATTCTGGTTTGCTGTGAGACAATTTCAGGTCAATTAATAACAGTGGCAGTTTCACCCACATTTCTTGTTTTTCCTTTGCTGCAGGATTTATGTATATGTTTAATATATTTAGGGGATTAGTGGTAACCTCGGACCATTTTTTCAGTTTCACTACCAGGGTCCATGGATAAATCTATACTACTATTATAAAGAGAGAACTGTGTCCTTTGAGCCAGGTAAACTCGAAAAGTACACCACCAATCACAACACCCAATACAGCGTTGGAAAGGGGAGGTCCAGGAGATGGACATAGGCTATATAAATGGACACCATATACACTAAAAAGGGGGGGCACCATCAGTGGTAAAGTAGTCCCTTCTGGGCGTTAGATGTGGGCGTTAACATTTAGAGAGGCAAGTTGTGGGTGTTAGATGGCGAGGAGAACATTGAGATGCGTGGAGATGTCACGGTGCAAAACCAAACACACCATTCGCGCTCACAGTGCAGAGTATTTCAACCATTCGTGCTCACAATGCAGCGTATTTCAAACGTGCAATAATCACAGTGCAGCATATTGCAAACACGAAATATTCACTCACACACAGATCTTCGGGTAGGCAGATTCATTGACCTGGGCATTACCGTTGTACGCTGACATCAGGGACGGGGCGCGGCTTGCATTCACAGCCGACCAATCACGCCACATAACTCGCATAACACATGCAAGCCTTGCGAGGAATATTTTATAAATGATTTCACCATTGGTCACGCTCCTGTTTGTCACAGGGGGGTGACCTCAAGCAAAAGAGGTGCGGCTTACGCGGGTAGAACAAGTTGGATAGAGTGAAGAAGAAACCAGCAACGCAGCCTAAACCTGACATTCGGGCACATTACTGTGTAATTAAAAGAACTGTGACATGACAGCAGGCCCGGCGCCGGGCCCTTTAAGCTGGCCTGCTGAGGGAGAACCTTGGGAGGAGGGAACGGTGACAGTCTGTGTCACTCACAGAGGCTGGTCAGGAAGCCGTCCCAGTCACCAGCCAGCACCAAACTTTGACGCGACAGGCCTTTGCCCAGCCTTGTGTGCTCTCCACGGGGAACAAACAGGCCATGTGAGGGAATCGGCGGTGATGGCGCGTGCGCGGTTTGAGATAAGGAACAGATTTAGTTTAGATGTAGTTTGAGGTGAAAGGTCGAAGGTCTGGAGATAGGAGCCTGCAGATAAGCAGATTTCCCTGAGCGAGACAACAGGGAGGGGAATCCCATATCCGGGGGTTTTCACATGTATTGTGGTCCAGGCACAGAGAGAGCCAGGGGCGATTTTCTCAGGGTAACTCACATTTTTTTTCACAGTATTTCTGAATAATACGGTATCCTGGATTTATTTGTTTTTTGATGCATTTTGCACCAAGTACAATGCATTTCTTCACACTTAAACATATGAGTGTATTATATATTTTAAAAGTGACTGCACGCCCTGTGAATGCATGTCGTTTTGAATCAATGTGTAGGTGTGATGGCCTAACGCTCCCCAGGTGCTTTGCAATACTCTGCCTCTGTTGAAAGTCACGGCTTAGGCGAGTAAGCGTTCTGCCGTTCTGAAGCTGCAATATTTATCGCACGGATATATGATACATAAAAAAACAGAATTTCGCATTGCCCTTAAGCGAGTCAGCGTTCACCACAGTACTTGCGTTCTAAACCTAACAACAAAGCTACGGATTCACTCGCCGCTATCTGTGTTACCACTGCAACACTCCCACTTAATGCAGCGCTAAGGAGAAAACTTGACTTCAGGGCTTAAACAAATATTTCACTCGCCAACATCACCAAGTGCTACATAAAATATCGTCTTGGCAGAAGCAACAACATTCTCACGGGGGGGGGGAAAGGACAAACAAGGAAACACGAGTAACTTTGACTAGAGGGACCTTTCGCCAACAAGATTACACAATTTACTTTTCGAACCCGAACAACGTTGGCTGCTAGTTATGTATAATTGCATTATCTGCCTAAAGATCAGTGGCAATATAAATTGACAGGAACCTTTGGGTCACCCTTTTGCATTATACTTCACAGCAAGGTTGGTCTACTCTAGGAATCCAATCAGCGGAATACTGTATTGGGCCCAGATTTCGTACAGTAAGATGATTTGGAATGCCTTCCAATAGTCCATGTTTTATCATCCTGGATTAGGTTTTCAAACCCCCCACATTCTAGGAAAACACATTAGTGAGAGATTCTAGTGGATTTTCTGATTTTACTTGATTTTGTCACCTTGCGGATAAGGCCCAATTGAATTCTGGGGCTTTTCTATCGAAAACCGCTGGCAGCCCATTACTGAGAAATCTTGCTCCACAATTGAGATGTCCGTCTGGTTAGACCTTGCAATAGTGTGTGATATGTTTTTGCCTATCGAATTCTTCAAGATGTAATACAGGATTGGTCTTAACCTGCTTGTATGTGACGTAACTGTACGTTGTGAAGTGCCCATCATCAAAATGTGTGGATATGCTTCCTCTGAATAATCTCAATGTATATTCCCAATCTATCAGGCTTCTGTTGTCAGAACCGCAGCTGCAATCTCTTCAGTAGGCCAAGTGACATTTGGCTTTTGGAATCCCTTTACAGGGACACATTGAATGTGTTCTATGTTCCTCGAGTTAATGTCCCGTAGTTTTGAAAGGTTTCTAATCAGTTTGAGAATGTTCCCTCAGTTCAATATATCATGAGGCCCTCTGGAGACACATCTGGCATGAACAGTAGCTGTGAGGTTTTTTATTAGCTTACTTCAAAAATCGCTTTCTATAATCAATACATTGGATATCGGAGACAGGTTGCTCCTGTATTTTTGTTGTAAGTTGGGGTCTTGTGACATGAATTTTCACCTGCCTAGATGTAACTTTTGGCATCATCTGAGTGTGGTTCATGTTTGTCGAGTTGTGATTGTGGAGAGGTGATGGTTGGATCTTCACCTGTCACACCTGTCCAAATATATGGGTGGGTAGGTTTCTACAGGATGTGATGTTACTTAAGGTCTCATCTCTTTGCGTTCTTTGTTCTTTGTTTACTAGTACAATGTCTTTGAATTCTCTGGCTGGGTGTTAGCTCCTACTACTTGTACAAACATTGTTGGTTTTGGGATGAGGATATTAAATGCAAGGGTTCAGCTGTTTGGGGAGTCACTGTCCATGTTGAATCTGGGATGATTTGTATGCCATTTATATCATTAGGATTTGCTTGTGTTATGTCACAATTGCTTCCTGGTTCACTGTTACTTTCATTAATCTGTTTGTGGATGGAATTTAGTTTTTCTTTTGTTTGATACTATGCTCTGGGAGTAACTTTTAATAGGTGGACTGTTTAGCCTATTCTCTCTAATTTTATGGTTAGTTCTTGGTCATCCTTAGGAAAAATCAGATAATAATTTGTCTTTTGAATTTTTTGTGTCGCTGGTGCAAGCCCGTTGTGTTTAGCTGTTGCTGGGAGCTTTTTTCTCCCTTTGCGTAATCTTTTGTATTGCTGCATGGTTAGTTGCTGGTTGGGGGTTTTATTCAGGTAAATGTAGACGGTATGCCCCAATTTTATGTTGGCTAAAATAAGTGAGGCTTTTATGCTGGTGTGTAACAAATGTCTTTGCAATTGCCTTGAAGGCTATATTACTAAGTGCGCATGTTTGAGAGTGTTGGTTGATTCCTGCAGATACTCTATGTCAATGTCTTGTGGTAGAATGTGAGATTCCCTTTGTCCTAAACTTATTGGTGTTTGTGATTGTATTACACATCTTTTCTTATATTATGACAGTTTCTGGTTCTGAGTAATGGCTTGTCTTCTAGGTCTTGTTCAAGATGGGCCACCATTGTATTTGGAATTTGTTATTTGATTTGATTGGTTGTATTGATCTTGTCTATTTTTTTCTGTATTTCTTTGTGGTTCTTGCAACGTTATTGAAACTATGGACGTGGGTTCAAAGTCAACTTTTCAAGTCAATGTTGCAATGTATACTTGTGTAGTTTGAGTGGAGTGCTTGATAACATTTTAAGGGCCAGATGTACGGCCCACCAATTTGCGAGTCGCAAATTGCGTCGCATTCGCGACTCGCAAATTGGCATGCACAACAGTGTCTGAGACACTGCAATTCCCAATAGGGTTGCATATTGCATGCCTAATGCATATTGATAAGGCTGTCACAATTTGTGACCCCATTGGGAATGGCTGACACTCCCAGGGATGGTGGCCTGCTGCGGCCAGCAGACCACCATGTCTGGGACATATTTTAAATAAAGCATTGTGTTTGTTTTTAAATGCAGCCCGTTTTCCTTAAAGGAAAACAGGATGCATTTAAAAATTAAAAATTAAAATGTTCTGCTTCATTTTTTAAGGGCAGGCAGTGGTCCCTGGGACCACTGCCTGCCCTTAAAAATATTTTGAGAGACACTCACAAAGGGGAAGGGGTCCCCTGGGGACCCCTTCCCATTTGCGAGTGGTTTACCACCCATCTGTGAAGGGTGGTAAACTGCCGCTGTTTTGTCATACCTACATAGTTTCAGGAGTCACTATTAGGAAGGGACGCCCTTGGAATGCTCCTACCTAATAGCGAGTCGCTAATCCTATTTTGCGAGTTACAAATTGATTTGCGACTCGCAAAATAGGATTAGTACATGGGCCACATATTTTTTGCGGTCGCAAACAGGTCTAAAACCCATTTGCACCTGCAAAAAGCGTTAGTACATCTGGCCCTAAAATAATGGGAAGGGTAGTTAACTTATCCACCTGTGGAGTGTGCGTGCATGACTGGGGAAACACCATCTTGGAGCATATCAAGAGAGACCATTACAAAAGGTGGAATCAGAAGAAATACCATGCACCATGAGAAACCTGTAGAAAAGATGTGTCTGTATTTCAGCATCATGCTAGATCAAAAGGTGCTAGCTATAGAGTTAACTGTATAAAACAATGATAAAACTTGGGCATTCTTGGGCATTCGTCTAGATCGTGCCTTAACCTTAAAGTGTTGGGCTTGCTACGACAAGTCTTTCCTTTTCTTCCAGATTACACCCGTAAAACCCTCATTCAGACCATGGTAATGAGCCGTCTCGACTACTGCAACGCTCTCCTGGTCTCTGCTAATGAGTCTTCACTCAGCAGGTTGCAGGTGGTCCAGAACACCACTGCGCGCCCGTCATGAACGCTCCGTTCAAAACTGCTTTCCTTTCCCTTCTTCAACAGCTCCACTGGCTCCCAATCCACAAGCGTGTCAAATTCAAAGTCTGCTGTATTGTCCATAAGGCCTTGCATAACAAAAGCCCTCTTTACATTTCTAGGAAACTCAAGCATTACACTCCTACTAGGACCCTTAGGTCAGGAAGCAAATTGCTTCTCTTAGTCCCCAGGGTCAGGAAAACAAGACTAGGTGGGAAATCCTTTTTATACCTCGCTCCTCTTTACTGGAACCAGCTTCCCATTCACCTGAGACAATGCCTTGACTACTTGCGCTTCAGGAAACTTCTTAAGACCACCCTATTTTAACATTGCTCATCAGCCCATTGAGCATCACTGTCCAAAGCACAGAGATACCCCTCAGGGGGTGGTTCAGGCACTATACAAAACCCATCAATAAACAAATAAAACCACAACTGCTGTAGGGTGGGAGAAACTAGAGAAAGCAGCTTGTTGCTCTTAAGCAAAATGATCTGGTCTGAGAAGGATCAAAACGTTTAGTGGGCATTGTCATAAACTCGGTTAAAAATAAGGCGGGTAGGAACTACTGTTACATAAATAAGTGCTCTGGCCTAGGTCTACAAGGTTTAACTTTCCCACCAACAGTTGCCTGGACTGAGATCAGTGCACCGTAGGGAAGTCCAAGTTATTGTGGCCCTAGGCAGCCCGACTTGACATCCCTGCAGGTGTAGTGTCTGTGCTTTCTGAGTTACTAACAATACCATAAAGGGGTCAGGGATGCAGTAGTCATAAAAGCCCAATTTCATGCTTTAGAATAGTATACACAGGTACTGTACTAAGAAAAGGTATTACATATATATTAAAGTATGTATTTCAACAGTTTCATCCTGTTGCTTGGTACATGAGTAATAAGCACACAGAATATAACTAAAACAGAACAAATGCATGTTACTAGTAGAAATAATAATATGAACATTTCTAACATGGTTGAAATATTCCTAGCAGCCAAACACTGTAAGAACTACTTCCATGTGCTATACTATGAGAGCATGGAGTAGCTAACTTGCCTCTAGGGTATCGTGGGGCTCTGCACACATACCTGTTCACAGGGCAGCATCTGTGACTATCAGACTTCAGATGGGAGTAAATGTTCCCTCAGAAGGAAAGCACCTCGGCTGTGCTCAGGACCTCTTGTGATATCCTAGCCTGAACTGTTCTTTCCTTTAGTAGTCTATTCATGAGATTTATATAGTGTTGACCACTGATCTGTACCCTCAATGAAGGAATTTTCCGTTAATCAGATACATAACTGGTATGAACCAGCATGATTAAAAATATGTCATCTAGGACTACATGTTTATTTTACACATTCATTGTCATACCTTGAAATGCAGATATTATGGGGCTTGTAGTAGATTTGTATTGTCTTATGTTTTAACAAAGTCATTGTTTAGATTAATTGATATTTTCATCATGAGTTCTGTAAAAGATAATGATGTGATGAGAGTGGACCAAAGTCATACAGGCTAACGTAATGTGCTCAAAATGGAGTCTGGCTTTTGGAGTTTATGACATCCCAGGTTTTACGTCTGAGTATGACGTTATTAAATTCAATGCATATGGATGACGTCATTCTAAGAATTGTATTTTGTATGAATAATCTAAACAAAGCAAATAAAAGCTATATGCAATCTATTTCTTAAAAATGAAAATCTAAAAAATAAATGTAATGAAATCAGCTCAAAATGAATATGTAAAACAGCATAAAAATGATGTAGTAAGCTTTGCACAGATACTCTTTTTCAAGCCTTGTATGTTTAAAGCATTATTATAAAACACTGTATCACATTGTTTCTTCAATTGGGTATAGATGCGTTTTAATAATTAATTAGACCCGGTATGATACTGAATATGCAGGGTCAAAAAAACAATGAAGCTTGGGAGAATTGGAAATGACAAATGGGAAAAATAGTCTGATGGAAGCTCTTTTTTTCAAGGCGATTTCATGACAAAGTCTTTTTACTTGATATGGGTTTCGGTCTGTGTTTTTGGTTGGATCATGGGATAGCAGCTTCTAGTTCTTGACTGAAGATGTTTTCATAACAACTGTCATGACGCGTGCTTCACACACCATTCGCACACTCATTTTATATGAGTATTGAAGACACATTGGCCACCATAATACTGTGCAGTGTGTAACTAATTATGGTAGCAAGTAATAACCCCCTAGGCACTCCTGCCCTCCCATGATTATTTTGCATGTCATCATTTTACAGCATTGTATTTGTTTGCTTTTGTTCAGGCGCTCTTTATGGTATTGCATATAGCATGTTTTGTTTAACGTGTCCCATTCACCAAAAGCATCAGAAGAACAAAACACCCACACAGGGGTGACCTTAGGCATGTGCAAGCTGTGCACCTGCACAGGGCCGCCAAACCCCAGGGGCGGCCATGCCAATATATATCCCTAATATAATAATCCTCTGAGGATGGATACATATTTGCGTGGCGGCCCCTGGCAGGCATTTGGCGGCCTCCGGCTCTGTTCCACTTCCAAACACCCTGACCCCCCCCTCTTCTCTGGCCCCCAGCCCCTCCGTTCCTCGGGGGCCCCGACCTATGCCCCCATGAGCCTAGAGCTGCCCCTGACCCACACGTGTGGCCCACGCTACTCGTGTTTACTTCCTGTGGCTCTCTCACGCTGCCATGAGCACCCAGCCCTACTTTTTGCAATGTATCTCGTGGGTGCAGTCTATTTAACCTACACCCTCGACTGCCCACACTTGCTTAGCTTTGAACTTCTTATCTGACAGATGCTAGTCTCCTACTAGGTCTCCTGATACATCGTGGTTTTCCTGCTCCCGTGCTGCACTTCCTGGTACCACCTGACTTCTACTCTACTCCTTTACTGTTCATGGTTCTCCTGATGCCAGTCCCTGCTATCCGCTTCACCTGTGAGGAAAGAAAAGAACAATGGCAAGATTTCGGATCGCACTTCTCGCTTGCCACAAATGTATGGTCAATGCACTGTACAATTTTGATTACGGAGGGTTTTGGCATGACTCCTGACTTCATTGATTCTCCAGTCACCTCAGAAAGTGAGAAATGTGAACTACGAAGACTTATTGTGACACACTCCATTGAACTATCCAGATATATGGACCGGCTAAAGAACTCTTCCATGAGCTGCCTATGTTGGTAATAAAGAAAAAACAAAGGTGGTGATGGACGGAGCGTTGACAATACAAAAACTTTCCTTTGGTTTTTCTATGTTGGTAATAGACATGGAGACTTTGGTGAATTACTGTGACGCTTGTACTCATCCTAACCCAGAGACATTTTGGATTGAAAAAGGTGTATGCTGAGCTGTGAATGCTAACAACGTAATACATTAAAGGGTGCTTTGTGATATGTGCTTTGGTGAGTGACATTTGAGTCCTGACCAGCAATGGAAAGTCTTAGCTCTACCTAAGGAATATGTTTTTAATGAAGGTGTTGTAAACATAGGTGGGTCTTATTGTTGTTTTGTTTTCTACAAGGTCCCCACTATCCTTTGAATGTAGTTGTCCAGTTTAACCAGTTATGGACAGCGCAGTTGATCTGTGTTTGATTTTTCTTCTCCTCCTCCCATCGCTCATCCCACCCCTTGACCCTCAGGACTATTGATCTACACTCTGAGCCTTCCAGGTGTAGACGAGTAGTCCATAGAGGTATGGGTGTTCAAGCTTTGCTCACGCGGAAACCTGAATTTCAGATGAGGGGTCCTGGATCATGTTAGAAAGCCAAACCCACGAAAACTCAATCCGCGTTAGTGAACCGAGCCTACAATGGCCAATCTAGCACAGGCTCTGTCAGAAGTAAACTCACTTACACGGGAAAATCAATCCTTGCGTAGTGAGTTAGAATGTTACTAAACTCAGAACCGAAAACAGAGAGTGGCTTCTAGGACCAATTCCAAAGCATGAGAAAACATTCATACGACCCCCATTGCTCACATCAGATAGACAGGAAGGTTTTGACAAGGCTTTGCCAGTAAATCTCCCTGTAGTGACCCAAGCACCACCTGAGAGGTTCAGTGGTGATAGTAATAAATATGAAGTGTTCATGAACCAGTGAAATCTTCAATTCTTGTGAAGGCCTATAGCCTACCCTGATGATGACAGAAAAGTGATGCTCGTTATTTCTTATCTTGCAGGGAATGCTGCCAACTGGCCCATTCCACTAATCGAAAAGGATGATCCCATTCTATACAATTTTACAGCCTTCAAGGATCAGATGGGGAAACTGCCTTCCAAACACACATTCATGCAGGCTAGTGAAACAGAGTTATTAAACCTCAAACAAGGCAATATGGATATGTTAACATACATGACCAGTTTTAGTAGGCTAGTTTCTGAAACTCATTGGACGCAATTAAAGTGCACCTCCTTGTTTTACCAAGGATTGCAGGAAAACCTGAAAGTTGCGCTGCCCAGATGGTGGATCCTCCAGAGGACTGTACTGAGTATAGTGACCTAGTGGTAAAATTAGATAACCCCATTAGCGAGTAAAAGGGGGAAAAGACCAAGAGTGATTCTCCTTGTGTATATGTGTTACCTAGCAGGGATAACAAAGAGGAGTCCAGGCCAAACAATGAGGACAAGCCTAGGCATATTGGGGGTTCTCCACTCACACTAGACAATAAGGAGAAGAAGCAAGCTCACAACCTCTGCTTATACTGTGGAAAAGCTGGTCATTTCACTCGCAAATGCCTTATTAGACTAAAACAAATAAACCCAACACCCAAGAAGGTGGCTGACTCAGTGGATATTACAACTGAAAAGTTGGAAACTAGACTTATCAAAGGGGGAGGAAACTGGCTTGTTATGCACAAATGAACGGATCTCCAGTATAGTAAATAGAACCCCCTCTAGAGTTCCTTGCCATTTCAACATTACGGTTACTACGGTGTAACAGATCATAGTCAAAAAGTCCTTTGTATTTCACTGGATTCGGGAGCAACAGAATATTTCCTGGATATCGCCTTAGCCAAGAAATTAGGTGTCCCATTTTTAGGCAAACAAGAGCCGGAACCAGTTCGAGCAGTGGATGGGTCAGAATTATTCATTTGTGACAATGGCCAATCAGAAGCCATTAGTTTGGATCTCATTGATATCCCAATTTTGGGGCCATCTTTAGGGTACCCTGGCTGCAACAGCTTACCCCAAGGATTGATTGGGCAGCCCGGACAGTGACATTAGATTTCATGTATTGTTTGCAGTACTGCTACCACAAGACTCCTAAGTGGAACTCCCCTCTGTTATAAAACGTGACATCATCTACTGAAACCATGCAACTTCCAATGTAATACCAGCGGTTTGAGAACGTCTTTGATAAGGCACAGGCAACTATTCTACCACTACATCATAGTTTTGAGTCTGAAGCCCCACATCTAGAGCAATACCTAGACAAATTATTAGTCACTGGGTTAATCAGACACTCTTCCTCTCCTGTGTCTTCTCTGATATATTTCTTTCCCAAGAACAATGGGGAAGTTAGGACATGTATCGGTGCAGGGCACTTAATAAAGTCACTGTAAAAAAGAAGTACCCTTTACCTTTAATTGAGGTCACTTTAGACCAAGTACAGAAGGCTACTATTTTCAACAAACTCAACCTTCATGGAGCTTACCACCTCATACGGGTGCAGGAAGGAGATGAGTGAAAAATGGGTTTTGCACAAATTACAGTTTGTTTGAATACTGTGTCATGATGTTTGGGTTGTGAAACGCCCCAGCAGCATTTTGATTCTTTTTAATGAGGTCCCTAGAGAATTTGAGATTATCTATTTTGACGACATTTTCATTTATTCCCAAAAGTAGCAGGAGCACGAACGTCATGCGTTGGCAGAGTAGAAGAACTATCCAAACACCATCTTTTCACAAAACTTGAAAAATGCCTTTTTCATGTATCTCAAGTAGATTTTCTGGGATTTATACTGTCACCTCAGGGTGACCATATAGATAAAAAGAAAATAGATAATATCCTGAATTTGCCCACTCCTACTTGAGTTAAGGATGTGCAAACACTGCTGGGGTTCTAGAACTTCTACCGACGCCTCAACACACAATTTTCAGACAGAATCACTCCAATTAAACAATTGTTGCAAAAAGGAATACCATTTCATTGGTCACAGAAAGCACAACATGCATTTGAAACACTAAAGACACATTTTACCACCGCTCCGGTTCTCAAGCATCAAGATCTAAGATGCTTCCCAATTTGCGTGTAATACACCAAAGTTGGTGTATTATCCCAACGTGATCCAGAAACAGGTAACATGCATCCGATAACAACTGAGCAAAACTACACCATAGCTGAGAGGTAACTCTTGGCCTTAAAGTTAGTCGTTCAGGAGAGGCATAATCATCTTTGTGGCGCTCTATTTCAAATCACCATTTATTCTGATCACAAAAACCTTCAATTTTTTAGGTCTGTAAGGGCCTTAACCCTGCGAATCATTCCTCAATGAGTTTGACTTTGTGACAACTCATAGACCAGGAGCACAACAAGTTAAAACTGATGCTCTTTCACACACTCATGCCTGTCCTAAAAAAGAGCAACCCCTCCACAAATAAATACCCATGATTCCTGCAGAGAAAATAATCAGCAATTGCTTTGTAAATACCTTTTTAGAGCAATTGAAAGAGTCTTTGCAAAAAGCGAATACAGACCAATGGATAACTCACTTGAACCATTCCATTTCCTAGGGTCTATTTAATCATGACCAAAAATTATTTATTCCCACAGAATTGAGGGAGCAGATATTACAATGGTTTCATTCATTGGCATTGGTAGGACACCAAGGAGACCATAAGACTAAGGAACTGTGCACACGTTGGTTTTGGTGGGATGCCTTGGCGAAAAATATGTGAACCTTTGTACAATCTTGTTCTGTTGCATTAGTAATAAACCAGCTCACATATCCCTGTTAGGTCTGTTGCACCCACATTCAGCCCCTCCCACACCCTGGCATACAATCAGCTTAGACTTTGTTTCTGATCCCCCTAAAGACCACGGTTACGCTACCATACTAGTCAATTTGGACATGTTTTCTAAAATGGCCCATTTAATTCTGCTCCCAAAGTCTCCCACAGCAAGAAATTTGGTGAAGCCCTTCATTCAACACATCATTTGCCCCATTTTCTACACCCAGTCATTATCTCAGATCATGGTACGCAGTTTGTGTCCACATTTTGGCAAGAGATATGTACTGCTTTGCATATTGACCTTCGTTTGTCCTCCGCCTATCACCCTCAGATGGGCGGTCAAACAGAGAGGACAAATGGAGTAGTACCTCCACTGTTTGTTGGCCACAATAACCAGCAGTTGGGTTTGGACCTTGTACCTGGCACAGTGTGCTTACAATAATAGTGTTCATTCCATACATTTCATGACTCCATTTTACTGTAACTTGGGTTACCACCCAAAACTCTTGCCCTTCCAATTATCTTGCACAGTGTCTACAGTGAATGCTTGCCTCTCTGATCTCTATAATTTCTAGAAAACTGTAAACGTCCAATTTCAAATTCTTAAAGAAAAGACAAAGAAGCAAGCAGACACATCAAAGCTATACACTGGATTATTTGGTAGGTGATCTTGTGTGGCTTAGCACACAACACTCATCGCTGGCAGAGCCTAAAAAATTGCACCCACGATTTGTAGGTCCTTTTCCCATTTAGAAAATATTCAATCCAGTAGACTCACCCTCCCTGAAGAGTATTGTATTAACCCAGTTTTCAAAGTTTCCCTCCTGAAACCATTAATTCCCACTACAGATCCACGCCCCCCCCCCCACCTCTGATCCTGGTTAATGATTATGAGGAATTTGAGGTACATTGCATTCTTGATTCCGTACACATAAAGGATGTCCATTCTATTTGATTGACTAGAAGAGATATCCACCTGAAGAACAGTCCTGGGAACCCCCTAGTTCGGAACCCGCAAGTCACGTACAAGCCAATAGGTTTTTCCTCAATCGCGCTCACCAACATTAAGTTGATGAGTGTGTGCAAGGAAAACCCAACACTAGACCACCTCCCAGCGAGGCTTCTCAATGTGGGTGGTAATTGATGGTTGTGACTGCCGCAATTGAGAAACCATCAGTTTGTGTTGAGGAAGCTGCCACTTGAGTCAAAAATACGCCTCCCCAGGCATAACGAGGTGAAATATCTTTGTTTCTCCTCATTACTGCCTCTTTCTATATATGCTGCATTTTGCAGTACAAATATAAAGACGAATATGCCTCTTATAATTGTTTTGTGTATGAAGGTGTCCCTTCCTGTAGAAAACAACCCTGTATGCATCACAAGCACTCTTGCAGCATGGTGCAAGGGTGCCTGCATTGGCGCTAGGCAGCCTGTGTGGCAGCACAGAGAGAAAAGTCAGGAATACACCATGGGCCACATGCATCAAGGAAAAAAACGGTTGCAAACGGGCAGATTCTCAGAATCTGCTGCTTTGCGACTGGTATTTTTGCATTTAGGATGCATCAACCATAATGCAAAAATTGCAAATTGCAATTGCATTTAAGGAATCACAAATTGCGATGCCTTAAATGCAAAGCAAGATCCCATTTAAAATAGCGAATTCGCTATTAGGTTCTGCTAATTACCGTAAAACTATACCTGATGGTAATTAGTGAATACTTAGAAAAATGCACTAAAGTGCATTTTTCAAAGTTCCAGATTACACACACACATACCCTTGGGGCATGTGTGTGTGCAACATGTGTTCACATATCAATTTCAGGGGTGCAATAGGGTGTCCTTTTGGCACCCTTACACCCTTGAAATCGCACGCTCAATTAGCGAGTACCTATTGGGTACTCGCATATTGCGCATGCAATTCCTATTGATTCCTATGGGCCTCTAGGCCCATAGGAATGAATGGGTAGCAATTTCTTAATTGCGACTTGCAAATTACGAGTCGCAATTAAGGAATGTTTAGGATTCGCTATTTTCTTTAGGGATTCCTATATGCATAGGCATTTGCGATTCCTTATTAGCGATTCCTTATTTTTCGCTAATAATGAGTCGCAAATTAACTTTTTGATGCATGTGCCAGCATTTGCCTTAAATACTGCACATTCCTGCCCTTTTCCAGTCATGTAGTGCAGAGCATCAAGGTAACTTGCTGAACAGCTCTACGCCACTATTTCATAAATATGCCCTTTGGTGAGAACGAGTGGCTGCTCATGCTCACTTTTCAAGTTCTGTTGCATTTAGTGCTATTTCTTAGTACAACATGCAACCTTACATCCATTTTGGATACAAAGGTACTATTTTTGCACCCAGAAAACAGCGCTAAATGCAGAATTGCTTTTCTCGCATGACACCTCTGTCCTCGAGATGTTGCTTAACTGACTATCGGTTATTTACTCCTATTACAATTAAAGAAGTCATCATTTTCATTGAACAGATTCAATAAAACATGAGATTCAAAAACAGAAAACACAGAGGGGGAATGAATTTAACAGTCAATCTACCTACAGTGAAAGTTGCTATCGTATTCTCTGTAGGGAGTAATACTACGAACATCTCCATGTGCTTGCAATGATGGTTATCTTGAGTGTGTATATTCAATGACTACTCTAAGGTCCAAAAAACCTAAATGCCTTATGTTGGGCACCATGCAGCATAAACTAGGGCTCAGGCCTAGGTCTACAAGGTTTGACATTCCCACCCACAGGTACTCTGTGTTTAGAGCACCAGCGCTTGAGCAGGAAAGTCCAGGTCATTGTAGAGCCACGCAACCCCTCTTGGATAACTGCTGATGTGGTTACTATTCTTTGTGGGCTACTCACAGTCTAGTAAATGGGATAGGGATGCAGTAATAATTCAAACCCAATGTCATTCTTTGCAATAGCACACACAAGTATTATACTACAAAAAGTCACTAAATGTGTGTAAAATGGACTGATTCACAAAGGTAAACTTAAACTTTAGTTTAAGTTTACGTTTGTTTGGAATTCGCAAAACTGCATTCTACTAGTACGTTTTTGAGTGCGGAGACTCCACAGTCGTAGAAGAGAACTCCGCACATAAAAAGATAGGCATGTCCAACTGCTGAGTCTCTGCACTTGTAAACTTACTATTAAAATGCATTTTTGTGAATTCCAAAACAAATGTAAACTTACACAAAAAGGTAAGTTTAGGTTTGTGAATCAGGCTAAAGTGTTTATTTCAACGGCCTCATCCTTTTGTGTGATACATGAATATTAACCACACGGAACATAATTAAAACAGCACTAATGCATGTTACTAGCAGCAAGAATAAAATGAACATTTCTAGCATGATTGGCATGTTCCTAGGAGCCTAACACCCTGAAGACTACTTCTATGCCACACTTTGAGAGCATGGAGTAGCTTGCTTATCTTTAGAGTTTCTTTGGACTCAGTACACTGCATATCAGTTGGGCACAGCTCTTTCACTCTCTGTACCATCTCTCAGAATAAAGATCTATGCTAGAGCAGTCTAGTAGGACCATTTGCAATAAGCTGAGGCAAGACCTCTCTCCTTCACTGGTCAATTCGTATGGTTTACATAGGGTTGACCACTGACTTTTACCCTACTTCTGGGAACTTCCCATTAATCTGAGACATAACCAGTAAGAATCAGCAGGTTAAGAAATACGTTAACTCAGACTACATGTTTAATTTATACATTCATTGTCAGACCTTGAAATGTGGATATCAAGGAGCTTGTAGCAGATGTGTGTTATCTTATGTGTTAGCAAAGTCATTGACACTTTCACTAGTTCTGTGAAAGATAATAATGTGCTGAAAATGGATCAAAGGCAGACAAGCTAACTTAACATGTTCACAATGGAATCGGGGTTTGAGAGTTTATGAGACTACAACCTAGTAAACACAATCTGGTGAGGTTACAACATCGTTCTAAGCGAATGGTAACTCAAGTCCTGCTAGTAATAGCACAAGCAAAAGAAAATTCCACTGAGAAATGCATACTATGTTAATTAGTACCTAACAAAAATGAATTTGAGTGCAAAACAGAATAAGATTCTCAAATCAATGTAGAAAAATTAAATTAAGTTAATGAGCAAAAAGTCACCAAAATAATTGAGCTCGGGTAAAAGTGATCTAGAGATAAGAATAAATAAAGATATATAGCAAAACTCATCAACTGGAAGAGCTTTTCAAGGTGAACTGGGACTTACACATACATTCATGCCAACTGGGTGAGACAAACTCGCCAACTAGTTTTTACATTGATATTTTTTGGTTCTCAAAGTTATCCAGCTGTACAAGGAAAGAAGTCAGTGAGGGCTCCTCAAATCAAATAAGTCGCCATTGACCTTACAAAAAAGCCCTCAGTTTTGGAGTCAAAAGTTTAACAGTGGAGTTCATAGCTGCCAAGGTTGCTTGACTGCTGAGGTAAATTTGCCACCTTGTTCCTGTCCATGGTTTTAGATTTGGACATCATCACTTTTTATATCTCAAAATCCTCCATTGGGGTAAAACTGGAAGCTGTAGCCAGTCAATGTTCCGTGAGACCTGATTCCTTCACTGTAAGGGACCTCTGAAGCCTTTTCTTCATAGCATAACGATGCCCAGTGAGTATGTACCCTACCTGGGTAAGCTTCAGCACTTTTTCCCCATTTCTTTCAATTGTGAAAAACATGACTAAGTCCCAAAAGGTTCCTATTTATTGGAAAGTTCCACCTGGTCTCTCCTGCAGTCTTCAGGTTCTCAGGCCAGGGTACTTTGCTCCAGGTTTATCTCTAGCTGCGACGCTCTCAGAGTCTTGTCCAAGCTGCTCAGCTGGACCTTCTTCAAATCAGGGAGCCCGTCTGCCTTTTGTGTGCCAATATCAGTAAGAGTAGTCAACCTCTAGAACTTTAAATAATGGTTCCCGTCCTTGCATGCCAAGATGAAACTGGAGTACTTTGGCCTTACATCTTCAAGCAATCAGGTAGTATCCTCTTTTCAGACACAGAAAAAGTGATGGGAGGAATGCTTGCAATATGTCTTACAATTGGCAATCAATTGGGCTAGCATTTCAACATATTGTTCATATGCTTACCATGCCACTTCTGTTTGGACCCCATCATATGCCTATCAATCTTGACCCTGCTCCAGTAGGAACAGTTCAGCCCAAAATCCCAGAACTGGTTCTCCCTGAACCAAAGCAAGCAATACAACAGTGGTTTTGCCCTGATTGGGGCTTTTCAGTCCTGTGTAGCTTGGTTCCAGCGGTAAAGTGAGTATAGGATCCACATCTGGGTATCCCCTTGGCCACTTAGGATGTTACAACAAACACACAAAGGTTGATAGGAGGAATGCAATAATTCCAACCACTGGCAATCACTCAGGGTAGCATTCTAATGCACCATTCTTTTGCCCATCATGCCAGCTAACTTTGAACTCATCCATATGAAAATCAGCTTTGACCCTCCTCTAATAGGAGCAATCCAGCCTGAACTGTTAGACCAGGTCCTCTCTGAAGCAGACTACAAGCAATCCAAGACCAGTTTCACCCAAATTCGGGCATGTCTGTCCTGTGTAGCTTTTTTCCAGTGGCATAGTGAACACAGGACACATGTCTGAGAATACCCTTGACATCAAAAAGACAAAAGGTGATGGGAGGAATACTTGTATAATCTATCCACCGGACGTCACTTGGGGTAGCAGTTCGATGGATCCTTCTTTTGGCCACTTAGAATGATATGTTAGAATAGCCTTGGTGCATGGAGAAAGTGGGAGAAAAGGCTTTATTGGACGAAGAAATACAATTCTTTACTAAGGAATAGTACTATGGATTGGGAGATTTGGTAAAGATAAAATCTCCAGCTGAGTGTGGGAACTGGTATACATTCCAAGGAAAGGGAAAGATTTCTAGGTCATCAAGACTGACAATAAAACTGAAGACGTTATATCGGAGAGGTGTAACCCATTGGGATTGTAGAGAGGAGCTGAGAGATCGAAGGCAAGGGGTGGGGGTTAATGTGGAGAGTCATTGTGGGGTCCGTGAGGAATAAGATTGTTGGGTGTGGGGGAAGTTCAAGGATTACGAAGAAGCAAGATTTTGTGTTACGTTGATATCTCTGGGTGGTTTACATATTTAATTATCTTCATTGCTGGCTTCTGCTGTGAAACGGTGTGCACAATAAACCTGTTTCCAACTTGCCTGCATGCCTTCCTTGATGTGGTGGATGGGATTTTGCATTACTACAAGTAAATAAAATAATGTAGAACACAGCAATTGAGAAAGCATGGAAAACATTAGATAATAATCTGAAAGTGAATAGTCATAGAAGTATGTAGAGAAAAGAGTTAAGTATGGCTTATGCTTCACTCACCAATCTCATATTTCCCATCCCATTTAGAGATGGAAAAACCAGTGGCTTTTGCCAAGTGGATCCCCAGCTGGCTCTGCTAGCAGAAACTCTTTACCTGACAGTACTTGATGGCCTGTCAACACTGGGCTGCCACATCACAATAGTTGCCCCCAGTAAGAAAACTCCCTGCACATCAGGAACATTTTTCTTTTAAGGTTGTTTTGCTGTTTGCGTTTTGCAGCAACAAACCCGCTCCTTGATACATTTTATTACAGAGATAAATATGATGGCCAAAACCAGAGCAGCAGAGGGCAGAATCTTTGTTTGTCTGACAGGCTGATGGGCTGCCCTCCGTTGTATAAACTCCTACTTAGTGCAGTGAGAAAACCTGTGTTAAAATTTCATTATTTTGTCCTAGAAGAGGAAATGGATGTATGACACTTTGACCGAAAGATGAATAATTAAATATAAGGATGCAAATCAATTACCAAGAGAAATTAATGTGTTCAATATGTAGTGATTTATATTTGAAAACCAATTTAAGATTCATAGTCTGATTCATAAATTTAAGTGTAACATACCATTGGGTCCGATACTATAGGATATTATTATTATGATTTTTTTTTTAAAACATTTTATTGGTTTCTTCCATCATACAGTGTAAAGCATTTCTTACATCATCCATATCCAACAAACATGTCCCCATGTGTAACTCCCAACTTGCCCCATGGATCCCTCCCCCTAATTCTCAGTGGTGTGGGCATGTTCAGCTCCCCATATCTCATCGCATTATCAGCTGTACAGATAAGTATTCTCCTCATTATTCACCTTTTGATGATCACATGCACGTTTAATACTTAATCGTCCCCCTCCTCCAATTGTGGCTCCAGCAAAGCCTGGACCAATGCTTCCCACGCTCTTGCCATCTCCATTGCCTTGTCAACTCCCCCTCGTTTAGCTTGTTGGAATCTGGCAACACTTTCGCTGCTCGCCCACTTACAGAACTCGCTTGACGGCCCTTCCCTCGACTTCCAATGCAAGGTTATTTCCCTCTTAGCTAACAATAGCCCTAAATCAATAAACTTGCTGGTTATTTTAGTTTTGGCTGTGTGCGGGAATCAGTGCAGTAGGCAAGTCGTCATGTCATAGTCTAGCTGTCTATCTGTAACTGCGTTCAAGAGGTCCCCTACATCTGCCCAGTAGCTCCCCACATTCGTGCAGTGCCATAGCATGTGTTCCAGTTACACATCCCTCTCTAGGCATCTAGGGCATTCTGCGTCCTGGACCTGGAAATATTTCCTGATCTTTCCCGGAGTCAGGTAAGCTCTATGTAGTATAAAGAGTTGTACCTGCTGGAACCGTGCATTCCTGTTCCCCTTCCAGGCTCTTTTAAGAATGTGGCCCCATGCTGCATCTGGCATTGGGCGGCCTATACTCGCTTCCCATTTTAATTTCAGTTCTGTTAACGGTCGCAACCCTACATGCAGCATCCTAGACTGGAGGCATGTGATCGCTTTAATGGTCCCCGCTGCCATTACGACATATTTGCAGGCCATTGTGGTCACTGGCTCCGCCTGCCCACCTCTCCAGTGCTTCCGAATCGCCGCTGTTACCGCTGCGTGAATCAGGAAGCTACCTTCGGGGAGACCATACATTTCTTGCAGTGCCTGAAAGGGCATCAGCTCCCCATCTATGTACAAATCCCCCACGATGTGGACTCCCAGTCGCTCCCATTCTAAGAGGGGAGTCCAGTCCCCTCCATGCGGAAGCACTGTCAGCATTCCCAATGGGATCTCTGGTGCGTAGGGGTGGGTTACACCGGCTTTACGTTGGCTCCTATTCCAGCACAGCCGCAGCGTTCTCTCTTCCATTGTGAAGTCCCTCATATCAAGTTTCTGCTGTAAGACTATGTAAGACAGTATATGTCGTTGTATCCCGTGTCCTCCCCTATTTTCAGGGCCCCTGAATTCCGTTGCAATTCCCTGTGTTAGAACCTGCAGCTGTGCAGCCAGGTAATAAAGCTCAAAATTGGGTACAGCCATCCCACGCTCTGGTTTAGGTCTCATCAGAGTAGTCAGTGCTACTCGCCTTCTCCCGTTACCCCCCAAAAAGCCTATTGTCAGGGACATCAGTTCTTTAAATATTCGCGGTGGCATCCAAATTGGTAGGGTACGGAAATATTAAAGCAACCTGGGTAAAGCCACCATCTTGAGCAAAGCTACTCTCCCCACCACCGAAAGGGGAAGCGTAGACCAGAACACCATACACCCCTTCAGGGCCTTTATACAACGCCCCACATTCCCCTCAAGGAAGTCTACGTTATCATGATAGATCCTAACTCCTAAGTAGGTGAGGCTTGTCGGCTCCCATGTGATCTCTCCGACTAACATCGGTGGGTTTAAACATGGTCGGATCGGGAAGAGACACGTCTTACGCCAATTTACCTTAAGGCCCGATACCTTCCCGTATCGCGAGAGCAAAGATTCTGCTTCTCGCAATGCTTCCTCAGTGTTCTCCAAGAAAAGGAGCAAATCGTCCGCATACAAAGAGATATACTGCGGTGCCCCATTTAGCGTCAGCCCCTGGTAAATTTGTCCTGATCGCGCTTGGACCGCAAGGGGCTCTATTGCTAGCGCAAATAAGTGTGGAGATAACGAGCACCCCTGCCTCGTCCCCCTTAGAACTGGGTACTGGGTGGATATTACCTCCCCCAGTCGTACTCTGGCCGTCTCCGAGGAATATAATACTCTCGTCCAGTTTCCAAATCGCTCACCCAGTCCGAACCGTTCCAGCACCCTGTGTAGGAATGCCCACTCCAGGCTGTCAAACGCCTTCTCCATGTCGACAGAGAGGACCGCCGGTGACCGCGAATTATGCTGTCCCTCATCAAGAACCCGTAATAATCTTCGTATGTTCGAAGAAGTATGCCTGGTAGGGATAAACCCCGCTTGGTCCGTGTGTACCAGCGTAGTCATGTATAGCAGGAGTCGGGTCGCTAATATCCGGCTCAGGATCTTATAGTCCACTGTCAGCATGGATAATGGCCTATAAGAGGCCATGTCTATATTCGCTCATCCAGGTTTTAGTAGAGGAATAATCAGTGCCTCCCGCATCGACACTGGCAGATGGCCCAGCTCCCCGGCCTCCTTGTAGACCTCCAATAGGCGGGGTGCCAAAATGTCGATGTATTGTGCGTAAAATTCTATGGGTAGACCATCCACTCCCGGCGTTTTATTCCGGGCCATGTGCTTAATTGCGACCCGGATTTCGGCTAGTGTGATGTCCTGCCCTAATATTGTTGCCTGTTCCTCCTCCAACTGTGGGAGCGGGATCTCGGCCAGATATCTCTTTATATCTGCATCCTCTGCTTCCAGTGCACTTTTGTATAGGGATTCATAGTAGTTTAAAAACCGGGAAAGCACCTCTGCTTGTGAATAAACCAGAAGTCCTGTATCATTCTCATGATCGGGCCACCCTTCCGCACTGGGTTCGACAGCCTTGCTAGCAGTGTTCCGACTTTATCCCCTTCCGCATGAACTCTCGCCACGTAGCTCTTATGGTCATAGCTTCGCAACTGCGCAACTACGACCGCTACCTTTTCCTTCGCTTCAAATAGCTGCTCTTGTAGTGCCGGCTCCTCCGGCCTTCGCCTCTCTATTTCCCTCAGTTTGTCTTCTGCCTTTGTCACATCATTAAGCATCACCTTCCTGGCTCCCGAATATTTACTGATACACAACCCTCTTATGACAACTTTAAAGCCGTCCCACTCAACTGCCCTGGTAGAAACCGCCCCTTGATTTTCCTTAAAGTAATGTTAGATGCCCTCTTGTATTTCTGTACGAAACACCTGATCTTCCAGCGTTTCCGGCCGGAGCCGCCATGTAGGAATCGCGGATCGCACGCGCAGCCAATTAATCGACATTAACATCGGGTTGTGATCAGATATAGTTCTTGTGAGGTACTCAGAGTGTGCAGCCACGTGTGCAATCGCTTGAGAGCATATGATTGTATCTATCCTGACATGTAGTTCGTGTATTGACGAAAAGAAGGAATAATCCCTATCTCGGGGATGTTGCCTGCGCCATATATCTACCAACCCCCATCTGTCTTGCCAGTCTGACCTGCTTTTGGCTGCTTTTGGCTAATCTCCGAACTGGTGAGTTGGCTAACGGAGGATGTGATCTGTCCAAGTCAATGTCTGTTATTGCGTTAAAGTCACCTCCCACTATGGCGGGACCAGCCAAATATTGCGCTAGTGTTCCTGACAGTCTCTCCAAGAAGCGTGCCTGGTCTATATTTGGGGCGTATATACTACATAATATGATATCCTTTCCATATAGCCTTCCTTCCACCGCCACAAATCTGCCCTCTGTATCTAAAATGTGTCTCATGGCCTGGAAAGGGACTCCCGCTCTCACCCAGATGAGCACCCCTCTAGCAAATGCTGAGTATGCTGTGCAGAAGACTTGTCCCCTCCATCTGCGCTGCAGCGCCTGACCTTCTGCTCTAGTAAGATGTGTTTCTTGTAGTAGGGCTATCTGGATCCCCCTCCTCACTAGATACGCGTGAACCTTATGGCGCCTTGTCATTGTGTTCAGACCTGTTACGTTCCATGTGATAAATAGTAATTCAGGTAACGTTCCCATTGTGTCTACTTCCCAGCTTCATGGTTCTCGTGTCACGTCCGCCCACACCACCGTTACCCCTCCCCATGCATCAACACCCCACTCAACACCCACATCCCTCCCCCCCCCCAGAACAGGACCTAATATCAAACTATCAGCCCCCATTCAAACAGTGCACACAACTATATTCTCTAGTAGTCACTACAGATTGCCTTAAAGGCAATTGAGGGGTGAATCGGTTCCGACAGGTAGCGGCGCTCGCCTCACGCCCCTCCGCCCTTGATCCCATTTGGTAATTCGCTGCATTTGCCTTGCCCCCTGCCGCCCCCATGCACAGTCACATGTTCAGCCAGTCCAAGTTGGCTTGCCAACTGCTATAGTTCGCTCGGGCGGGTTATTTATCCAGCATGCCTTCCGCTGTTCTGGGCGTAACTGCGGGCCGTTGTTGCTGTCCGTTTCTGAGAATTCAGTGTCCGATCTCACTTTGTCTTCCTCTGACGCTGTTCCCACCGCCGACTCAGTTCTTTGCGACCCAGTTATCTCAGCCGTCGCTGCCAGTGCCCCTTGTTTGTCTTCCGCTATTTGCGTTGATTGTTGTTTCCGCAGGCTCTTGTTTCTTCTCCGTATCCGTTGAGATTTACGCACTTGGGATGTTTGAGGCGGTTCAGAGTGTCGGAGACCGCCACGATCATTACCCGCTCTGTACGTTTCAAGCCATGTCCACGCTTCTTCAGGTGCAAAGAAGAACTGCGTCGTGCCATCCACAATAACTCTCAATTTGGCCAGAAAGATCAATGAATACTGGATCCCTTCTCCTCTGAGCTCTTTCTTAACTGCCAGATAAGAAGCCCTGCGTCTCTGAATATCTTGCGTATAATCTGGAAATATTGTGACTTTACTATTTCCTACTGTAAATGGCCCCGCTGTACGTGCTCTTTGGATCAGTGTATCTCTGTCTTTATAGTGGAGTAACTTGGCCACCACCGGTCCGGGCGGACGGCCAGGCAGCGGAGGCCTAGCCGGGACCCTATGTGCTCTCTCAAGCGTAAAATAGGAAGATAGTCCCTCTGGGGCAACTACTGTTTTTAGCCAGTTCTCCAAGTAAGCCATCATGTCGGCCCCCTCTGATTTTTCCGGCAGGCCCACCACGCGTATGTTTTTGCGGCTGTTCCTACTTTCGGAGTCTTCTGCCCTCTTTTCCAACATCGCTATGCGTTCCAGAGCGTGCCCTAGTTTAAGGTCCACAGCCACATGGGCCATGTCCTGAAGGGCCAATTCTTTCGCTTTCACCATATCCACCAGCTTCGAGTGGTCTGCACGCATAAGCCCTAGCCCAGATGCAACCTGCGCAATGTCCTGCTGTAGGGCATCTTTCGTTGCTGCAATGGCTTCTAGGATCTTGTCAAGATGTTGACGTAGCCCTGAGTCCAACATAGCCGCCTCCGTCCCTCGCTCTGCTCTATGAGTGTCGTCCTGCCCCATCGCTTCCTCTTTCTTGTTTTTCGGTTTCATATCCACAGCCGGTTGTCACTCTGTGCACTTTAGCTTATCGCGGTGTTCAAGGGCTCGCTGATTTCTGCTTCGTAATCGCAGTGTCCCTTAAAGCTCCAGCAATGCGTGCTACACAGAGTCTAATGCTTGGTGGTGTAGTCCCTGAGTATCGCCCTACTCCAGCCCCGGTGTCCTGCTGTCAATATCTGTAAGGTCCCAGCTGTTCACTATCTTCCGTTCCCAGTGTCGTCCATTACCACGGGCCCTAATGCCTTTTCTACCTAGTTGTGCGTCCGTGAACTTTCCAGATCTTACTTCGTACGTTGGCCACCCCTCGGGTTCTCCTGCCGTCCAGCCGACAGCTCTCCGTGCCTGGTTTTCAATAGCACTCACTTTCCGTGATAAGACTCCGGGCTCCTTTCTTCCCGTTCCCAAAGCCCCTGCCTGCCACTGGGCACATGAATCGCCCATCACCCAGCATGCAGTCCCTGGGGTGCACTCTTCTCCCTCTCAATCGTATGGTATCTAGGGTCCGTTCTCAGCCTCCTCTGTGCTGCTGCCTCGTAGCGTCCCGTGTTCGCTCCATCAGCCTGTCGCCGCTGACCATGCACCCCTGCCCTCGCTCATGCGGTGTTGCGTACCTGTCTCCTGCTCCCACCTTCGCAGTACAGGTTCCAGGCACATTCCACCACACTTACCCGGGCACTGTTGTCGGGCACTGCAGCCGGCGGTTCTTCTTCCCTTCCAGCGCGTTGGTCTCCGCACTGCTTTCCGCCACTGCCACATCACTCAAAGACCCTGGGCCACTCTGTTGTCCGATTCCGGGGTCTGCTACCTCCGCGCTGTGTTGGCTGGTCCCCAGGCGCTCCTCTGCTCACCGGCACTCCGCCTCCCAATCAGCACTCATAGAGGCTGCTCCGCTGTACTTTCTCTCTTGCCCAGCTCACCGGCAACAGGTCCCCCGGTCCGTGTCTCCACCGTTCCGCTTCTCAAAGATCGGACAGCCCCCGGCCGCCATTTTGGTTCTCCCTGTCGGCCCGTGGAATAGTCTGGACACTGAGGCGCTCGATTCAACGTGCTTGCCTTCTCCTTCACTGGTGCAGCAGGGTGAGTTCGTCAGGTCTTGGCGCTCTTATGGCGCTCTCGCACTGGTGTACCCGCTGGCCTCTGCCACCACCTTGCCGCTACCCCCAGGGCCGCTCTCATGCCATTGTTCGCGCCTGGGTCACGCAAGAGGCTCGGGGTGCCCCGAGTTTGGTCGTGTTCCTTTCCCCTACTTCTCCGACCATCGATTCCTGAAGTTTGCTGCCAGATACAGGTTTTTTACTGGATATTTTGCGGGATTGGGCACGGAGCTACCAGCTCATGCCGCCTCTCCCATCGGCGCTCAAGCCACGCCCGACTATAGGATATTATTATGATTATGTTTGTTCATATGTATCACCTGTTTGGAATAGTCACAAAACATTCTAACTTACAACTCCCAGAAGAAATATCTATAAATAGCATTGGCTTAGTGATGTAACTTTCAATCAAGGTTCTTCCGCCTGCCTGCAGGAGAAATCTTCCACAATGATCCACTGTTGTTTTGTGACTAGTTTGTTCTGACATCTTGGAATGGCATTAGCATAGATGGGGGTCTGAATCAATGTTATTTCAATGGGATAGAGCTTAGGTGGTAAGGTTGTAAGAGGTTTTTAATTGCAATGCTCTGATTGGTAGGAATTGTAATTCTTTTGCTCACACCATGATGAATCTGCACTTTCACTATTAGTCTAGGAGAAGAATTTCCATATAAGCCTTCAATTTTGGGTGAGCCATAAAACTGATGATGGCATTTTGATGCTATTAGGTATGCTGTCCAATTTCTTACAGTTTTTTCTGCTTATTTGGGGCGTAGACTAGTTTTGATTGTGCCTGTGATTCTGTAATGTCCTATTGCTGAAAGCTCTCATCCCAATTTGACTTTATGCATCTGCATTTTATAATTTCTATATTGTACCTTTGAAGTTTTGTTATAATGTTATGTTATGTTATATATTTTATAGAGCGCACAGCTGCTCCAGCAAAGGTGCACCCCAGCGCTAAAATGCAACTGTCACATGCAGACCTGGAGACGCACAGAGAAACCAATTATGCAGGAAAAAGATAGGTTTTTCTGGCTTTACGGAATAGCGCTGGGTTTTGAATACTTCTAATGCTCACAGGAAGAGAGTTCCAGAGCTTTGGAGCAAGAGCACAAATGGGCACCCTCCTGCCCGTACTCTCTTAACCCGGGGAACGACCGCCGGGTGCTGACCCTTGGAGTGCAGCTGGCGGGTGGGTATGTAGGGCATAAGGAGATTAGCCAGAATCTCGGGGGATTGGAGATTCATAATTCAATGGGCGATACAGAGAGTTTTGAACTGGATACATTTCTCCACCGGGAGCCAATGTAGTCGGCGAATAGGATCAGTGGTAGCCGAGAAGTGTCCCTACCGCAGCATTTTGTGCCCTTTGAAGGCGAAGTATCTCTGCTCTATTTGCCTCTAGATATAGGGAGCTGGCATAGTCCAGCCTGGATTGTATTGTAGCCTGGATGATCACCTGTTTTATAGGAACGGGTTGCCGTACGAGATTGGTTCTGACAATGGTCACCAGTTTGTCAGCAGGACTTTTGAAGATTATTTGTCAAGTTGTGGGGCTAATTATTATCCCCAGCCCAATGGTCAGACTGAAAGGTTCAACCATATTGTTAGAGAATCTATTCAGTTTGCTTGCAAGAGAGGTTTGCCTTGGAGGAAGGCATTGCAGGCAACTTCATTGTCATATCGCACTATGCCTAGTTCGGTCACAGGATGGTCACTTTTTGAACTATTACGTGGGAGGAAGCAGGGAATCAAGTTTGCTTCTTGTTGGTTGAAGGAGTGTTGTAGAGAGTCGGATGTTTACATTGATTATAAGAAAATCAAGGAGAATGTGGAAACCTATCAAGGGAAAATGAAGAAGATTATGAATAGGAGCAGAGAAAAGCAGTCTGGTGTTAGAATTTGTATTGGTGACTGGGTTCGCATCAGGAGGCCTGTGGCAAGTGGAAAAGCGTTACCCAGGTGGTCTGAGCCAGTTAAGGTGATTTGAGTGTATGACAAAGCTGTGAAAGTTCAAAGAAGAAAGGTTTGGATTATGAGTAGGGTTTCTGTTTTCAGAAGTCCCGTGTGTGCTGAGACTAGGAATGTGGAGCAGTTTTCAATTCACCCTAGAACTCGCTTTTTGAATCTGTATTTCCTGAATTTTTGATATGCTAATTTACACCTTATCTTGGGACACATTGCATCATGAAATTGGGGTTTGACAACATCCCCATTCCCCCACCCTTGGGCGTGCCTTTCATGTGTCTTGTAATCATGGGTTTTTCACAAAGTTTCACAGGTAAGATTTATTGGTAATACAGGAGCAGCCACAACCGCACGGCAACAGGAGTCGCCTCAAACCAACAAATCCTTTCAGAAAATCTCACCCTAACATTCCAGCCAAAGCATTCCTTCAGCATGCAGGCCCTCCTAGAACCCTAGCTAATACATGGAATAAACACACCTTCCCCCTTTAGCAAATAATAATATTATTCCCAAAATAACAAAAAAGTTACCTAAAACACAAATAAGATAAAACAAAAGGTATATACAAAGATATAGATAAAAATGTATAAAAAGCAGTGGTCCATAGATTAATAATTAACATTTTCTGCAAACCTTGCAGGACAACATTAACACATCCACAAATTCCTTAGCATGCAAATCACTTTTGGGAGCAGTTTCCATTTCCAAGTGAGCACATGTTCTTCATTGACTTGCACATCCATAAAACCATTACTGTCAACCTCCCTTCTTGAAAACTGCTCCACATTCTTAGTCTCAGCACACACAGGACTTCTGAAAACAGAAACCCTACTCATCATCCAAACCTTTCTTCTTTGAACTTTCACAGCTTTGTCATACACTTGAATCACCTTAAGAGGCTCAGTCCACCTGGGTAACTCTTTTCCACTTGCCACAGGCCTCCTGATGTCAATGGCAATCGCCACAAAAAAAACGGCATGGACATTCAATCTTCCTGAGACATGCTCAATCCTGTACTGATATGATTGCAATTTTACCGCCTAACATGTCAATCTCGCTGTCAAAGTCCTGCCCCCACCTGGAGAAAGAACATAAACCAGAGGTTTGTGATCTGTTCTTAACACAAATCGTGTTGCCCACAAAAACTGCCTGAAATGTTCTGCTGCCCAAGTACATGCCAATATTTATTTTTCTATCACAGAGTATTTTCTCTTGGACTCCTGCAAAGCACAGGAAGCATACAAAACCACATACTCATCCTTCATTTTTTGTAACAGAATGGTCCCCAATCCATAATTGCTGGCATCCATTGTCCAAACCTTTCTTGAGATCCAAAAAGGTATTATCTTGCGCTAACCCTCAAAAAAGCTCCTTGTTCTTTCCCAGCAACATGCGTAGACACTCAGCTGTGGCAGCATAGTTTTTGATAAATCTAGAGTAAAACTCTGTAAGACCCAACAAAGATACCAATTATTCCTTTGTCTTTGGAAGAGGAACATCCACTACCGCTTTGACATGATCTTCTTTAGACTTAATTAAATTTTTAGAGATATGGTGACCCAACTACTCTACTGCATTACATTTTAATCTACATTTAGATTCCTGTATAGTCAAGCCTTTTTGCCGTAGCCTTTGAAGAACACCCATTAGATTGGATAAATGCTCTCCCTCATTCCTCCCACAGACTAAAATGTCATCTTGGAAAGCTAGGGCTCCTTGGGTATCTTCCAATGTTTCCTTCTTCAAACTTTGGAAAACTGATGCTGCACTGACCAGCCTGAATGGCATTCTGCAGAACTGTAACATTCCTTCAGGGGTCACAAATGGCACGACTCCTCTTATAACTTTACCTGATGATGTTCACTTGCCAAGTCTAATGTGGAGCAAACTGTTGCCCCATACAGAGTGGAAACACGATCATGCAAATTTGGTAAGGGATGTCTGACTATCTATATTTCGTAGTTAAGGCTCCCGAGATCCACACATTCAAAGCAATGACCACCAAAGACACCCATGGTGACAATTCTATTGGTTGGATTACATCCTTGTTACATAAATCCTGTAACATCTCTTTCAACTTCATTCTTTAAGTTAGAGGAACATTTTGAATCTTATTTCTGACTGGAACAGCATTATCCAATAATATATTTCTGTGTTTAAACCCAATAAACTTTCCCAATGTATCAAACTCCATGAAAGGAGATACCGGTTTGAGGCGGTTCCTGTTGTCATGCGCTTGTAGCTGCTCCTGTATTACCAATAGATCTTAACTGTGAAACTTCGTGAAAGACCCATCCTCGTTGCCAAAATATGTAATGATGGGTCTTTCACAAAGCTTCACAGGTAAGATTTATTGGTAATACAGGAGCAGCCGGCACATTACCTGACGACTGGAAATGAACAAAAGTCAAGCCGCTCCTGAAGAAGGCCTCAGCAGATCCGACCAATATCTCTCCTCCCTTTCATAGCCAAAGTCACAGAGAAGATTGTCAACGTCCAACTAACAAAATTCATCAAAGAGAACTCCATCCTTGACCCCTCCCAATCCGGGTTCTGCAGGAACCACAGCACCGTTACCAACCCTACTCGCCGCTACAGATGACATCCGCACTCTCCTAGACCAAGGCCACACTGTGGCCCTGATCCTACTCGACCTCTCTGCATCCTCGTCTCCCACCATACTCTCATCGCCAGACTCCACGACGCCGGCATACAGGGAACCACCTTTCAACTGGCTACGCTCCTTCCTCACTGGCAGAACCCAAAAAATCTGACTTTCACCCTTCCTCTCCGAACCCACAGAGACCAACTGCAGAGTTGTAATGCCCTGAACGTCTCAGGATCGTTTAACAGACACGATAATGAGGACGCAACCACTTGTGAAGGGTTAGTTATTTTAATGAAGGCAAAAATAATACAAAGAGTAAACAAAAGTTATAGTCACTGGAATCCTCCAGGCTAAGTACGTTACCAGCCCACAGCACGGATGGTCCTAACCGTCCTCTGCATATACGCCGATCCCGGCGTATGCCAACAGAGGGCAGAAATGAAATGGCCGACAATGCCAATCGGTAGGCTGTGAGGGGCACGAAGAGTGTTGGGGAGAATCGAGGAGTCAGGGAAACACCCAGCCCGGGTCTCTACCTGAAGGGAGCAGCCGCTCAACCTCTTCCTCAGACTGCACCAGGACGCGGAGTCACCTCCTGGTGATGCGTCACCGATACCCCAATCAAAAGCAAGAAGACTGAACCGAGATCAGCCGCTCGATCGATCCTGTGGACTTCCGAGTCTGTAACGCGGCAAACACCTCCTGGTGTGCGTTACAGCTGGCAGTCCCTGTATCTCTGGTCGGGCTGGGAGTTACGACTCCAACCAGCATAAGCGCCACTGCGCTTTGACTCAGCCGAGTCAAAAAGCGAAGCTCAATGGTTGACCGGTAGAGCTTCCGGGTCCTTCACAGGTGACGATGGGGCAAGACACGGCCCAGGGAGTAACGACTCGACCTACCTCTGTTCTTGCCTTACTGGAGCACCACTCCGGAACGCTGCTCTTCACGAAGCAGGTACGTCGGTGTAAACACAATATCCGACAGCGTTGTACCTCCCGGTTCCTCCCTTTATAGGGCGTGTTTTCCTTGAGTTATGTAACAGCTCTCCTGTTTACATAAGGGCGTGTTTTCCTTGAGTTATGTAACAGCTCTCCTGTTTACATAAGGGCGTGTTTTCCTTGAGTTATGTAACAGCTCTCCAGTTTACATAAGGGCGTGTTTTCCTTGAGTTATGTAACAGCTCTCCTGTTTACATAACCTCTCAACCGCTAAGCATCCTGGGAGATGTAGTCCGTTTTCGCTGGTTACCGTTTTCCTCCCCTCGCGTGACAGGAATTCTTGACAGTACATCCTCCCTCTCAGCGGCTCCCCATGGGGCCAGCGCTGGCAGGAAAACGCCGATGGAACAAGGAGACCAAGCGCGGAGCATGAACCCCTTCAGCCGGTTCCCATGATTGCTCCTCCGGGCCATAGCCTTTCCACGCAACCAGGTACCACAGCTTCCCCCTGCGCCATTTGGACGCCAGTATGCCCGACACTTCATACTCCACCTCCGACTCCACGCATACCGGCCTAGGTGTCCCAGACGGCTTGGAGGGTGCTGGTTTGAGCAATGATACATGAAAGACAGGGTGTATCCGCAATGACTGGGGCAAGCACACCTTCACGTTCACGGGACCCATACACTTGGTAACTCGATAGGGGCCCATGTACTTGGGATGGAACACACTGTTCTTTCGAAACCTCATGTTTCTTGTGGATATCCAGACGTAGTCTCCAGTGCGGTACAGTGGCCCGGGCCTTCTCTTCCTGTCTGCCGCAGCCTTGTATCTTCTCTTGGCCTCTATTAGGACAGCCCTTGAGCGCATCAACGTGTCTTTTATGTGTGCCACCCTGTCCGCTGTGGCGGGAATCCTGTCCTCTCTGAACGGATGTAGAAATGGCAAGAACCTGGGATGTTGGCCATAGTTGCTATAGAACGGAGATGACTGTGTGGAGCTGTGAGTGGCGTTGTTGTAGGCTATCTCTGCAACCCATAGCAAGTCGACCCATTCTTCCCTGCCCTGGTCCACAAAACATCGCAGATACTGTTTGAGCGTTTGGTTCAGGCGCTCGGTTTGGCCGTCCGTTTGAGGGTGGTAGCTGGTGGACAGGGCGGTCTTAACATGCAGCGCAGTGCACCAAGTCTTCCAGAATTGCGCAGTAAACTGCGACCCCCGGTCCGACACGATCACCCCAGGTAATCCATGCAGTCGTACCACATTCTTTAGGAGTAGTGACGCCAATTCCCCGGCCGTAGGGACTCTCTTGCAGGGGATGAAGTGCCCCATTTTCGTCAAGTAATCCACCACCACCAGTATTGCCGTCATCCCCTGGTCTACCGGTAGGCCCACCACGAAGTCCAGTGATATGCTATCCCATGGTCTATCCGGGGTTGGAAGTGGATGTAAGAGCCCTTGGGTTCGGCCATGGTCGGCCTTCATGGTAGCACACGTAGGACACTCCTGTCCCCACCTCCTGACATCCACTCTCATGGTTGGCCACCAGAAATGCCGTCCCATGCTAGCCACCGTTTTTTCAAAGCCCAAATGACCTGCGCATGGAGAGTCATGGCACCAGATGAATGCTTGTTTCCTTAGCCTAGGCGTGGGTATCAATAGGCACCTGCCCTTCAGGGGTATCCCGTCCTTCAGCTGCCATTCTCTGTGACTGAGGAGCCACCTCCGCCATGCGAATGACCTGATCCCTCTCTTTATTCCCTCAGGAAAGTATCCGGTTGGATAACCCCCAATACCATCCTCGGGGAAATGATGGAATGCTCGGTCGCAGGCAATGGTTCCTTAACTGCAGATTGACGGGACAGGGCGTCCGCCTTCCGGTTTTCCGTCCCCGGCCGATATGTGATGGGGAAGTTGAACCCCGCAAAGAAGATCATCCACCGCAGCTGCCTGGGAGAAAGGTGTCTTGTGGCCGTCATGAACTGTAGGTTCCGATGGTCCGTGTACACCGATACCACATGTCTTGCCCCCATCAACCAATGCCTCCATTCGGTAAAGCCGTCCTTGATTGCGAGAAGCTCCTTCTCCGCAATATGGTAGTTGCGTTCGGCGTCGTTGAGTTTGCGGGACATGTACGCAACGGGATGAAGCACCCCTGTGTCGTGGTTGAGTTGGGACAAGATAGCCCCCAGCGCCACATCCGATGCGTCCGCTTCCACCACGTAGGGGAGATCCGGATCGGGGTGAGCCAACACCGGCGCCTTACCAAAGGCGCTTTTCAGGGCCTCAAAGGCTGTGTTCGCTTCAGGGGACCAGACAAACTCCTTGGACTTCCTCAGTAGCTGTGTGATTGGGGCCACCAATCCTGAAAATCCATCTATAAACCGCCTGTAAAAGTTGGCGAAGCCAATGAAACTTTGGACGTCCTTCACGCTTTGGGGCACCGGCCATTCTTTCACCGCCTTGATCTTTCGTTCTGCCATCTCCTGTCCCTCTGGACTCAGCATCACTCCGAGGAATTCCACGGATGTGACGTGGAAGTCACACTTGCTGAGTTTACAAAACAGCATGTTTTCCCTCAGCTTTTGGAGCACAGCTTTGACGTGGTGTACTTGCTCCTCCACACTGGAAGAATAGATGAGGATGTCGTCGATATATACGACCAGTAGATATCCAACTCCTCTCTGAATTCCTCATTCAGAAAGTACTGAAAGGCTGCCGGGGCGTTGCACAGACCGAACGGCATGACGAGGTACTCAAAAAGGCCGAACCTGGTCTTAAAGGCGGTCTTCCACTCGTCTCCGTCCCTCATGCGTACCAGATGGTATGCCCCTTTCAAATCCAACTTGGTGTAGATACGAGCTTTCTTGACCTGTTCCAGAAGTACACTGATGAGAGGCAAGGGGTACCGATTTTTTATGGTTATCACATTCAATGCCCTAAAGTCCACACAGGCTCTCAGCTCCCCATTAGCCTTCAGGATGAAGAAGAGTGGCGAGGCGGCCGGAGACTTGGACGGGCGGATGAATCCTAGCTTGAGGAGTTTATCCAGGTACCCCCGGAGATGCACGTTTTCAGGCTCCGTCAGGGCATACAGCCTGCCGCTGGGAATGCTGGCCCCTGGCACCAGGTTGATCTGGCAGTCAAACTGTCTATGTGGTGGTAGCACTTCCGCCTTCACCTCATCAAATACATCCTCAAAACTGTGATAAGCCTGGGGGAGAGCCACATCTTTTTCTGCCGCTGTAGCCACCGTCTGACTCCCGCTCTCATCTGCGTCAAGGGATTCCGTTCGTATTCCACAATGCAGGGTGCAATACGGTGACGTCATTTTGATGCGATGTGTTGGCCAATCCACAGAGGGGTTGTGTTTCTGTAGCCACGGCAATCCCAATATGACGCCATATTGGGGCGCTCGGATGATGTTAAAATCGATTTGTTCCAAATGGTTCCTCCCATATCTCATCGGAAGGACCCCCGTGTGCTGCCCGATGGGCCCCGTCACCAATCGCCTTCCGTCTACAGCATAGACGTCTTCGGGTACAGCTTTGGGAAGAAGCACTAGCCCTAGCCTGCATGCCTCGTTGTGGTCCATAAACATGCCAGTGGCCCCTGAATCCACCATGGCCACAACGGGTATCCACTGGTCATGCACTCCCACGTGCACCGTGAGAAACAGGTGTCGTTGTCCCTTAGTGACCGAGTTGGAAAGTGAAGGGATGGATGAGTGACTCCGAGATGCCCCTTCTTTGGTCTGGGAGTCCTCTAGTTTTCCGCCGGTATGTCCACCACGGCTGTTACCGACCGGTTGGCCCGATAACGTGACGTCTTCGGTTTGGCAGGGCATTCACGTACGTAGTGGCCTTTTTTGCCACAATATAGGCACAATCCTTGTTTACGGCGTGACTCTTTCTCCGTGGCTGTGAGGCTCGCTCGTATTGCGCCGATGTCCATGGGTTCTCCCTTGGATGCGGTGGAAGTTTCAGGACTTCCCACCGTCACATAGGATGGAAGGGATTTTCCTTTTCTCCCATGATCCCCCTTTCTTTCACTTAGCCTATGTTCCAGCCGTAATACCAGGTTGATAAGGCCCTCACATGTCTTGGGTTGAGGGTCAATATGAGCCACGGCGTCCTTGAGCTCATTGCACAGCCCTTGATGGAAGAGCGCCGTCTGTTTAGCAACAGGCCACTTGGTTTCCGCAACCAGCCTTCGGAACGCGTTGAGATACTGCACCAGGTCGTTGGATCCCTGTCTCAACTCAAGCATTTCACGGTCCGCCGTGTACGAGTCAGCCCTTCTGTCGAATACCTTCAGGAATTCCTCGCAAAAAGCACCCCAATAACATAAGATGGGGTCGTCCCTGCTCACCAGAGGTACGGCCCATTGTGCCGCGTTTCCAGCCAAATAGGAAATAAGGAAAGCCACACGAGCCTGACTCGTGGGGAACGCCTTTGGTTTGCATGATAAATGTAGCGCCACTTGTGTGAGGAATACCTGCACTGTGTTAGGATCCCCACTGTACCTCTCTGGTGTTGCCAAGGGGATGGCTACCGGCATTTCCACTACTACCGCAGGGGTCTGGTTCGTGAGGGAGGTGCTGGGCGTGAGCGGGTCCAATTGGATAGCATCCAGTCTGGCTTTTACATCGGCTGTTTCTTGCCTAGAGGCAGCCAATTCAACTTGCACGGTCGCTAAAGCAGCCAGCACATCATCAAGTGTTGCCATGTCTGTTATCGACCAGGAGACAGTTAGTGTTATTAAGGTCGGATATTTTGTAACGCCCTGAACGTCTCAGGATCGTTTAACAGACACGATAATGAGGACGCAACCACTTGTGAAGGGTTAGTTATTTTAATGAAGGCAAAAATAATACAAAGAGTAAACAAAAGTTATAGTCACTGGAATCCTCCAGGCTAAGTACGTTACCAGCCCACAGCACGGATGGTCCTAACCGTCCTCTGCATATACGCCAATCCCGGCGTATGCCAACAGAGGGCAGAAATGAAATGGCCGACAATGCCAATCGGTAGGCTGTGAGGGGCACGAAGAGTGTTGGGGAGAATCGAGGAGTCAGGGAAACACCCAGCCGGGGTCTCTACCTGAAGGGAGCAGCCGCTCAACCTCTTCCTCAGACTGCACCGGGACGCGGAGTCACCTCCTGGTGATGCGTCACCGATACCCCAATCAAAAGCAAGAAGACTGAACCGAGAGCAGCCGCTCGATCGATCCTGTGGACTTCCGAGTCTGTAACGCGGCAAACACCTCCTGGTGTGCGTTACAGCTGGCAGTCCCTGTATCTCTGGTCGGGCTGGGAGTTACGACTCCAACCAGCATAAGCGCCACTGCGCTTTGACTCAGCCGAGTCAAAAAGCGAAGCTCAATGGTTGACCGGTAGAGCTTTCGGGTCCTTCACAGGTGACGATGGGGCAAGACACGGCCCAGGGAGTAACGACTCGACCTACCTCCGTTCTTGCCTTACTGGAGCACCACTCCGGAACGCTGCTCTTCACGAAGCAGGTACGTCGGTGTAAACACAATATCCGACAGCGTTGTACCTCCCGGTTCCTCCCTTTATAGGGCGTGTTTTCCTTGAGTTATGTAACAGCTCTCCTGTTTACATAGGGCGTGTTTTCCTTGAGTTATGTAACAGCTCTCCTGTTTACATAAGGGCGTGTTTTCCTTGAGTTATGTAACAGCTCTCCAGTTTACATAAGGGCGTGTTTTCCTTGAGTTATGTAACAGCTCTCCTGTTTACATAACCTCTCAACCGCTAAGCATCCTGGGAGATGTAGTCCGTTTTCGCTGGTTACCGTTTTCCTCCCCTCGCATGACGGGAATTCTTGACAAGAGTACCCCAAGGATCGTCGCTCAGCCCCACGCTCTTCAACAACTACATTGCCCCCCTCACCGCCATTGTCATACAGTATGGACTCATCATAGTATCTTACGCCACCGACACCCAGCTCATCCTCTTCCTCACTAACGACGCCCTCACCACCAGACTCAGCTTCCAGGAAGGAATGAAGGACATCGCATTCTGGATGAGCAGCAGGTGCCTGATGTTCAACTCGGAGAAGACAGAAGTCCTCGTCCTCGTACCCTCCCCTCTGCATGGGACAACACCTTGTGGTCCACCACCCTCGGCAGCCCCCCCACCCCCAAGGACCACACCTGGAACCTCAGTATCATACTTAACTCCTCCCTCTCCATACCTGACCCAACAGATCAGAGCCATCACCTCCACCTACTTCAAAAGCCTCCACATCCTTACCAAGACCTTCAAATGGATCCCCCAAATCAAGAAAGACCATCACCCACACATTCATAACCACCAGACTAGACTACGGAAATGCCCTCTACGCCGGTATCAGTAAATCTCTGCTTCGCCAGCTCCAGACCACACAGAATACTGCAGCCTGACTCGTCCACGGCATCCCTCAACACGAACACACAACCCAACACCTGCAAGACCTCTACTGGCTCCCCATCGAGAAGAGAGTAACCTTCAAGATACTCAGCCACGGCTACAAATGCCTCCACAACACCAGACCCCAATATCTCATTGAAAGAATCTCCTTCCACATATCCAAGAGAAACCTCCTTTCTGCCGACCCTGCCATCGAGGAAACACCGCACATCTGCAAAGCCAGAACGGGTGGAAGAGCCTTCTCCTACATCGCCGCAAGGACCTGGAACAAGCTCCTGATCAAGATCAGACGCAGACCCACTCAGCACATCTTCAGGAAGGCCCTCAATACCTGGCTCTCTGACTGACCGAAGCTGCACCCCCGCCCTTAGCTCCTTGAGACCCTTACGGGTGAGTAGGGCACTTCACAATTCCCTGGTTGATTGATTGAAGCAGAAGGCAACATGAATTGCCTCAAACCAGCAACTCCTTTCATAGAATCTCACCCTAACATTCCACCCAGAGTATTCTTCCTGCATGCTGCCCCTTCAAGAACCCTAGCCAAGACATGGAATACAACATGTCTTTAGGTGTGTAACATTTTAGGGACATGTCACACATACATATTAAGGTACACATCCAACTGTTCACGGTATTTGCTTCAGACTTCCCAGATCACTCCTTTGATGCACCCTTGAGAACACCCTCACGTATAAGGTAGCCTAGATAGTTCCAGTGCATGAGTTTATAACTGCTGTTAAGTGTGCTGAATGACCTCTGTCTCTTATATTAGGTTCACTGAGTGTCCAGCCTTGCAGGACTAGCAGCAAACTGCAGTATGAAATATTTGAAGCATGTTGTTATAAGTGAGCACAGTAATAATAAAGACACAAAAGTGGAAAAGTAGCCGGTTAATTATAGTGTTTTTCAACTGAATTTCTAAATGTCATAGCCAAGCAGGCTTGCTCTGCTATCACCTGACCTACAGAAGATGTGCCATTTCACAAGCTTTTCCCAGATGCTGACAGGGTTATTAGAGTGAGCATTATGAATCACAAATCTTTTCACTGTATCTATAATCCAGGAATAGCAGCCGGACTTCCTAGAATATATAGGTCACACTTTTATGCAAGAATATACCAACATGTCACCATTATTAAAATGGTATGCCGAGGAGATTACAGAGGTGAAATTTATATGTTAAATATTTTAGACGGGCAGATTATGTGTTATAGAATGGGTGAAAAAGGAAAGCTAGTTGGTTGGATAGTATATAAGAATCAAATTATTTAATTTGCCCATTAGGTGGATTTCAAATTGCTTTCGACCTAGAAGCCAGTGCTGACGTGAGTTTGCTAATTAGTTATCCATTCTGCCATTTAATAATACACACTATTTAAAAATAGATCTTTGTATTTTTCCGCTCTGATTATAAGATTGGAATTTCATCCATTTTATTAGTACGGTCTACCTGCTGAAATTCTCACACTTCACAGACATTAACACCTGCCACGGTGGCCACAGCTTCAAGTGGTTGAGACTATCACTATTTGTATCAGCAAATCATGAATTTTACCAATATCTTATGATGAGTTTAGGATTAGGGATTGGAACAAAGGTGTTCCCAAGAAGGAGCTCGGGAAGGAGGATGGGAAGGTAGCAAAAACCTTCAAGTAGTAGCTTTTAGAGTACGTACATACCTGTGCATTGATGATAATAATAAAATACTGAAAATAGCTATGTTATACATCTAAATTTTGAATCAGAAAACGCGGAGTTACATAATGTATTCACATAAACTTGCATTAAGCACAGAGACCTTATTGTTGCCGACTTGCCTCAGAAGTGGGACAGGAGATGGGCACGCGCAGAGCTTTTGGCGATTTGAGCAGGTGTACAGCCACACGCACGCGGTGTAAACATCTCCTGTCCGGCTTCCCAGGCAAGTCAGCATGCAGTTTCACTTTCCATTCCTCCTGTCGGCTCCATGTACACATCTTTGGGGCCGGGTTTAGAAGCGGTGGTTTGGGAGGCGGGGATGGGCTGGGAGCGTCACAAACTGCTGTCCTCTTCCTGGTGCTGACGGCGCGCCTTTCCGTCCACCAAGTGAGTATTCGGGAGCGGGGATAATACCGGAGCATCCGAGTTGAAAACGCTGGCTGCATTTCAAGATCGAGATATGAGGATATCCTCTGTCTGGAGACCTAGTAGTCCGGGGAGTCTGGAGACTCTAAGAGGTTCCCTGCACACACTCAGATAAAGCCCTTAGCACTATGACATGCTGATTGTTGTACAATTTCTGTGCACACTCATAAACCACCCTGCCATGACATATTCATTGCTCTACACTTTTTCGCACGCAGTGCTGTTTTATGCAAATCCCTACACCCATCATATAACACCCCTGCATACTGTGACACACACATTGCTGTATGGTTTCTTATAAATGTAATGATTCTGCGTGCCGGTACACCCCGCGCACTGATAAACGTCCCTTATAGAACGACACACTTAAAGTAGTTTATTACACTCCCACCACTCATTCATACACTGCCGTTTTAAGAAACACCCATTCTGTTCAGTTCCTTACACTCTGAGATTGCGTGCAGTTTCCATGCACACACACCCTACCCCGCACATTCCATGACACACTCACTGGGATACTCTTCCTCGCCAGGTCCTGCAGATGTGTTTGTGTGTGTATATCAGTGTCAGAATGCAGGTTGGTTGAGTGTCAGTGTCAGTATCAGAATGCAGGTTGGTTGTGTGTCAGTGTCAGTTTCAGTATGCAGGCTGGTTGTGTGTCAGTGCCTGCCGGTGGTGGTCTGTGTCAGACAGCAGGCATATGTGTTTGCACTTGTATTCCGCCACTGAGAATGCGGGTTAATCCTTATGAAAGTGTGTGGCCCAGTGTCTCGCTGTTTTTAGGTCCCAGGGAGGGTTAGGGGTGTTTGAAACCTCGATGCGTCTTGTTCTGTCTCTTTGCAGTCGCTTCTCATCGCTCTCACAGGCACATGATAACCGTCAAGTGAAATGGCCAGCAAAGGCTTTCATGGCTACCTTGGCTCTCCTTCGGCGGCTGTGGGTGAGCATACCAGGCTCACTCACAGGGGGTGGATTAGGGACGAGGTCTCAGAAACAATATGCAGCAGTGCTTCATTTGATCAGGTGGTCTCCAGTGCTGGGCTCTGGCACTTAATTGTTGGCACCAGCACTTATGACAGTCCGCCACATGGTGGTGCTGTCTAATTGTGGAATAAGCACAACAACAATTATTTAATAATTCTACATACATTAACAATGACTGACCCCTGCCGCCCAAGCAGCATTTGCAATGCAATAGGTCTTGCATTTACGTGAGTTTGAGCTATTCGCATTGCAAATTACAATTTCTTTTATTTATGTTTTGGTTTTTAAAACAAATAAAAGGCATTGTCATGTGCAATGCTAGTAGCTTAAACTCTCACAAATGCGAGACCTATTGCATTGCAAATGCTTTTTATCAGCAGCATCTAGCATGCTTACATTATTGCCAATTGTTTGCATTTTGAACTAGCATTAGTTGCACTTTGTGTGGGTGAAAGCAGATTTGCCCTCTCAGTTCTTAGTTTCTTGTTTCATGGTCTCTTCGCTGCTTCTAATTATCTAGGATGGTGTTCATATGATGGAGCAAGGATTTGCACGTTACGCGACTTGCTCGAATTCAAGAACCTCGAATAATCTTTAACGTTAATAATCAATCTGTTTTGTTGTTAATATCGCACTTTCACACAACACGCGGGTGTCCCAGAGACGCTTGCCTATGTGTTTTCTAATCCTAACCACGCTTGCATACTGACTGATCGCTGCTTCGCAGGATTCTGGTCTGCGCATGCGTCAGTTATACTCTCGTGATATGACGCACTCGCAGTTCTGGAGGGAAAATGTTGCTCATGCGCATTATTGCAAATATGGCCGCTTTGTTTTAAACATGCATCTTGCTTGCTACCACTGCTTCTGCATAAATGTTTCATTCTGCCTAACTCCTAATGCTATAGTCTTTATAAAGTAAGGGGTATAGTGAAGCCAATCACGGTATACAGTGTATTCATTTTTTCTGTGTTTCTAAATTGTTTTCGCTCACTTTTCATGTACCGCGTATCTATGGGCCTGGGAGCGGGGAGCCACTCCATCTTTGAAGCTCATACGGTCCTTACCACGTGATGAAGGAAAACTGAAGCACACAGTAGTGGAACTTAGCCAGCTGGCTACCGAAGCTGAGATGCTCCTGGGAACCAACCTCTAACCCAGAGAGGAGAAGCTGAACTACACCTGAAAATGATACAATGTTAATGTTCCACTGTGTGTCCTATTGTATTCCTTGCTCCTTATGCCATGGGAACTGGAATGTAAGGGGTGGGTACTAGAATAATAAATAATAATTATGGGAACACTGAATTCTAGGTGGTAACGATGACCTAACCACCTCTCTTGTCCAATCCAAAGTTGGGGACCCTGTCACTTGCAACATTTGTGGGTGGTTCATTGACCCGAAAACAGTATAACTAGCCTAGGTTTAGCTAGAGAAATTGTCCGACTTGTCCGAGTAGCTGACCTGTCACTGACCCTACGAACTCTATAGGTGATTGATACAGAGAGCTGCGGAGCACTCTGTCCGTTAAATTCCACAAACTCACTGGGGTGGAATAGTCTTAAGTGCTGGCGAAGCACTTTGCTGGGAGATTCGAGAACCCAATCGGGGTTATTGGCAGATTCCTTGCAGAGAGGGCATAGCACAGGCGTTGCATCCGAAGCTGCAGGTGTTGGTCGTACCCATTGATAAGCCCAGTCCTGATCCAAATCCTGAGGGGTATCCTGTCCTGACTGTCCATGAGCTGTACCTGCTCGCCTATTGGCATCCTAAGTCCTTGAGGGTCCTTTTTCCTCGCCTTTCCCAACTGACCCGTGGCCAGGGTTAGTTCTCATTCCCGTCCTAGGTAAATATATCTGTGGGTGTCCGTCTATCTATACTCTTTTCTTTTTCTCCTTTTAATAAAGCATTGTTGCCCATGTTATTTTCCCTATCTCTCTCTCCAACGATTTTACATGAAAACTGTTTTATTAGTTATGTTCCACTTTTCCCCTTACCTGTAGGAAAATATTGAATCGTTTGCATATTTAGTATGTTCCATTCTTACCTTTCCTTTAGAATCAAAGCCTTCAAACTGAATTAATAGCTATAGTATCGTTTCATATAGATCAATAAGTGAATCCAAGAATTTTCTTACGTAGTATGTTCTTTCCTCTCTACCTGCTTTAGTATCTAGAAAAAGAAGTCTTGAAACTGAATAGCATGTTCCTTGTTACCCTTCTCCTACAGTTTTCTGAAATCCAATGGTGCTCACTCTCATTCATAGCTACATTATAGTTCTAATCTTAGTTATTGATGTTCTAATCTGTGTAAATTTCATTCTCATGGCATATGGAGATTAACTTTTATGACTAGATAAAGTCTTGAAAACCCTTCAGGTGTCTGTGGTTATTATACGAGTATACATCTTTATTCAAATGTACAAGGTATTTTGCTTAGTGTTATCTTCTACCCACTGCTAGCTCCTGATTCGTCTGGAACATAGGTACCTGTGACAAGGTGGTAAGTCAGGTACACTGGAAATAATAGTAAGTAAAAAAACAAGAATTACTGATGGTGATGTGTAAGCTCGCCCGATTCACAAAAATACAGTGATAAACACGTCATGGGCCCAAGGTGTGTACAATTGTTGAAATAAAGAGTCGGGCGACCTGCGCGCTCTATCAGCAATTTTCTGGTAGCAGAGCTATGGTTAGGACTAGTTAAGATAGGTAGATAAGATAGTTTCGTGAAAATTTAATTGTGCTGCTAAAAATAATTTTGCTTTACAGTTATCGATCGATTTTTAATGCTAAATGTTTTGAAATGTTATAAAGTGTATTATTTCATGAAATGCTGCTATATTAAGTGTTTATTAACCCATTGTTAGTGATTGTTATACGTTGTCTGGAAGTACCCCGGGGGAAGAATAGCCAGTGGTGAGTAGAATCCACTTTGCGGTGAGGTCATTGGCTGCGAGGAAGATTAGTGCATGGTTAGGTAGAACTGGAAGCGCTAATTAGGGTTTCTGCATAAATAAATGAATAATTGAAAGCAACGAGACTACTAAATCGAAACTTCGGTTGTGATATTACCTAGTAAGGGTCACACGGGGAAGGAGTAGTAGAGTCATCAGAGCTTGAGTGATAGCAAAGGAGTGCGCTAGCGAAACTTTAGACTTAGTATATATCCCGGAAAGAGTGGATGAGTCAAAAGAAGTAGCGGGTTCTCTAATGCTTGTGTGAAGGGTAGGCAGGAGGGTCTATCCGTAGTGAGTGAAAAGTAGACAGAAGAAGTTTACTTGTAGTGAATCAAAATCTTTTCCTTTTAGATACTCGAGCACAGTGGCGAATGTTATACGTTGTAAACTAAATAGAGCACTTGCACTTTAAGAAAGAAATCAAGATTCCGTTACCTTGTGAAGGAGGGAGTCAGTCGCGGAGCTGCGCTGACGTCACTCTGTGCCGCGCTGCTATTGGTCGAAACAGCGGGTGTGTTACAGAGCTGAGATTGTAAGGGAGGGGTGAGTGCCGGAGCGTGAGAAACTCGTCTCACGAAAGGCCGCGCACCCATTGGTTGACATTATTTGCAATAAGAGTGTTGATTGGTTGGTGAAGTTTATAAGACACGCTAGTATTGGAAGTACATTGGTAAACAAAAATTAAGCAATCTGAGCATGAAGATAGCTTGGAGAGGTGTATGTGGTATCCCGAATTCTTACCTGATCCGAAAAATCTAGGTTTTCATAAGGAGCAGATGCTCAGAGGTAGACCTTACAATATGTACGGAAGCAAGAGAAAAATGTCCTTTGCCGAAAAGATCAAGAATTATTTCAAGAAAGACAAGCCTGTTAGAACTAGGGAGGGTGTAATCATTCCACCACCTAATACTCCCGCATACTTTATGATGTTTGACAAAGGGTATCATACCTGTGTGTGGTTGGAAAACTGGGCGAAGTATACTAAGGGTGATGGAATCTTAGCCTTTCCCGTAGATGGGTCATTCAATAGTAGAATTTTGTTTAATTTGAGGACCCGAATGAATGACTTACATCCCCTACCCAGATTGACTCAATATGAGGCTCTAGAGGAATGGGAGATTGAGGCTCTAGAGCGAGACAGACCCAGAATGGATAAGGGAGTGAGTAAATGGTATCCTAAATTGCAGAGAGAAGCAAAAGAGAAGAAAATGAAACAGTGGAGACAGAATATGATGGTTGAGGGACTATTTCCAGTGTTTGGGATAGAAGAACCAGAGGGAGGAAAATGTACTGAGAAAACCCGACACCTGATGGCTGCAGGTGATTCGGAAGATGAATATTTGGAGGACTTATTTATGAAAAATCCACCTCCATATGATGAGGAGTCTAGGTCCCTGAGTACCAAAAACCCATTCTTCAGACGTCCTAGAAGTAGAAGGGCCAGTGAAACAGATACAACAGGTATAGGTAATTAGCAAGCTAATAGGGATGAATTTTGCAGACCTGATACCACTGTCCCAAATTATAGGCCTTTCGGGGATGAGAGACCAGCTATGACAGTCCCGACTGCCCCGAGTCTGTATCCACCATTAGTTCCGCAGGTATTACATGACATGTCCAGTGAAAGGGCTTTGCATGAACGAGAAAAAGAAGCCCTAATTAAACAGCGAAATGAACTCATTCAGGCAATAGCGCAGATTATTCCCAGTCCTGAAGCCCTGACAATTCCAGTAACTATTGGGCCCGTTGTTCCTCTTTACGGGGACAGACAGGCTAGTACGAGAACTCCAGTCATTTCTCCTGCTGTAGCGCAGCCCAGGAAGGAGCCTCTCATCGTTGATGATCAGGCAAGCGAATGTGAGTCTGTGATTTCCCTAATGGATCTGCCCATAAGGGAACCGGAAAGCAGTATACCATGGACGAGACCTCAGACTAGGGCTAAGGAAGTCCTGATTGAGACAGCTTCAGGTACCCGGGGCGCCACAGTAGTGACTCCAGAGGAGTTAGATCGATAGACTCGAGAATTTGAAAAGAAAACTCCTCAGCCCAAACCATTAGATATTTACAAGCTAAGAATTGAGCTGGAAGAACTAATGGCTGGGAATGTGGGACTAGATAGACTGAATACCCTCGATGAGGATGAACTTTTGTTCATCTGTAAAAGTCTTACCAGAAATACCAGAGCGTTCCATGAGAAACTGATGGACACAGCAGCTAATATGGGAATAGACGTCAGCAAATCCAAGGTATTACAAAAGCCCTACAGAGCAGAGTTTTCAGACAAAGACCTAGAAAACATGAATGTGTCTGGGAAAAAGGTACAGATAAGGGAATTGTTGAGCCTGTTACAGAAATGGGGAGATTTAGACAGATGGAAAGCCAGGTGGGCAAAAAAAAGGAAGACAATAGATCCAAGCAGACATCCTCTGAGTACGCCCTAAGGGAAGTGGATAAGGCAGAAACTTTGTGCCCTATGAGAGAAGTGCCAGGAGGGAAATATGTACATGTTCCATGGTCCAGACAGGATATTGTGTCATTCACGGATGATTTTCCAAAGTTACGTGAGAAACTTGTAGAGTGGTATAGACAGGTTGAAAGATTCGTTAAAGTCCAAAAATGCCTCCAGAAGGACTTGGATGGGTTCTTTGACATTGTAGTTCCTGTAGATTTATGGACAGAATGCAAGATTGCTGTGGACTGGCCTAGTGAGGAATATCCCAGAGATGATAGGACAGGGGCACCCTCACCAGAGGTAATGAGAAAGTATGACCAAGTAATCCTATATTTGAAAGGAAAAGTGCCAGCTAAAGAAACTGATTGGACCCTTATAGATAGAACTACCCAAAATCGTGATGAGACTGTCCATTCCTATTATGAACGATTATTGCAGGTGTTCAAGACCTACAGTGGAATCGATAACATTGAAATGAAGGATATGACTCATTTCATTTACCGATTCGTGTTGGGATTGAGGCCTGAAATCTCACAGTGGATTAGAGACAATAAAATCTGTTGGCAAGGAAAACCCATAGATGAGGTCCTGAAATACGCAAAATATTGCGAGGATGAAATGGAGAATAAAAGGAAAGCACTAAAGGAAAAGGTTATGTGGGCACAGGTAAAATTGGCCGAACAACAGAAAAAGCAGTTAGGTAAAATAAATAATAATACCCAAAATGTAGGCACTGGGGGTGTAGGAAAACCCCGAGTAAAAATGAGTCGAGAAGAGGCCAGGAAAAAGTTTCTGTGCCACGGGTGTGGCCAGATAGGGCACTGGAGAGACGAGTGTCCCATGCTACAGACTGGTAACATGAAAAATAATGATTTAAATCCACAGGTGCAGAATGAGGGGCCACAAAAGACCCAGCAACAGGTAAAACAGAATCAGTTGCCTCGTGTGCCTAGGCAAAATTTTAGGCACATGGCTCTGCAGGATGAGGAGATTGAGGTATGGGAAGGAAGGGAGGATAGAAATGCAGCAACCTCGCAATTCCTGTTGAATGATACATTCCTCTGTGATGAACCATACTGACGGGGCCTGAGGGGAGAGGACGAGGAGTGCGTGCTTGGCGCCTCCTTACAGGTAGACCAGACAGGGCCATACATTGAAGGAAAGGTTGAAGGAAATGACGTCACCTTTCTGTTGGACACTGGTGCTACCTGTTCTACTGTGAGAACAGCAGACGTTCCTAACCTACACCTCTCGGGAGAAGCTATCCAAGTAGTGGGCGTGTCAAACCAGATAATTAGAACTCCTGTAACTGAACCAATGGAGATTTCTATAGGGAATTTTAAAGAAATGCACAGGTTTGTCGTCTGTGACTCCAGTCCTGTGAATTTGCTTGGACGTGATTTGCTGTGCAAAATGAACTGTACCATCTTTTGCACACCAAAGGGCGTTGAAATTCAAACCCCAGATGAAGATGGACTGTACAAATTGATGTTACTAAGGCCTGACTCAGAAATCAAGAAACTGACAATATAGGACTTACCTGAAGAGCTCCAACAGAGAGTGATACCAGAGGTGTGGGATTTCACTGGGAGAGATGTGGGATTAATGGCAAATGTAGACCCAGTTCAAATAGCCATCAAACCAAATGCAGTTTACTCAAATACCAAACAGTATAACATGAATGCAGAAGTGAAGGTCGGAGTTGCCATTGAAGTAAAAAGATTGCTGGAAGCAAACATCATACAGGAAGTAATGGGTAGTCCTTGTAATTCACCCATAATTGGAATTAAAAAGCCTAGTGGAAAGTACAGGGTAGTGCAGGACCTACGAAAGGTAAACCAGATTGTTGTACCTTGCTGTCCTATTGTGCCAAACCCTGCAGTAATCTTGTACCAAATTCCATGGAATGCGGAGTGGTTTACCGTCATTGACTTATGTCAGGCATTCTTTTCCATCCCATTGCATCCAGACAGCAAATTTCTTTTCTCATTTGAATTCGACAGTCATGTCTATGTCTGGAATCGTGTCCCTCAAGGGTACACAGAGAGTCCTTCGATTTTCAACCAGATCTTAAAAAGATGCCTTGAATCGCTAATATTGCCTAGAGAATCAGTTTTGGTCCAGTACATAGACGACCTCCTAGTGGCGTCTAAAAGTCGGAACGACTGTGTTACTGATACCATTGCATTGCTGAATCATTTAGGCAAAGGAGGACATAAGGTATCACCTGACAAATTACAGTTCTGTAAAAACTCAGTGAAATATCTGGGGCACCAGATAGAAAAAGGTATCTGGAAAGTCACTTCAGAAAGAATTAGAATAATTCGAGACATGGAGTTACCACGAACTCAAAAGGAAGTCAGAATGTTCCTAGGAGTAGTAGGATACTGTAGACAGTGGATTGTGGGATTTGCTCTTCTAGCAAAACCATTAATAAAGATGACTAAGAAAGGAGTAAAAGATCCAGTTGAATGGGATGATGAAAGTATGACATCCTGGATAAAATTACGAAACTGTCTGTGTTCAGCTCCTGCATTAGGAAAGCCTGACTATTCTAAGAACTTTGACCTGTTTTGTGACACACAAGACAATTGTGCACTCTCAGTCTTAACTCAAGTTCATGGTTTGACCAGACGTCTGGTGGCCTATTTTTCGGCTACCTTAGATCCAGTGGCTGCTGGATTGCCTGGATGCCTGAAAGCAGTAGCTGCAACTTGCACAAGTCTAGAACAAAGTGAATGCATTGTCATGGGACATCCCGTAACTGTATATGTCCGACATTCAGTTGTGATCCTGCTGACCAGGACAAAGACTCAGTATCTCACTCCAAGTCGGCTGACTAAGTATGAGAGAATTCTAGTAGGTGCAGAAAATGTGATAATTTCTCGATGCAACATACTGAATCCAGCTACCTTGCTACCAAATACACAGGGTGCAGAAGTTGAAGGAGAATTTGAGCATAGTTGCATTGACCTGTCTGAGTTTAGTACTAAACCACGTCCTGATATAAAAGAAACAGCCTTACCAGTAGAAGATCTTGAGATGTTTGTGGATGGCTCCTGTTTAAGACATGCTGATGGAGGTCTGAGTGCTGCCTATGCTGTAGTCACTCTAGAAACGACACTAGAAGCATCCTACTTAAGTGAAATAAAATCTGCACAAGTAGCTGAACTGATTGCATTGGCAAGGGCCTGTAAACAAGGGAAAAACAAAAGAGTAACCATATACACGGATAGCCAGTATGGTTACGGGGTTGTGCATGACTTCGGCCAATTATGGCTGCAAAGAGAATTCATGACTTCCTCAGATACCCCTATCAGAAATGAAAAAGTGGTACAGAACTTACTGGAAGCAATCCAGTTACCTAAAGAATTGGCAGTGGTCAAGTGTGCTGCTCACAAATCTGGCAATGACGATGTGACAGCTGGAAATAGATATGCTGACCAAGTAGCCCAATATTGTGCGTGACACAAAATGGCACTGAATATCAAATTGTGGGGAGGCGGAAACAGCTGCCAACTTATGATGTTTGAGAGTGTATCTACTTGGTGTAAAAATGTGGGTTTCCATACTAGTATCGATGCCCGGATGGCCGGCGCAAGTCGCCTCTTAGTTCCCATTCTAAATAGTTACCAAATAAAGAGACGGGCGCTGGGAGCAGGAATCACAAGAACAGAGTTTATTTCTCATGAGGAGAGCCTGTCATTTCAGACACGAAACAAGGTGTCATCGGGAGGTGCTCTAACAAGTGAGCTGAGAGATCGTCTTTTATACTTTACAGAACACTTTAGCATTACAATCATGACATTGTGCAACACGGAAAAGACATCCCCATAATCCTCGTGTCAATCCTACCCCACATATATTCACAATAGGGACCCTTGACCTGCTGATAAGAGGGGAGGGTAATCATGCAGCTGAGTGTTCCGCCAACTTTTTAGGATGTGTGCGCCTGATCATAGCCCAGGGGGTGGGGTGGCCAGGATCAATAGTGGGTCCTTTGAAGAGGGGTGATTCCATACAATAAGCAGTAAACAGTATCTCCTGGCTTAGGAGATGACCTCAGACATGTGTGGACAGTCAATCGCGGAGGGAGGGTTTACTAACAGAGGGGTTATTCATGAAAGGAGAGGAGGTGCTGGTCAGGTGCGGCCGTGACTCCCAAGGACAGGGTCTTGCAGAAGAAGAAGGTTTATGACTTGCCCGTGTGAGGAGAAAGGGGGGGGGCCAGGGTGGACACAGGGACAGAGTCGCATAGAGAGAGAGATCTTATGACCCGTACAGGAGAGAGCGGGGGCAGTCGGGTGCAGCTGGGGAGGGCTATGTCAGTTAAGGCGAAGGATGCCTCTTCAAGAGGGAATGGGGGGTCTGCGTGGGTCAAGCAGGAGGGTTGCCTTTCAGGGCGGGGTCGCGCAGAGGGAGAGGGTTTCATAATCCCTGCATGTGAGAGAGAGGGAGGGGGGTCCAGATACGCGCAGAGGGGAAGCCGGTGATTCTAATGAGCAGGAAAAAGGGCCAGGGTGCCTAAAATGGCTGTCATGTACATATGGGTGCGGGCTTTTATTGACAGAGGGATGCGGTCAATATTTCACGATATTCATGGTGCTTACAGGGAGAGGAGCGGGAAAAATGGAATAATGAACACTGTTTATGTATATCAATTTCTCAAATTTCCACAGTCGCCCCTTTTTACATGACAGAGTTCATTATGGTAATTGATGGGGGTACAGAAATACACAGGCGTAGTTGAAGAATTAGCATTTGTCAATATTAACATTTGGTATGTAATCATGAACAGTTGACGTGATGGGCAGAATGCAGCACATAGAAAATTGCATTTGTCGAGTTCCCAACATTCAGACGCACTGCATAGCATAAATGTATCTGACTTAAAAAAAATGCGACCAATGAACATTTTGACCAAGTAGCCGAGGGCGGAATTCAATTCAATACACAAGATCTCTTCGTCACAGTGTCTTTTTAACAGTGAGCCATCACTGGTAGGCTCTAGTCCGTGTCCTCTCGTTGGCGCTGTTGAGCACCGGCGGTGGAGCTATAGGTCCAGCTCGTATTCAACTTTTCGCGTTGCAAGGTGCGGTCTGTCCTCTGCTGTTAGACCACAGTCCTGTTCCCTAACCAGTCCTTTTAGTGGCGCCTTATGCTCGGCACCTATGTTTCCGTAGCACCACCCTATTTCCACATAAATGCCGTTCCTTTTGGCGTGAAGTCACATGGAAAAGAGGGTGGGTGTGGTTCAAATAGTCGATAGGAGAGAGAGAGCGGAGTTGGGTCAGAGTTCCTGGGACACACAAAAGAGACCAGGGGAGCAAAGGATAACAAGCAGGCAGGCCCATCAATCGGGCCCAAAGAAGGGGGACGGAGACTCCAGGCACACGTGGGTTAGCAGACGGAGGGCTTCAGGGCAGCCCGTCATTTTTCATTTTCCACGTTTGAAATTGCTGTCTCGTCCCGTATCTTGTTGCTCTGCAGCTCCACCTTTGGTCGAGGTCGCATGTATCTCAAGATCTGCAGCCAGGCTCGTCCGACCCTTCTCCTCTGGTGATCGCAAATCTTTGAATAGGTACAAAACAAGCTTTTAGAGAACTGACAGAAGAAGTCATTTATGCAGGTGAATTCCTCCCTCAATCCTGCGCACTTGGGAGATACGCTCATCGGTCACAGTCAGAGGTCTATTACCAAGCAGTGCATATGTCAACATTCCTACTGTGTTCATGCCAAGTGTATTCATCGTCTATTCATGACATAAATGCATAGAAATAATATTCCCATCAACTGCGCATTTCGTCAATTTCACCATTTTGGAGCTTCCAGTGTAGACTTGCCTTTCAAACCCAAGCCTTTAACAGTCTAACGTTTCCCTTCAAGGCTGGCTAACCTTTTCAAACAGGGCGGGGGCGCTATCATCGAGAGTCACGTAAAACAGGTTTTTCCCGAGGGACGACAGTTACTCATGGTCATCATGTTTATATTCGGGACAGCAGCTGGGGTCTATCAAATGGGGCGGGGATGCTTCGGGCGCTCGCGCTTGGGTGCAAAAAGGAGGGGGGGGGTGGGGTAATCTGGGCATTGGGGGTCAATCTGGACGTTGGCGTTCGTCTCTGATGAACAGAAAAATAAGGTGCCATTGACATACAGTTCCCCTATAAAGGCCAGATTGGGGGACCTTAGTCGTCTTACCTGTCCTTTCCTTCTCAGCCAATTCGAGTTCATTCATTTTGCAGAAAGGAGAGGTAGTAATATGGCGAGATACAATCATCTTAGTTTTCGGTCAATTTCGCTGAACGCCTTTGCGTTCAATAATTATCCAATCAGACTGGTGCCTGCGAGGCACGATTTTCCCATAAAAAGGAAGAGGAAATAAGGAGACTCTCATAGAGAGTGAGAGTCGTCCGTAATCTAAACGAGCCATTTGGTACACGTATGACATGTAGAGAGAGAGAGAGAGGCAGAGTGAGGGAGAGATATAGAGTGAGGGAGAGAGATAGAGAAAGGGAGAGACGTGTACAAAAATAGGTCATTCAGTGCGTTCATAACACAGAACAGTAGGGGGTCAGGTAACGGAGAGACGTAAACAAAGAAAGAACATAAACCCCTACAGTACACACACACACAAACTCAGACGAAGGAAGACAGTACATGTATTACATATATAATACATTCACAACAAAACAGAAAACAACAGTTGGCCAACAATATCTATATTTTTTTTTATATCCTATTTATCTTTTACTATCCTATTGACCTACGTGCTTAGCACTTTCTACCTTTCCCTCCTTTTCCCTCCTTTTCCCTCTCGCTTGTTATCTCTTCGAGCGCTCTTAATGGCCAATACTTACACCTCGGTTAGTCGATCAGAAATGAACCTGGTCGCGCTATTTACCCATGGTTGGATTTTAAACCATTCTCCAGTTTCTTCCTTTGGTGGGAAGTTCTTCAGGCTGAGGCAACGGCAAGTATTGATCGGGAGAACAGTCGGACAGCTTGGCTAGATCTATAAGAGTGTGAGAAGGGGGGGGGGCAGTACATTTTGAACATCAGCAAAATTTCTAACTTCCCAGATGGGTGTAGTCTTGATAACCCTTACCCGTGCACTTTTCTTTTGTCCTTTCCCTACCTAGTCAAACGTCTAGTTACATTCTCTAACGTGTTATTTCGAGCCAATTTTTGTCATACAGTACCCGTCAAGTCTCTATGTCAGTCCATCCTCCCAGTCGCTATGTTCTAAGGAGGAACAGTCATGTTAAGTCTTTGTCTTTTAAAAACTTATCGTCATAAGGACCATGCTCATATTCCCTTCTTCCCTTTCTCGTCGGTGGTTCGATCATCGTCCTCCCATACTTCAGCCGAGGTTCCAACGCGACCTGCAGAAGGGCGGAGAAAGAAGGGGGTGGGGGGCAGCATTCAAACCACATCAGGATGCAGTAATCCGAAAAATGCTTTTACCTACCACATACTCGACCTATCCCCCCGTAGTGCATTTCTTTACCATCTCGGCGTTTTAAGCCCAGAGGGACCAGTAATGTCAGATAGGTAATCATTGACGATCTGCGTATCTACAAGAGTTACTTGGTCGCGACCCCTTTTGGTTATGTGCAAGGGTGGCAGTCAGGCGGTATTTCTGTGGTGTCGTTTTAAGGGCGTCTAAAACACTTTTTCGGCTGCCTGTGACACGTAATGTAGCTGCTGAATATCGGGTCCTTTTTAACCTTCAGCCTTCATCATACTTACAACTATGCTTTCTTTTTCAAAAAATACTTTTAATAAAAAAGTGCTGGTGTATAAATACAGGCCCACAATCCAGTGGACCGGCCACGGAGCAGATTGGAACTGTACATAAGGAGAATGAAGTTGGTGGCAGTTCATTGCATAAAGTGCGACAGTGCAATAAAATCGTATAGAACTTTACTACAGAGCAAGCATGATGCATGTCAAGGATTCAGTTTTCAATTAATTCATTAATTCATTATCCAGATGCTCGTTCACTTCCAAATTACACCAATTCATTGTTCCCATTCATGATTAGTACCCACCCTAAATCAGTTCATTGTCCAAACACATGATCAATATCTGTATTGCTTTCTTCTCTAAGCACATAATCACTATCCATCTTATCGACTTTCATTGTCCAAAAATGCATACATATCTCAGAGCATCAATATTCGAGCAATCCGGGTGAACAGGGAGTTCGAAAGTTTTTGTTTCGTGTATCGGCGCCATTTTGGGCGAGGTCAGGCAGGTTCCGGTATAGTCAGAATGTCTCCAATGACTCATGGTTGGACCAGAACCTTCCGTTGGTAGTTCAAAAAGTTTTTCGCAATGTGGTAACAGTCTAACAAATGGACCATCAGTCAAAGAGTGGGGAGGGCAACAACAATTTTTCTACCGGGTCATTCTGGTGTTCCACCGGAACTGAACAAGTCTGTACCTTGGCTGTGTTTTAGCCATTTCCAAACTGAGGCTGGCGCCGGCAGGAGTGTATCGATGTCGCGGGTCCCAGTGAGGGGGATGGGGGCACCCATGCAGAGGGGTCGGGGGGGCCCCCCCGGCTCTCATAGAATCTTCAAAGTTGAGGAGAGAAGGCATGGGGCGTGTGCCCGTCCCGGGCAAAAGACCGCTTTTCGATGTGGACCCTCTTTAAGTAAGAGCGTTGGGGTGTCGCTGGAAGCCTCCACCTGGAGGGAGGTGGGGGGAGGCTCGTTCGCGCCACCTCCCCCTCCCAGCGACCCCTCGCCGATCCTCGGCTCCGCCGTTTCGATATTGGCCGTGCCGGCTATTGAAGATGGGGGGGGGGTTGGTGGCTGAGGCAAGACAGCCCCCCCCCTTTTGACATGTGGCGGGACTACCTGCAACTCTCCAGGGGTTGACATGTGGCGGGACTACTTGCGCTTGTCCAGGCGTCGGCATGTGGCGGGACTACCTGAAACTCTCCAGGAGTTTGACATGTGGCGGGACTACCTGTAAGCGCCGCCGTCCTCGCTTTGGCTTCGGCCTTTCTTTGCGGGCCGGACCAGGCGAGAGACAGAGGGGGGGGTGGTCGGTGGCTGAGGCAAGACAGCCCCCCCCCCCGTGGCCTGCAGGGCAGCAGAAGAGGAGAAAAGGAGAGGCCATCACGGTTTTCTGGGCCGTCCGCCCCACAGCCTCCCCTTCCGACTGCGGCCAGGCGAGCCCCGCATGCCTCGAGGCCTCGCCTACCAGATGGGCGTAACCGCGGACCTGTTGCACTTCAGGAGTTTACGGAATGGGGGTAGGTACCTATTGATTTGTATCTATTTCATGTGACCGTTATTTAGGCGTGGTGGGCAATGAGGCAGACATGTTTAGGGCAGGAATAGGCAACGGAACCTAGCTACCTCGTGGCTGCCTTGGTGTCAAGCTTGTCTTCCCTCGCCATTTTTTATGTTTCTTATTGCGAGTTATTTCTAACGTTTCTTATTTTATTTTTAGCGAAGTTGATAACTCATCAGTGGCCTACTGATTTCGCTCAACTCTTTTTCTTGTATTTTTATGCCATAACCTATTATAAGCTATAGCGACTAGTCCACACTTAATGAACATGTCCTTATTAGGTGTGCCCTCCAGTGGAGCTGGATGGTTCATCTCTAATAAGCGGTCCGGGCTAAACAGGCTACCAATCAGTGGGGAGAAGATAGGCATGACGGAATACAACGGGGACAAAAGTCTGCACTACCTATCTTATCACGGCGGGCAAAGACTAGACAGAATATTTCTATTCTCCGTTGTTTGCAGGCGGTGAATACCTCAAAAAGAACCAATCTCGAACAATCAATGTTCGGTCAATCAAACAATCAGTGGGGAGAATGAGTAGGTACGACGTGTTAAAGGTTTGCGTTACCTACCTTTTCGCTACCTACAAAGAGAGACCTTGTTCTTCCCTGTTTGTAGACAGAGAATCTCCAGACAATAATCCACGAACAATAGTTCGGGAAACAGTGGGGGAGGAAGATAGGCACAACGGATTACAACGGGGACAAAAGTCTGCGTTACCTATCCTTCACTGCTTGCAAAGGGAGAGCCTGTTGTTTCTCCGTTTGCAGACGGTGAATCTCCAGAGGTACCAACAAAAGAGTAATACTAGTATTATCCAAACCAAACAATTATTTCACAATTTGTCGCATTTACGCGACCTTACCCGGACCGGACCGTGTGGGCAGTTCTTCGCCTTCCTCCTTCCAGCGCCCGATCGTTCTCTTACTCCATGATTTTACCGCAGCAGTCCTGTGGGATTCCAGTCAGGACAGTGGGTCACTCGAGAGAGGTCCGTTCAGAATTGGTGAAGTTCATTCAATCGGCAGCCGGACGAGGGCCCTCTCAAGGCAGGTATACTCCGATCATTTAGATGTTCACCTCATCGTCTGGATCTCTCTCACTGGACCTTATGTCACTGATGGACCCCGCGTTGGGACGCCAATTGTAAAAATGTGGGTTTCCATACTAGTATCGATGCCCGGATGGCCGGCGCAAGTCGCCTCTTAGTTCCCCTTCTAAATAGTTACCAAATAAAGAGACGGGCGCTGGGAGCAGGAATCACAAGAACAGAGTTTATTTCTCATGAGGAGAGCCTGTCATTTCAGACACGAAACAAGGTGTCATCGGGAGGTGCTCTAACAAGTGAGCTGAGAGATCGTCTTTTATACTTTACAGAACACTTTAGCATTACAATCATGACATTGTGCAACACGGAAAAGACATCCCCATAATCCTCGTGTCAATCCTACCCCACATATGTTCACAATAGGGACCCTTGACCTGCTGATAAGAGGGGAGGGTAATCATGCAGCTGAGTGTTCCGCCAACTTTTTAGGATGTGTGCGCCTGATCATAGCCCAGGGGGTGGGGTGGCCAGGATCAATAGTGGGTCCTTTGAAGAGGGGTGATTCCATACAATAAGCAGTAAACAGTATCTCCTGGCTTAGGAGATGACCTCAGACATGTGTGGACAGTCAATCGCGGAGGGAGGGTTTACTAACAGAGGGGTTATTCATGAAAGGAGAGGAGGTGCTGGTCAGGCGCGGCCGTGACTCCCAAGGACAGGGTCTTGCAGAAGAAGAAGGTTTATGACTTGCCCGTGTGAGGAGAAAGGGGGGGGGGGGCAGGGTGGACACAGGGACAGAGTCGCATAGAGAGAGAGATCTTATGACCCGTACAGGAGAGAGCGGGGGCAGTCGGGTGCAGCTGGGGAGGGCTATGTCAGTTAAGGCGAAGGATGCCTCTTCAAGAGGGAATGGGGGGTCTGCGTGGGTCAAGCAGGAGGGTTGCCTTTCAGGGCGGGGTCGCGCAGAGGGAGAGGGTTTCATAATCCCTGCATGTGAGAGAGAGGGAGGGGGGTCCAGATACGCGCAGAGGGGAAGCCGGTGATTCTAATGAGCAGGAAAAAGGGCCAGGGTGCCTAAAATGGCTGTCATGTACATATGGGTGCGGGCTTTTACTGACAGAGTGATGCGGTCAATATTTCACGATATTCATGGTGCTTACAGGGAGAGGAGCGGGAAAAATGGAATAATGAACACTGTTTATGTATATCAATTTCTCAAATTTCCACATTGGGAGGAACTGAAAGGGTTGCAACAGGCAGCAGAACCAGAAGAAAATGAAAGATGGGAGAAAGATGGTTGTCAACCAAGGAATAGAGATGGTGTTATTGCTTGTCGTGATGGTACGCCTGTGTTGCCAGACAGTATGGTTGCTCCCATGGCCAGACTGATACATGGAGACACACATATGGGGAGAGATGCGATGGTCCGTGTTTTCAAAGAATTATGGTACAATTCGAAGTTCAGGAACATTGCAGAGGCACTTTGCCAGAGGTGCTTAACTTGTCAGCAGTTTAACCCTCGGAAGAAAACAGTAGTGTTACAAAGTACAATTGGAAAGGCAGAGGGTCCTTTTATCAGACTACAGGCTGACTTTATTCAGTTACCCATGTGCAAAGGATATAGGTACGTTTTGGTGATAGTCTGCCTGTTCTCAAGATTGGTGGAAGCTTACCCAGAAAAGAAAAATGATGCTATTACTGTAGCCAAATTTTTACTAAGGGAGTTGATACCTAGGTACGGTTTTCCAGTCACGATTGAATCGGACAGAGGTGGGCATTTTGCCAATGTCATATTAGCTGAACTCTATAAAGCATTCAAAATTACCCAAAAACTGCACTGTGCATACCATCCAGAGGCTTCTGGAGTAGTCGAACAGGTGAATGGCACTATAAAGTCAAGATTGGGAAAAATGTGTAACTCTACAGGATTGAACTGGATAGACGCTTTGCCCCTTGTCCTGATGGTATTGAGAAGCATTCCAGACCGAAAGACAGGCCTGAGTCCCCATGAGATACTAATGGGAAGAATGATGCGGCAGGCATGGGTACCAGGACACAAACTGCTAAGTATTTCTGATGATTTGGTACTAGAATACTGCAAGCAGCTGGGTGACCAAGTGCGTTCTATCTCTCACCAGATTGGGGAGGACGCCGTCGCCTGGCCAACAACTCCAGTCCATAATCTGAAACCAGGTGATTGGGTTGTGTTAAAGAAACACACCCGGAAGAGTTGCCTTGGACCGAAGTGGGGAAAACCCAGACAAGTGATTCTTGTCACCACAACTGCAGTGAAGTGTGCAGGGGTGCCAAAGTGGATCCATGCCAGTCATACCAAGTGGGTGACCGAAGAAGAAGCAACTGAGGCTGAAGGTTGTGCAGCTGAGGGGTCTCCAGATGAGGGTCCGGAACTAGCTGATGTCGAACAACCGAGCACCAGTCAAGACGAATGGTTTCCAGCAGACGATCTGATTCTTGATCCAATAAGAACCAGAAAGTACTCCTACCTAGATAGAGAGTGGGATAGTGAGGACGAGACAGGAATAGATGGAGATAATCAGGTCATCGAAATCCATGTCAGACCTGCTGAAGGAGAAGGTCAGATAGGGACAGAACAAGTTATCGACACACCTCCAAAAACTCCAGAAACTGAAAAGGGACAGATAGTAATTAGGGCTGAAGTTCATGCGGAAGAAAATCAAGGGTTCAAAATGCATGAACAGGAACAGATAGAAATAGACGAACGTGTTCAGGAGACTGAGTCTGAACCAGTTGAAAGTCAAAGTCAAAATCAAAGTACACCTGAACAAGGCCAGCTTAGAAACCAGGCGGAGGAAACTGAAGTGAGACCTGGGACTAGTCAGACAGGAAGGGACGAAAATACCGTCGAAATAAATGTGCCACAACTGAACGAAAATAAAAGGGCTCGTGAGGAAAGCCAAACTACAGTGACAGTTAAAAGACTCAAGAAGAAGAAGAGTGAACCCAGATACATAAAAAGACTAAGACTGAGATTGAAAACTGTAGAGGAAAAATTAGAAGACAGAAAAAGGGCTGCCAGTGAAAAGGAGAAAACAGGAGCCCGGCCTAAAAGAAGAAGTAGCAGGATAAAAAGACAAAACAAAAATTATCGAAGCCCTGAATGGACTTACCTGGTGTTAGAGGAAATTGAAGACCTCCAAATAAGTGACGAAAGTGAAGAGGATCTGATTGCTGATCGGGTTTCCGAGGAAGAAGACCCAACCTGAAAACTTAGCCTGTGTAAGCCACTTGTGTAAAGTCACAAAGAGGGGTTTGAAAACTTCTTTTAAGCCACAATGTCTGATTCAAATGTGAATGGAAGGCCTAGACAGAATTGCTGTAAAACATGCTGTAAAATATGCTTATGTAGTGTAGCAATAGTACTGATATCATGGATAGGAATAACAATTACTATTCCGTTCATGTTAAGCAAAGATTCTAACCTGTTTCCTACTAAACAAGTGACGGAAGATTCAGACATTCAACCGACAGAAGAGACACCACGAAGTGTAGAAAGACGTGAGAATACATTTAGCCTTAGACAAACTAAACCTGACATAGATGCATCAGATGAGGGAGGACTACATTATCACAGGATCAGAAACAGGACACATTTAAATGTATTGGCATTTCTTTTAGTACACTATGTAGAAGCAATGGAAATAGAAGACTGTTATGTATGCATGAAGCTACCCACTTCAGTAGCTGAAGGTGTGACCTATCACCATCTACCCCTAACCTATGGAATTTCCTGTAGTATATTAGCAAGCTTATTTTACAGAAGCACCTTACAGTATTACTATTCAAACTCTGACGTAATTTTTTCTGAACTTCCTATTCGGGGAAACCTGAATATTGTACATACCAAAAGTGATGTGACCCGTTATATGGGAGAATATTTTCTGACTGTAGGTGTTATAGATTTAGGTGATGCACACAGAGATAACTTGACCTGTTCATTACATGAACAAGAGAAAATGTTTTTGAATATGGCAGAGAAAAGGAGGGAAAGTTACCAAAGAAAAGCCAATGACAAAAGACAGAAAACTCCTAAGTGGGCAGAAAACATGGAAAGCACCTCACAAGGTGAAGCTAATCCTGCACTGTTGTTGGACTTCGAAAGAAAGGGGAAACTTTGCCTTCATAGAGAAAAGACTAGTTATTATAACAATGTATTCATCGGTTCCAGTGAATGCGAACACAATTATAAGGTAATTGGAGGTTGGGGATTCAAAAATGGGTCAGAACCTGTGTTTCCTGGAATGTATTATATATGTGGAAACAAGGCTTATTTCAAATTGCCGGATCACTGGTATGGAAGCTGCTATTTTGGCATAGTCTTCCCGAAAATATACCATGTGAACAACGTCGCTGGAAGGAATGAAAATACTAATGGTTTAGTGCGTAGCAAAAGAGAAAGTGTAGGAGAAATTTTAGGTGACATATTTAGCGCATTGATACCTGGAGTGGGAGTGGTTCTAAATACACACCGAATTTGCAAATTGTCTACAGTAGTGGATCGGTTATCAACTGACACTGCTGCTGGATTTCTGCTGGTCAATACCGAAATGGTTGCGATCAGATCAATGGTTTTACAAAATCGTCTCGCTCTTGATACCTTATTGGCAAAAGAGGGCGGAGTCTGTAGAATGTTGAAAGCGCAACATTGTTGCACTTACATTCCAGACAAAAGTGTTGAAATTAAGAAATATGTGAAAAACATAACTAATTTGGAAAAGGGACTCAAACCACTGGAGGTTGACAGTGCCTGGAAGAGACTAACTGATGGTCTCTCCTCTATAGGTAGTTGGTTTTCTAACATAGGTAAAAGTCTTGTGAGTAAAATACTGATGCCAATAGCAGGAATAAGTTTAATTGTGCTAATAATAATAATTTGCTGCAAATGCCAAAAATGCAGAAAGAAGTATGCTGTGAATAAGAGAGGAGTGAAAAGGAATGTGGATGAACTTGAATTAGAAGAGCTGAGAAATCAGATTTATAAAAGAGACAAGAATTCCCATCCTAATAAGGATGCAGAAAAGAGGCTCAACAACAAGTTTATTGAGATCGAAATGAATGAAATGTAAAAGAGAAAAGTTGGCATCTGTTTCCATTAATAGTGATGATAGTAAATATCATCAAAGAGGGGATTGATGGAGCAAGGATTTGCACGTTACGCGACTTGCTCGAATTCAAGAACCTTGCATAATCTTTAACGTTAATAATCAATCTGTTTTGTTGTTAATATCACACTTTCACACAACACGCGGGTGTCCCAGAGATGCTTGCCTATGTGTTTTCTAATCCTAACCACGCTTGCATACTGACTGATCACTGCTTCGCAGGATTCTAGTCTGCCAATGCGTCAGTTATATTCACGTGATATGACGCACTCGCAGTTCTGGAGGGAAAATGTTGCTCATGCGCATTATTGCAAATATGGCCGCTTTGTTTTAAATATGCATCTTGCTTGCTACCGCTGCTTCTGCATAAATATTTCATTCTGCCTAACTCCTAATGCTATAGTCTTTATAAAGTAAGGGGTATAGTGAAGCCAATCACGGTATACAGTGTATTCATTTTTTCTGTGTTTCTAAATTGTTTTCACTCACTTTTCATGTACCGCGTATCTATGGGCCTGGGAGCGGGGAGCCACTCCATCTTTGAAGCTCATACGGTCCTTACCACGTGATGAAGGAAAACTGAAGCATGCAGTAGTGGAACTTAGCCAGCTGGCTACCGAAGCTGAGATGCTTCTGGGAACCAACCTCTAGCCCAGAGAGGAGAAGCTGAACTACACCTGAAAATGATACAATGTTAATGTTCCACTGTGTGTCCTATTGTATTCCTTGCTCCTCATGCCATGGGAACTGGAATGTAAGGGGTGGGTACTAGAATAATAAATATTAATTATGGGAACACTGAATTCTAGGTGGTAACGATGACCTAACCACCTCTCTTGTCCAATCCAAAGTTGGGGACCCTGTCACTTGCAACATTTGTGGGTGGTTCATTGACCCGAAAACAGTATAAATAGCCTAGGTTTAGCTAGAGAAATTGTCCGACTTGTCCGAGTAGCTGACCTGTCACTGACCCTACGAACTCTATAGGTGATTGATACAGAGAGCTGCGGAGCTCTCTGTCCGTTAAATTCCACAAACTCACTGGCGTGGAATAGTCTTAAGTGCTGGCGAAGCACTTTGCTGGGAGATTCGAGAACCCAATCGGGGTTATTGGCAGATTCCTTGCAGAGAGGGCGTAGCGCAGGCGTTGCATCCAAAGCTGCAGGTGTTGGTCGTACCCTTTGATGAGCCCAGTCCTGATCCAAATCCTGAGGGGTATCCTGTCCTGACTGTCCATGAGCTGTACCTGCTCGCCTATTGGCATCCTAAGTCCTTGAGGGTCCTTTTTCCTCGCCTTTCCCAACTGACCCGTGGCCAGGGTTAGTTCTCATTCCCGTCCTAGGTAAATATATCTGTGGGTGTCCGTCTATCTATACTCTTTTCTTTTTCTCCTTTTAATAAAGCATCATTGCCCATGTTATTTTCCCTGTCTCTCTCTCCAACGATTTTACATGAAAACTGTTTTATTAGTTATGTTCCACTGTTCCCCTTACCTGTAGGAAAATATTGAATCGTTTGCATATTTAGTATGTTCCATTCTTACCTTTCCTTTAGAATCAAAGCCTTCAAACTGAATAAATAGCTAAAGTATCGTTTCATATAGATCAATAAGTGAATCCTAGAATTTTCTTACTTAGTATGTTCTTTCCTCTCTACCTGCTTTAGTATCTAGAAAAAGAAGTCTTGAAACTGAATAGCATGTTCCTTGTTACCCTTCTCTTTTAGTTTTCTGAAATCCAATGGTGCTCACTCTCATTCATAGCTACATTATAGTTCTAATCTTAGTTATTGATGTTCTAATCTGTGTAAATTTCATTCTCATGGCATATGGAGATTAACTTTTATGACTAGATAAAGTCTTGAAAACCCTTCAGGTGTCCGTGGTTATTATACGAGTATAAATCTTTATTCAAATGTACAAGGTATTTTGCTTAGTGTTATCTCCTACCCACTGCTAGCTCCTGATTCGTCGGGAACATAGGTACCTGTGACAAGGTGGTAAGTCAGGTACACTGGAAATAATAGTAAGTAAAAAAACAAGAATTACTGATGGTGATGTGTAAGCTCGCCCGATTCACAAAAATACAGTGATAAACACGTCATGGGCCCAAGGTGTGTACAATTGGTGAAATAAAGAGTTAGGCGACCTGCGCGCTCTATCACATATGCATTACAAACAATACCAGCCTAAAACGCCAACCTTGAAAAAGTCCTCACTCAAGCCTGGATGTTGCATTCTAGCGAATATTAACATTAAGCACAACAGGAAGAAGATTAATAGAACGTTTTTAATCTTTTTAATGAAACACTGTGAAAATTAATGGTGATTATAGCCAACTGAAGATATCGGTAGAGGACATGGTAAGAAGCCTTTTCAATATCCATATTAAAACAAAGATGAAATGTTGCCTTGTCAGCTGGCTGGATCTTTTGCAATCATTTTTTTCTAATTACTTTGTAGCATGATTTCAGGATTGATTTGGCTCTCTTGAGAAACACTAGGTGTTTCCCTTTCTAAAAGCCTATGCTTTTAGAGTTTCAAGAGATTAAGCTTATGGGCGTCCACCACTATATGAATAGCAGAACCCTGTCATGTAAGAATCTTTTGAAACCTTTACTGCAAGAACCATCTGGTCCTGCTGCTTTATCATTTTCCAGATTTATTATTGAGTCATTAGCTCGAATTCGAGTGAATGACTTAAAAATATATTCATGGCATCACATGTATTATTCCTACTCATCCATGTGTCACAATCTTCCATAAAGTAAGCATCATGAAATAAATTGTCAGAAGAGGAAAAAGGTTGCACCTCTATTTCAATTTTTAGATAACCTAATATTACGTATTAATTTTGCGATTTTTGTTGCCTTACAAAGATTTTACCACTTCCGTGACTATATAATATTATGACGTTAAGAGATATCAGCATTCTTTCTTGCCTAAAACGCTGCTATAACAGGTAGATTTCCATGCTAATTTGTTCTCACATCAGCAGTTTTATCTGTAGTCAACTTGTTTAAAGCTATGTTTTTCCCTTATGTGGATTGTGTCTTGTCATTATTTCTGTATATTCTGTGGTTTCAGCACTATTTTACTCACTGACAGGGAGTATACTGTCATTGTGTAAATACTGTGGATATATTATAAACTCAAGAAGTGCTTCTGCTTCCTATAAAGTCTCGGTTATAAGCTATATGTACATCTCGTTTTTAGGGTTCATATGTAAAGTCTCCTAAGTGTAGCGTCTTGCTACTAAGAATGACGCTACACAGTCTGTGTTATTCACGAGCTCTTTATTATAGCTCTGCACTGTTCCCCGTCCCTACTCTAGCTAACTCTTTCCTGTCGCCGCTCCTCCTCTTCCTGTGTCCCCCTAACTCCACCCACCAACAACTAGACTGCACACATTATTACATCTCCCCCTTTGTTAACAAAAATGACGAAACAAAAGTCTGACTTGGTTATAGTACTTCGATCAGCCGCACAGGTCGTCGAATATCTCGTCTGGGTCGCAGGACCACACCTCCCTCTTCAGATTCAGTTCTGCTGGAGTCTCAAGTCTTTGTACTGCAACTGCACTGCCAGATTTCTCTGCGCCCAGTCATTCAGTCATTTTGCTGAGGGCATCCTTAACAGCCAGAGTGAACCGGTGAAAGTGGGAGACATTCCTGGTGATTCTTTTGTTCTCCGACTCAGCTGTTATCATTGTACCCTTCTGTTGAGTGATCATTAGGGGTTCAGCTTTAAACTTGCAATCTGTCTTTTTCTGTTGGTCCCGCTTGACTAATACGCAGTCTCCTTCATGAAGGGGTGGAGATCTGGCTCTCCTCCGAGTGTCAGCGTAGGACTTCATTTTGTTCTTGCGCTCGCGGTCCGCCACCACTAGCTCCTTATGCGCACTTGTGGGCGACACCGGTCGCAGGGCCCCTTCCCACGTAGGTATCCGTGTTCTAATCGGTCGTCCTAACATGAGTGTAGCAGGACACTTCCCCGTGGTGGCATGGGGTGTCGTTCAATATGCTCTCAGAACTTCATTGAGAGCCACTTGAAAGTCCTTCTTGTCAAGGGTGGCCTGCTGGAATGTTTTCTTTAATGTTGCCATGAATCTTTCTGCCATTCCATTGGCCTGAGGCCATAGGGGAGTGATCTTGCGATGCTTGAAATTGAGGTGCTTCGCAAATTCTCCAAACTCATGTCCATTAAAAGGGGGGCCGTTATCCGTCTTGAGTTCTTTAGGAACGCCCCAGGCACCAAACACTTCATCCAACACTGCAATGGTGCTGGTGGCACTGGTAGATGATACAAACTGTGCTATCGGAAATCTGGAGTACTCATCCATTATCACTAGGACATATTTGCCCGACTGAAGGGGTCCATAAAAATCCATGGCGAGCTCTTACCACACACTACTAGGTAGCTTTGACATCTGTAGAGGAGCTGGAGGATCTCCTTGATTGACTAGTTGGCACTGGGGGCAATCTTTTAGAGTGAGCTCCACCATCTGGTCAAGTAGCAGGAACCATACTCGTTTTGTAGCGACCACTCCACGGTGGCCCTCATGGGCTAGATTGATGACGCCCTGGCGGAGCTGCATAAGGATGACGATCCGTTGATCCCTCAGTAGGAGCCCCTCTGAGGTGGCAGATAGTTCCTCGCTCACATGCCTGAAGGCCTGCATCTCTTGACGGATGTGTGGGTCGCACCCTTCCTCCTCATTGTCATGGCGCCACCGATTGGTCCGCAATCAGCGCATCACCCTTTGAAGGATATCATCTTGAGCTGTGGCTTCACATATTGCCTCCAGAAGAACCGCCGGTGGTCTGGCTTGGTCCACTACGAAGTGTATGTACTCTTCTGCCACAGATGGACGTGAAGCCTGTGATGCTTGAGGGTGTCTCGACATGTAATCAGCCGGATTCGCTGATTTTCCTGGTTTGTGCACTATTGTATAAGTGTACTCTTCTAGACGCAAACCCCAGCGCTCAATTCGAGGTGGCATTTTGGCTCTGGGGTTTCCGAAGATAGTAACTAGCGATTGATGGTCGGTCACTAGCGTGAAGTGCTTGCCATATATAAAAATGTGAAAATGCTTGCAGGCCCACACAACAGCAAGGCTTTCTTTTTTGGGTTGGGAATAGGCCTTCTCAGTGTCCGATAAACTTCGGCTGGCATAGGCCACGATGTGCCTCTGGTCTGTTTCGTTGTCAAATTGAGCCAGTATTGCACCCAGTCCCACCAAGCTAGCATCAACAGTGATCTCGGTGTTTCTCTTGGGGCTGAAATATGCCAAGTTGTCCGCTGACTCAACAGCTCGTTTGATTTCCTCGAACGCCTGCTCACATTGGGGAGTCCAGATGAATGGCTGCCCTTGTTTGGTAAGGGCACGTAACGGGTGACTGATGGTGGCGTAATCCTTTATGTATCTGGCACAATAACTTGCCATGCCTAGGAACGATCGAATGTCACTCACGTCTTGTGGATTTTTGGTATCGTTCAGGGCTATCATCTTCTCAGGATCAGGCTTCATCCCGGCTCCAGAAAACACATGTCCAAAGAATTTAAGAGTGAACTGATGGAACTCACACTTGTCTTTGTTGAGGGTGAGGTTGGCCTCCAGGAGAGCATGGCACACCCGGTCTAGTGCCTTGTCGTGTTCCTGGACATTTGAACCGTATACTAGAATGTCATCACTATAATTTAGTGTATTTGGTATGTGATGTATGGTCCAGCGGATGGCTTCTTGAAAGATCTCCGCAGCAGATGAAATTCCAAAACTGAGTCGTTTGTAGCAGAACAGCCCTAGATGAGTGGCAAATGTTGTTATATAGCGTGACTTTTCATGTAGTTCCAACTGGTGGTATCCTTTAATCAAATCTAGTTTGGAAAAGACTCTTGCGCCATTTAGGGATGAAATCATGTCACTTAAATGAGGTCATGGATGACGTTCCCTTTCGATGGCGGTGTTGGGAAGCCTCATATCTACACACAGGCGCACCTTTTCGGGTGTCCCTTCTTTGGTACGATGACCACTGGTGAAACCCACGGTGTTGGCCCTTCTGTCCGCTCGATAATGTCCGTTCGCAATATCTCCTGAATTTCATCCACCACAGCTTGTTGAAGGTGGAAGGGCACTCGCCTGTGATGTTGTGCGACAGGACGTATTTGTTCATTAATGTGCAACCGGATCTGGCACTTGTTCATTTTTCCAAGTCCGGTGAGCAGTTTTGGGAACTTGTGTATAATGTCCGGATCATCGCTTACCCTGTACAAAATTTTGACCAGCCGAAGACGCTCCGCAGTGGGCAGACAATCAGCTTCCGGGCCTTCAATTACATTTACATAGGCCGGCACAGAGGTGGTTTTGTGCTTGAGTGTAGTTGCAAATTTCCCAGGCATGGGAGAGGTTTCTTCGACATCCACGTGAACACTCTGAGATGGGCCGGGCTCAAGGTGGGTGGCGGCTTCATTTTGTTGTATTCAGTGACAGGGATATAGTTCAGTGATGTCCCACTGTCCAGTACAAACTTGGTTGCATGGGTTCCCACACTTATGTCCAATCTGGGGTATTTTTTTAATTGGTCTGGATCAGCTACCATGCTGGCATACTCATCAGTGTACACCGATTCCAGAGATGCTGACCTGGATTCTCTGGATGGGGACCTTCTCACCCGTTGGGACCTGCGAGACTCTCTGCTGGAGTGTGAGGAAACAGAGGATGAGTCTGGCCGATCCTGTACCGTCTTTGCATGATGCCGCCTTGTGTCAAGTCGAGACGATCTCGTTGGCTCTTTCATCCTTTCTTTACGATATTCTCCACACATAGCCTCAAAGTGATTTTCTCTTCCGCATTTTCGACACTGCTGACCAAGTGCCGGACAAACATCTGTGTGCGGAAAGTCCTATCCACATCGATAACACTTTCGTGGACGATCTTGTTTCTTGTCTCCACAGCCAGACTCATGGCGTCTGCGCCCTGTGTAGTGTTGGCGGGACGACGGCCTGGATGTCCGCTGTCGATCTCGAGAGTGTCTGCGAGTGTTCTTAGCTTGCACGCAATATGCTTGTTCCCGCCTCTCACCATGTCCGTCTCCATTCTTCTAGCATGTTCCTCTGCTTGGTCATGTACCCGGGTCATCTCTTCAATCTCGTCAAGGTTATGACTCTTCCGTAATAGCCGCCTTCTGAGAGTTTCTGATTGGCAACCTTCAATTATTCGCAATCTTATGGCATCCTCCGTGGAAAACGTGTCAAACTCACAATACCGAGACAGTCGTCATAGTCTCATTATAAACGTATTCATCAATTCCTCGTTTTCTTGACGGGCTTGGTGAAACATGTATCTTTCATAATCCACATTTCTTTTATGTAAAAACCTTTTATTTAAAGCATCTCGCACCTTGACATATGATCCTGTTTCGGCAGTCGGTACTGCCTTGATTAACTTACTGACTTCTTTCCCAACCAGATTGCGTAATGCAATTAACTTTTCCTCTTCATCCGTGACTTTTGATCCTTTCATATAGTCCTCAAAGTCCTCGAACCACCCCTTGCCATCTGCGGCCCATGGCCCCTCCAGCTATCAGGGCCAGTGGTTCTGGGGAGCGCAGATATGAGACACCGGTTGTGGTCGGCGTGGCCGCCGCCGGGCCCGCAGCGTTCCAGCGCGGTGACGTCGACATCATTGATTTATATCTTGGTTCCTCTGCCTTTGTTCGTGCTTCTTTATCTTGCTGTTATCCTTGTCTTATTTCATCACTTGCGTTTGCTTTTGCTTGTTTCCTTTTTCTGTTGCCTTTGCTTGTGCTTGTCTTCTATTCCCCCTTTGTATTTGCTTGTGCTTGTTTTCTTTTGCTGTTGTATTGCTTGTGCTTATTTTCTGTTTCTCCTCTTGCATTTGCTTGTGCTTGTTGCTCAATTGTCTGTTGCCTGACTTCAAAATGGCGGCCCTATGCTTTTAATAGGGACTGGGACTCACCGCCTGACTTCAAAATGGCCGCCGCTTTGGAAATCTAGTTTCCCACGGGATTTTGGGCTCATTCACTCCTTCAGGCTCACACTTCAACCAGCACTCACCGGCAGCCGGACCCCGCAGCAAGCAGCACCTCCACACGCTACTTGGACCTCAGAGTGGCAGGTAAGATCGGGGTGGGCTTCCGATCTTCGTTTCTTCAGCTACCCTCTGCGGCCTCACACATCCGGGGTGGGCACCCGGTCCCAGCGCTCGACCGCGCTTATTCCGATGGGGTAATTCCAGCGCTCAACAGCGCTTTCCCAACTGGGCTCCACGCGACCGGCTGATCGCGGAGCAGCGGGCATTCATCGCTGGCCGTTCACTCTCGGCAGCGGTCTCCTGCACAGCACACGTGTCGCGACGGCGACTTCCACGGCGTGCTGTTCTGGACGGGTCACTCGTCTTCAGGGTTCAGGTGGTGACAGGATGCACCATCCCACCCTCATCGCCAGCTGTAGTGTCTTGCTATTAAGAATGACGCTACACAGTCTGTGTTATTCACGAGCTCTTTATTATAGCTCTGCACTGTCCCCCGCCCTACTCTAACTAACTCTTTCCTGTCGCCGCTCCTCCTCTTCCTGTGTCCCCCTAACTCCACCCACCAACAACTAGACTGCACACATTATTACACTAAGTACTACCTATTCATATGAATCTCCACCTGTGTGTGGCTTGGCCTCCTACAGCAGTTGGCAAGCTCTAGAATTTGGAAAGAATAGACCCAGTGCAAGGAACCAAAACTGATACATTTTGAAATGATTATTAGTACTTTACTTTATTTCCAGAGTGTTTGCTCTTGGACTTTGCTGTTGCAAGCAGACATGTTTTTTGTCCGACAGTGAATCCTTCAGTATGGCATGTGAATATTTGCTGCCACAGCTTGGAGGAGGAGAATATAGGTTAAAAGCGGAGCCCTTCCAAAACAGGCTCAAGCAATGATAATTATCTGGGCGTGGGAAAATAAGAACAGTTGCGTTGGTGCAGGAGCGTTAAATCTGTCCCAAATAGACTTGTCCCATGTCTCCTTGCAATCCATAGTAGCAAACGTTTCCATTATTCCAGTCCTATGGTCTCAAACATTAATACTCAGATACCAAAATGGTTAATGGAATCTTTGAAAGAATATCGGAGGTGAATTTGCAGAAACAAAACACAAGGAGAAGGGTGCAGACTAGTAGAGAGAAAGCAAAAAATGGCATAAAAAGAGACAGAAGACATGAGTTGTAACAAAGTGCACTGACTTACAGAGTGGCGGGAGAGGTCACAGGCAGAGAGAGTGAATGGGAATACAGCGGTAAGAAGGGCCCACAACACGCAGAAAAAAATGGTATAGGTAGATAGAGTGAGGAGAGTAGTGAGAAGATCCATGTGCCGTTAGAATATGCATACATTGGGACAGAAGAGTAATGTTCCAAATCTATGACCCTGTAAATGGTGTGATGTTTACCACACCTGAAAAAAAATCTGACTCTGCGAGTCAAAGTTTATCAGGTGCCATAAATATCACACAATTATAACATTTGTGGACATAAGATGTTAACTTTGGTACATATCTCACCAAACTCTTTATGTTCTGGTAAATACAGCAGCACCGGCCAGCTCAGTCAAGCGGGGTGAGGCAGCGGGGCAGGGCGCGGCAAGGGGGAGGGCAGCCGCCGATGGAATAGGTATTAGATATTTATTTGGTTATACCTATTCCCTCGTCTGTTGACTTCCCGTCTCCCACCCTGCCCCCCTCCACCACGCTTACCTGAGTTGGCTGCCTCTGAAAGACCGGGCAGTCATGCACGCCTTTTATCCCGATGATATTTATCAAAGAACACATAATGGTGATATGCACGATAATATGAACTACCCCAGCAGTCACAATTAATCGGGCTGCTCATTATGAGGGTCTGTGTTTTCCCACCAAAGAGGACCTTTCTCCCTCTTATACTCACCTGGTAGACCCAAGGTACCCATAAACAACACAAGTTTAATCGGATATTGCAGCGACAAGTATATTTACTTTATATTAAAGCATGTGATATGTGAATGTAAGTCTTTTGTCCTTCTGCAGCAGAAGGAGAAGAGACACAGGGCCTAATTACAATGTCGGTTGGAAAGCCTCCAAGCGCTGGTTGAAAGCTTTCTAACCGACATTGTAGGTTTAAAGTCCAACCCCCATGTTATGATGACGATGGTCAAAGTTTAAACCGGCCAGGGAATCCGACGTGGTCCCGTCAGTCGGAAAGACCTCATGATCCCTAAATAACGGCGTTTCCACTGTTCTGATTAGGTTTTCGGTTTCCGACAGCCAATCAATGTCGACCTTTCCGACATGGATTGGCTGTTGGAAACTGACTTTAGGGGCCCCTAGCAGGGCCACCTTGCATCCGGCCCTCTACATTTGGCCCTAAACATCCCTGCACCATTAGTCATGCACCCTGAGGTGCCTGCCACCTGGTGAAGGGATGTTTGGAAACATCAATTTTTCTATGGGGGCTTATGCTGTCAGCATTTTCCACCTGCGCACAAGCTCCCATGGAAAAATGTATGTTTCCGACCGCACTATGTGCAGTTGCATAAAAAATGATGCGGTCAAAACCGCCAACCTGGGGTCGGTCAGTACTCAATCTGCAACGGGCATCGGGCCGACGTGAGCCCGCCCAACATCGTAATCAGGGCCTTACTGTCACCTTTACACCTCAGTGAACAATAACAACAGGAATTACATTGAATGAAAAAAAGGACTCAACTACGGAAACACCCTCTACGCCGGAGCCCCAACCAAACTCATCAAACAACTACAACGCATCCAAAACACCTCGGCACGACTGATCGTCGATGTACCATGCCACGGCCACATCACCCCCCACCTGAGAAACCTGCACTGGCTCCCCATCAACAAGAGGATATCCTTCAAGCTCCTCACCCACGCACACAAGGCACTCCACAAGACCGGCCCAGCCTACCTCAACAGACGGCTCTCCTTCTACATCCCCAACCACCAGCTACGCTCCGCCAACCTCTCACTCACCACCGTCCCACGCATCCAAAGAACAACCAACGGTGGGAGATCCTTCTCCCACCTCGCCGCCAAGACATGGAACACCCTCCCACTGAGCCTACGACAGACCCAAGACCTGCTGACCTTCAGGAGGATACTCAAGACCTGGCAGTTCGATCAGTAGCACCCCACCCCCCCCCCCGCCTTCAGACCCTCGCGGGTAGTGCGCTTTACAAATGATTGATTGATTGATACACTTTTATCTTTAACAAATTGCATATTTCAGAAAAGATACTATTCTGCTGCTAATGGAGAATGCGGACTGATTTGGACGATGGGAAGTAGTTGCACCAAGACTACGCTTTCGCCTAGTCTTACATGACCTTCCGTATCGGCCGAATTGCTCAACTCACTATTAGTGCAAAGATGTCAAAGTCCTTTCCATTTTTACCAATTATTTATGAAAATTCTCTGAATGTTCCCGTTTCATTCCAATTTTAGATGGGTTGACGCCAATTTACAGAAGCATTTTTACGAGAACGTGAAAGATGACTACAGCAGCACTCTTTTAATTGCCTTGTGAATCAGTATCGATGTTTGTAAAGTGTATTCATGAAAAACTGGTTCAGAAAATCGGAAAAAGTGTAAAGCCATTCCATGGCAAGTCGTGGTGATCCATCTAAATGCCCTTAAGAGGTAGCATGCCAGGAGGTAATACAGTTTACCTTCAAAAGCAAATTGCTGTAATCATAAACTCTAATACGTCATATATGTGATCCATTGTGCACTATTAATTGGACCAGCCGCTTGACTACAGTACAAAGGCTTTGTATGACCACCATGTGTTACTGGTGGATCGGCATGTCCTACACTACAATACATTGATTTTTCTATTGTAATACTTTGGAGAGCATTCCAAGCACCGGCTCATGTTGGTCGTGGTGTATCACACTATGGAGATAGTGCTTTAAACTCTATGAAAAATAAGTGTGCAGCACCAACCTGCCAACTTTATTTTAAACCACTCCAACCTTCTTTGATTTAGAGGCAGACGGATCCTTCTTAACTGTTCCTCACTATTTCAACTATTTAAAAAATATTTGACACATGAAATTGATTGGCAGATACACAAAGTGCCCAATCACAAACAAGTTGCAACTCACACAATGCACTGACTGTCCGACAAGATTCATGTGTCCTGCCACACTCTAGATCATATGAGTCTCCTTGTGAACGACAAAGAAGAGTCATTTATTTCAGCCCATCTTCAAACAGGAACTGACCCGTGATCTTGACTGTCCTGGTCAGGCTCTGCAAACAACTGCCCCACTTTCCAGAATGTTCAGATCATTCAAATAATGCAATTGTATACCTGTAGTGTAATGAAATCGCACATATGAGAATACGTGAAAAGACAGCATGAGAACTTAACAAGGAGGTATCAGTCCATGAGATGCGCAGTTAGATTTCATAGCCTTTTCATGCTCATTTAAAGAGACAGCAAATAAAGCATGTGATTGTGAGGTACTTTATTATATCATACATTTCTTATATTTCCTACTCTGGTGGAAGGGGGACCACGGAGAGGGGCTTATGTGGGTAGCCTGGGAATGTCCTAAACACTGTCTTTGACTGAAGCAAGTTTAATACCCACCAAGAATGCAGTGCAAGAATGATGGGATTAGAGAAAGCCACGAGTGGAAACAAACCACTGCACAATGGTTCTCGTCAAGTAAAACAAGGTTTCAGATTGGGTTGACAGGCACTTGACAAAGGGTGCAAAGGCAGGCAAGGGATAGTGTCAAGGGCCACACAAGTTTGATGAGAGTGGAGGAAATACCATCCTGGAGTAGGTCAAGAGAGAAAATGACAAAGGGTGGAACCATAAGCAATAACCTGCAACATGGGATAGGTGCATAAGGTTGTACCTGGATGCAGCATCATACCAGAGCAAAAGGAACTGGGTTTAAAGTTACATACCTGTGATAAATAGGCTGAACACTTCAGCTGTAGGCAGTAAGACACTGGAGAAACCACTGAGTTGCACTTAAGCAAGTGGGGGTGGACTATGTCATAAATGTGCTTATTAATTTGTGGGGAAAAGGGATTACAATTTTGTCAACACAGTCTGGTCAATTTATGACACAGTTATAAAAAAATCCCCGCTGAATCCCTGCTCGAGGCCTGCTAGTAATGTCACACAGTAGACAATTCCCCACAGAAATACATGATAAGTTAATCCGTAACAAAAACACTAAAGTATAGGTCAAAACAGAATAAAATGTTTAACTCAAAATAGAATAATCAAGAAACGTTTAATGAACAGAAAGTCACAAAACCATTAAAGTAAGGTAAGGGAGATATAAATTATAACAAAAATCACCAAGAAATTGCAAACTGAAAGACATATTGAAGGTTTCAATTTAGGCTGGGACCTAGGCAAAAATTCATGCTGACTTTCTGGGTCAGGTGAGGCAAGCTGGTCAAAAGACATGGATGCAGACACTGAGGATTGTGATGTAAGAAGCTTTGATACCCTGGAACTTATGTGGCTCATCATATGGTTCAATATATCTCCTGATGTGTCAAAAGTGGATGATGCAGACTTAGGGACTCAATATGATGGCAGACAGACTTCTGTCCGTCCACCATCGTTTCCGATTTGAGACCAGCCGCACATGAGGCGGCCTCCCTACAATCCGAATTACGATGCAACCGCAACCATGGCGGTCAATTCACCTTTATTTTACATTGTGACGGGGATGCATACTACAACCCCTTCCGCAAAGCAAAAATAAAGGCACTTGCATAACCCTGCACTACGTGGCAGGCACCATGCGGTGCCTGCCTCAATGTGCAGGGATATGTAGGGGGGCACCATGTGTGCCCCCCAGTGCCCTAGACCCAGTCCCAGCGATAAGGGAGGACCTGCTAAGGGCCCCCAAATCCATTTCCCCCATTCGTTTTGCTGCGGTTTGTCTGCCGCAATACGAATGGGGAAAAGGGATCTCATAATCCCTACGGTGGTGCCTGCAAGGCACCGTCGCAATGTTGGGCTATGTTTCTGTTCCGACAGGTGGTCGGAAAAAGGACCGCCTGTCAGAACCGTGGCGGACGTTTTTTACGTCCGCCACGCATACCCAACGATTCCCCCTGCCATCATAATACGGCGGGGGAAAACAACAGTATGATGGCGGAAGACCCTCCTCCGACCGGCTGTCAGTTGCAGGCCATCCGCTATCTTAATGAGCCCCTTCATTCCTATTCCTTATTTGAGAGGCTCTGCTGAGGTCATCTCATTTGGATCTCCCTACAAAACGTTGTGGGATTGAAGCTCGTCCTTATATGGTATATTCTATGATCATGTACACTCCTGATGAAGGTGAACTCAAATAATGGATTTCACTGAAACGTATGTTGACATGTTTAAATGTCCACTGCATGCTTTCTAACTAATCAGAAACATGACTGATACCTTCTTCAGCTCCCAGACAATTCAGAGACAACATAGACCTTGCTTTTAATATAGACAATGGTCTTTATGACATATTGCTCAACTTGTTGTGGTATTTATTTATTTTATTTTATTTATTTGCAGCGTTTTATATAGCGTTGGCTAGACCCGAAGGTATCAGAGCGCTTTACATGAGGATCAGCGAGTTACAAGTTACAAAATTACATCAGTTACAGAGCCAAGTATAACATAGAAGAGAAACAGTAAATACACAATAACATGGGTTATTAGCGCATAGCATAGCCGAGACACATGTCAAATGGGACATGGAAGGGAGGGGGAATGGTAAAAAGGGGCAAGGAATGCATAATCGTGTCAGGCAGACTGGCAAGAGGGAAAGTCCTTACAAAACAGTCACAGTAAAAGACATACAAACCGGCTGGGGACCAACAATCATAAACATTCTGTGAATCGGTGATAGTATAAGATGGGAAGGGAGTAGAAGACTAAAGGGAGGGGGCGACTTGAGAAAAAGAACAGACAGGCGAACAAGGAGCAGTACAGCAACAATGAGGATAGAATAAAACTGCCAGGATGGAGGACCCAGGCCATGGGAAACAACATTTGATTGTGCTTTGGTGAATTCTGTAATAATTACTTTTGAATGATATTTTTGAAATTACGTTCACTTGTAATTGACAAAAAAGAAGATACTCTGAGGTATTTTAGGAAGAATAGAACATATATTGTGGATTAAGCTTCATACATTAAGCAAGGGAAACAATTGTTCTACTTTTATATTCCTAGCTGCTTAGTGAAAGTTTCACCTTAGTTATTTTTTGGGTTCTCAAAGCTATCCTGTTGGGAAATGCAGGAAGTGAGTGACATTACTCAAGGTCAAATAAGCTGTCTTCATACTCATGAAGAAGCCTTCAGTTTTAGAACCAAAATCTCAAAGAGAAACAAAGAAATGTTGCACAGCATCAAGGTTGCTTCACCACTGGAACAGGTTTCCGACTTCTCTCTTGTCCAACGTTTTACCTTTGAGCTTAGTCATTTTGGGAGCTAAAAATGCTCCAGTGGGATAAGGCTGAAAGACGTAGCTAGGCAAGGTTTTATGAGGCCTGATCCCTACACTGTGATGTCCAGCGGAAGCCTTTTTTTCACATCCAAATACTTGTTTCTGCCCAGCGAGCATGCACTCTATTTGGGGAAGCTTTGGCACCTTCTCCTTATTTACTACAGAGGTGGTAAAATGTCTACTTTCTAAAAATGTCTTCCTGGTCACGCCTAAAGCCCTCCGAATGTTAAGACAAACTTCTAGGCACCAGATCTTTCCCTAGAGTAGCCCAACCTCTTGCTCCTTGGACAATAGTTCCAATTCCTGGGTGCCAGCAAGAGCTTAGAGTTGATAGCGAGGAAATTACAATTACACTTTTAAAGACGAGCAAAAACTGAACATGACACTTTTTTTTAGATAAAAATTGTTTTAGGTGTGAAAACCTCACATTATAAAAATACTGAAAGTAAAGAATTTGTGTTACTGCATTGTAAAAGCAAGCAGAAAATAGTAGCCTAAATAATATACGTATAAATAACATAGGTTGTGATTTTTTTTTAAAGTGATTTGTTTTCTTAACGTGTTAGTAATGTGTACTTTTTAAGTTCTCACGTTTTTGAGTTTACCACTAATCAGTTTAAAATTTCAATTGCATAATAGGATAACAAATGAGAATCATGATTTACTATGAATGAACCTTAATATTGATTGTGAATTTTACAAACGTCTAATATATGTGTCATAACGTATGCACCAAATCGATGAAAAGAAAAATAGGTGCTACACCTTTGTACTAAAAGATGCATTAGTGAAACTTTCAGGGAATGCTTCTTACACATTTGCTAATAATACTTTCTTAAAAGGAAAATGTTTATTAATATTTTAAAGTGCATTTACATGCTGGTTCTTATAAATGTGGTAGTGCCCTATTTCTAATAGAATTAATTTTGACTATGTTAAAATCTAGTTTGCAACATCAACATTATCGGCGTCATCTTGCCCTTTTTTTAGGCCCATTCGTGCGCGTAAGTGGCAGCCATTTTGTATGCCATGGCCTCTCTGCCCACTGCCGATAGCCAGCGCGTCTCTCTCTCTCCCCTAACCTCGCAGGCATCCCCTGCGCGCTGACAGCCCCCGCTCTCACATGTTTGGGCCATAAACGCCTCTTCAGCGCAACTCTGCCTCGGAACCCCATCCTGTTCCCAGCTCAAAACCTCCCTCCATTCCTTTCATGATCCCGTATCCTTTGATAAACCACCTTTTCCTCTGTGCCCGATTGTCCTGCTCACTCCCAGGCCGCCACCTGGCCCTGCGGATGCTATTTATCGCCCCCCATACAGTAGGAAGCTTCCCCCATCAAAGGATCCATAACTGATCAATGCCCCCACCCCATGAGATCCGATCATCCCCATGCATTCCGGGAATCGACGGAATGCCCAGCTGCGTGACAATCGTCACCTGTTGTGACCGAGGTGGGGACTTCTACTGTAAATGTGTGTGGGAACGGGCTTGAAGTGGGGATTCCGAGGATGTCTTTCCGCACATGAAAGTGTTGACAGAGATGTGTTTTATGCAATAAAGTAATAAACTTGTGTATAAGAGGCCAGGCCTCAGAGATGCGGTTAGAGCACCTCGGGAAGATACCTTGTTGTCTGAGTCGACGTGTTCTGCTCCGTCGGAAATAAAACCTCTGTTTCCTGCCTTCCAGTCTCCAGCGCCTGCCTCTTTGTTTGAAAGATTCGAGTGGTATGAGAGGCGGTTAGCGCCGGGCAACACTGAAAAAGGTTCTCGATCGACCTCGGCTCTACCTTTTTCCACAACTATATTAATTGTTCCCAAGTGCATCAAATATTTCATTAAATTTTTCTTTACAAATATTCTATCTATACTACTATAATAAAGGAAGAACTTTCAGCCTTATTTAAAAAATTTGCAGTAAAAAAAAAAGTAGTCCCTACGAAATAGCGCCGACCGCGACGTGTGCGTTCTCACGTCAGGAGCGCGGGGAGGAGTGGCGTCCAGGAGCGCGACGAGGAGCAGCGGACATGGCGTGGGGGAGGAGCGGTGACGTGAGGAGCAGCGGACAGGCTAGCGGCGGTGCGAGCAGCGGACAGGCTGGAGGAGCGGCGGCTGAAGTAAGGGAGCGGCGGACATGGCGCGTGGGAGGAGCGGTGACGTGAGGAGCAGCGGACAGGCCAGCGGCGGTGCGAGTAGCAGACAGGCAGGAGGAGCGGCGGCTGAGATAAGGGGACCCATGTCCGGGCAGGCGGGGGACGGGCTGGGCGGGGGCCCGGGCTGCAGGAGAAAAGAGAATGATCCTGTGTTTTTATGGTGAAACAGCAATCATTAACACACCTCTAGGCCAAAAAGATTAGCTATGATGTAAGCTTTCCCAGCCAATGTACACTCTGTAGAATGGATTGGTCAGCTGTACACCTCTGCAAAGAAGAACAGACATATTTAAAGCAGTATATGTAAATGTACAGGAATTTATATAGCGCAAATCACCGAGCGGTTTCTAAGCGCTTGCTTAGGGAACCCGTCCTGGTATTCCCCTGTGAGATAACCCCAGCAGGGTATCCGCAAGGTGAAAGCCAGGCATCCCGCCGCGTTGGGCCATTGTGGAGATTAAGCAAGCTGTTGCCCAGAGTCGCAGAGTGTGAACCCGTGAATCGAGTAGGCACCGGAGCGAGAATTGTCGAGTCCATGGACATTTTTTTTTTTTTTTAGGACTCAAGACCCCGCCGAGCCGGGAATTGAACCCTGGTCCCAGGCTGACCTCTGCTTCCAGGTCTGCCTCCTCTAACCAGTGAGCCACACTTCTCCACATCAGCAGCGGACAGGCGGGAGGAGCGGCGGCTGAGGTAAGGGGACCCATGTCGGGGCAGGCGGGGGTCGGGGTAGGCGGGGGTCGGGGCAGGCGGGTGACGGGCCAGGCGGGGGCCAGGGCTGCTGGACAATGTTGGGGCGGGCAGGGGTTGGGGAAGCCTGTTGCTCCCGGACAAGGTCGGGACGGGCTGCTAGTATTATATATGTTAATAATTCAATATGTCATTGCGCTATATTAGCCTAAGTTAGCATAGGTCAAACTGTACTCATGAGAAGTTCTGCTGCGCTATGCACTTTTAGCGAAAGTCACTCGATGCAATGTTTGACTGTAGCAAGTTATTTCCCCTCTTGAGAGTCACATGAATTGTATAAAGACTTTTCTACATTATGTTACTACTTAAAGGACACTTGCCTGGGAAACTGCTCAGTGCAATTTAGTTAAAGGGGCATTGTTTAATGTTTCATGTAACAAGATGGCTTAAGGACTGCGTAATTGTTCTTACACCTATTTTCTCTGCATTTTGTTTCTTCTTTATGTCACCCGATCTACATTCCACCTAAACTGTCCAATGAACTGGGTGGTCTGATCAGATGAGGTGGCACCAGGAGGTGTCATTCACGGAAATGCAAAGAATATAATACTGTCTGATGAGAACGTTTAGTGGAAATATTATTAATATTTTTTTTTAAAGAGACTCTTGCAGCTGTTGGTGGTGACGGATAGCTGCTGTCTTGCATGCATGTGAATTATGAACTGTCTGATGAGATTTGCAGAACTCTTGATGCGGACTCAACTTGCTTCCTTTTCAAATTTGCACATAGGCTACATGCGCACAGTGGTCGGCTACATACGCACAGTGGTCCCTGCCTTAAGGGCACATTAAAACTGGCATTTTCCAGCCGGTCTTTTCCTGAACTTTGTTTGCTTTGGTATAGATCCATTTTACTAATTGTCTTTTTCCTATATGATGAACTATTTTGCTAAAAAGATTTGATAAACTAAAATATATTAACTAAATTGACTCAGTTATCATGTTTTACCCACAAAGTGAATGTGCATTCTTAAATTAAATTTCTACTTATGACTAGAGGTGACCGGATCAGAGAAATTTTAGGACATCAAATACTGATGTGGCTACTTTGTATTGCTTTATCTGAACTCTTAGGGCTTGATTACGAGTCTGGTGGTCTTTGGACCACCGGACTTGTGATGGGGCAGTAGTGGCGGTCTTGTAATCACCATATTACAGCCCTAGTGGTCTTTCTGCCCTAGGACCACCGGCATCACCAGGGAACCGCAGTTCCTTGGTTGTGGTCTAGAGGTATCTGTATGCTTTGTGGGACCACCGTGGTCTGCCAAGCATATTAAGAGTTTCCTCTCAGCCAGGGTTTTCATGGTGGTTCCTCCTTCATGACAACCCTGGCAGAGAGGAAACAACAGGGCCCCCTTTGTGCCTGTGGATGCAAGCGCCCTACTGGGTGCATGCACGGAAATTCCAGCACGGCATGGACTTTTCAGTCCATGCTGTGCTGGAACTGTTTTTGACATTCCCATTGTGGTGCCTATTCTATAGGCACCACCATGGGAACGCCAAAAGAATCGCCTGCCAGTGACTAAAAAAGTAATTATACAGTGAGTGGTTCTCACGCAGGTTTGGCGGTGCAGTAGCAGGGCGGTCCCGTTGCTGCACTGTCAAACTCTTAATCAGCCCGTTAGTGTGTATGATTTTGAGACGTCTACTTTTTTGGGAGATTTAGACCAGCCGTATTATTCCTATATCTTTATAGCATAACATTGAGAGTAATTTACATGACTTTCATTTCGTTATATTTAATTCAGTTATCCAATTTCTGTTCCTCATTGGATGTCTGTGGAACCCCTTATATCCAAGCCCTCTCAGCACATAGCAAGTTCCATCGGAGGACCAAGTGAGTGCTGATGAATAAAAGTTATAATTTACCATAAATTGCATTACTGCGTATGTCTAGTTAGGGTCCAGCATATGCTACAGCAGAGTCCTTCAGCCTTATTTCTTCCAGTAGACAGGCAGAATCTTATCGTACGATGTTTCTTCCAGGGTCCAGGACTATTTTGAAGAGGTGGTAGTAAGGTGCCAGCCTTAGCCATTGTTCTAGCCATTGAGCAGAGGGGAACGTAAATTAATCCTGGCAACTTTCCTAACGGTTCACCAAAGCAACCAAAGAGTTAAACCGAAAAGGAAGAAAAAATGTGAACCAATAATGTGCTGAACAAGAAGAAAACCTTATTTTTTAAAAGAACCCTCACTCACCAACCTAGTGGTGACATGCTTCATCATAGGGTTCCCACTGGGGGAACCGAATGTCCCCCCAGTGTGCTGCAACGCCTTATTTACAGCGGAGCTGGTTTTTGTGATGAGATGGTGTGTTGTGCTCAAGTGAGGTGAATGTGAAAATATTCAAAAGAAAAAGATAACAGCTGTACCCTAAATAATTTTATTATATGGTCAGCTGGCACCATTAAAAACCTGTGAACAGGACACTCAGAGGTCTATTTCTTTGAACCACTGTATCCTTTAGAAGTGTAGGTCGACATGTTTCAGCTGTTTATTGCTCTGTTCAGCTCAGCTTTCTTCAGGACCAAAGATGTTTATCCCCGGCGGTCCACGCGCGCTAAGGCGTGTCCTATCCGTGAGAATATTTATGTGAAAAGAAAAAACAAAAAGACTCACGGTGTTACCCGTGTGGGCACTCCTAGGACCAGGTTTAACACTTTGGTTGCTTTGGTGAATTGTCATCATAGCACCTTTGAGTCACTCTTATGTTGTTGTTGAATAATTGATAGGGGTAAAGGAGTGACCCGGAAACCCTCACTCTCTAGTTGTTCGAAGAACTTTCCTAACAGAACACATCCTCCTTTTCTATTTCAGCATTTCCTTTCTCCGATTTGTTCAACCCTTCCCAGAGTCCCTCAACCAAGATCTATCTAACTACTCCCATTTGGATATGGGCGTTCCCACTATCTTCAAAAGATGGAGGAAGATTTTGCCCATGATGAAAGCACAGGAGAAAAGTCTTATAGGGTGATTTTTGGCAGTCATAGTTTCAGTTCCTATGATGCCTCTTTTGGATCTTCACTTTAAAAGGAAGAGCTGTCAAAGTTGTCCTTTGTGTTGTGAACTGTACTTATTTAAAAGGCCTCAAAGGGCCATACCCTGAAGACTAGATGAACAAGATCCTGAGTCAAGGCTCTGAACCTCCCCACCTGAGGAAGGAAGACAAGGAGAGGAAGAATTGGAGTTACTGCTTCTGGCATCCCTCTGAAGATTAACGTATTAATTATTCATTTAAACTCTAAGATGCATGACATCCTCTGAAGGCATCTCACCACTAGTGGCCCACAGTTAAAAAAGATAGCAAGCTAAGGCAGTAGGTAATTCAGAGGCAAAACTAACCTACTGGGGTGATATCTGCGAAATGCAGGGCTTTATTTTCCCTGAATTTAAAGATGTTATTTCCCTCCTAATAATGAATGGCAGTTATGTCTATGACTTTGCCATGGGAAAAAATAATACGCAGTCACCTGCTCTCATCTGGCCTCAAAGGAAGGCAGAAGGTATTGTTTATTACAAAACGTCTGCTCTGACTTCACTGAAATGTATGCACTATTTACTGCCTTTCAAATTTCTAAATAGAGTCTTTTGCATCCAGTTTGTTTCCCTTTTAACCCTACACACAGCCCTAGTCACCTGAGATCCTCACAAACACCCACTGACTTTACACTTGCCTGATTTCTCCCTCAGATCTGATCCTATTAAAAACAAACATGTAAGATCATGTCTTCTATCCTTCATTAAGACATCCCGTTATACACAGTGGGCCCGATTCACAGAACTAACTTAAGACAAAAACCTTACATTTCTACCATTTTGGTATTCACAGAAGGCACTTTCCTATTTTGATATTCACAGAGGGCACTTACTCATTGAGGAGTAAGTGCCTTCTGTGAATACCAAAATGAGTAACTTACTCATTTTGAGTAACTTGCTCATTTTGAGTAACTTATTCATTTTGAGTAACTTATTCATTTTGAGTAACTTATTCATTTTGGTATTCACAGAAGGCACTTACTCATTGATGAGTAAGTGCCTTCCGTGAATACCAAAATGAGTAAGTGCCTTCTGTGAATACCAAAATAAGTAAGTGCCTTCAGGGTATACCAAAATGGTAGTAAGTTTAGGATTTTGTCTTAAGTTAGTTCTGTGAATCGGGCCCTGAGATTGTTTGCTGTGCTACTTTGCTGATAACCCTTTGGTGGGCCGATGACTTGTAGCATTAGCTCTATTGCTAGCCAATCTGCTTCCCTACTTCCTACACTGCCACACCCCAGGTAACTTTGGGGTCCCTTGAAAAAATTATCTTGCTGCCACTGACATTAACAAGGGAAACTCGCAGCTCACTCTGCTTTTTGCATGTGTAGGTTCGTGCAATATGACCCATCATTTTCAGTAATATTCTGCCATATCTCAATGAGGATGGGTCTTGTATTGTGTCCATCAATATAACACTGATGACATGATTGTTTCAAACTTATTTGCACCCTGATTAGTGGTACCTGATTTTGCTATGCATCGTTCAGTTATTGGTTATCTGTATAATTGTGATTCTACTTAAATTCAACAATAAGACTAGATTTGACCTAATAAATGATCACAATGTTGCATAGTAAGGGCCCGATGTAGGTAAATCTTTTTTACCACTTCATAAATACCAAATCATACCGAATCGGAATCTATGAAGTGGTAAAAAAGAGAAGGGCAGATGTAGGTAATTTAATTTAAAAAATTACCGAATCGGAAGGAATCGGTATTTACCGATTCGGTAAATACCGAATCGGTAATGCCCATTGATTCCTATGGGCATTGAAGCCCATAGGAATCAATGGGCATTACCGATTCGGTATTTACCGAATCGGTAAATACCGAATATTGCAAGGGTGCAGGGGGTGTCACTTTGACACCCTCTAGCACCCTGAATTCAGGCACGTGTGCCATGTGGCACACAGACATGTCCTAAGGGCATGTCTGTGTGTCACATGGCACTGGTGTGCATGCACACATGTGCATGCACACCTGTATTCGGTATTTTACCATCCAATAGGATTGGATGGTAAAATACCGAATCTGACTGGCCTGTGGGACTCAGAAGAGTCCCACCTACATTAGGAAATTACCGAATCGGTAAAAAATACCGATTCGGTATTTACCGATTCGGTAAATTTACAGATTCGGTAAATTTACCGAATCGGTAAAATGGCTCACCTACATCAGGAATGTCCATTTACTGGTCGGTAACGGCCGAAATCGGCCGTTACCGGTCGGTAAATGGACACCTACATCGGGCCCTCAATGTTCTATTTGCTATATTTAGAATAAAACTAAAAATGTAAGGCAGAAGAGGATGGATTGTGTTGGAGTACATTTATAGAACTAATGTTAAATAAAGATGGTTACTTGTGGTGGAATGAATCTGTTACAGGACAAAATCATTTACAAAAAATTGTCTTTAATACTATAGGATAATTTTAATGAGCTAGGATGCGTCTCCTGAGACCCAACATTAACCTGGCAGGTGTGCTTTGTATCATCTGTGGTCCCTAGACAAACATTGATTAAACCTATGAAAGGGAATTGCAATAGTTTCGGGGTGAGGTAATGGCTGCCTGGATTATGGCTTGTGACAATCCACAGATAGAAAAGAGGCACATTGTTTCAACTTTCTCCAAATTGATCTATAGGTTTAATGAACGGCTGCAATCTAAGATAAAATGAAAGTTTCTGAGAATACCAGTACTTGTACATCACCCACGGTGAGGGGCACTGAAGTTCAAACAAAATGCTGGTTTGACCATCTGCAACTAGTACTGCAGCCCGGGCAGTATTAAGCAACAAGGTATTCTTATTCATTCAATAAACCTCTTGAGTTTATTGAAGAGCAATGGAGAACTCCACACAATATTAGCTCAGGTGTGATCTATGTGGAACTAGAAGGTCAAATTAGTGTGACCATGCCGAGAATCAATAAACTAGTGTGGGAAATTGCCTATCACCCCAACCTCTCAAAAACATTGAATGAGAATAGAGCATGAGGCAGTGTAAAAAGTGCTGGAAAGATCAGGAGGGTGTTAAAGGTTGTCTCACCTGTATCAAATGCATTATTATTATTATTATTTATTATTATTTATTTTTGTAGAGCGCGTAGTCACCCTGAAGTATCCCAGCGCTAGGAACCCTATCTCTTCAGTTCAGCGGGCCGAGGGCAAAGCGAAAGGGTGGGGGGGCAGAAGATCAGTGTTATGGGTAAGCATGAATCATTGGGGAAAAAGATGAGTCTTGAGCCGCTTCCTGAAGCGAAGGTATTGTGGTTCGAGTCGAGTATAAGAAATATAATGCCACAGAAAATACTTTACAAGTTGCCTTAAGTCAAGCCAGTCTGCTCAGTACCATAGTTATAAGGAAGCTGATCTCATGTTAATTTAGTGACGTTGAGGATTCACCCTGACAAGAAATGGTTTTATTCCTGGAGGTGGGCAGTTGCCAAACCCAAATAATAATCGACTTGCTTACATTGGTCTTCAGTGAAGGTATTTTTTACTTGATTTTTGAAATACCACACACTGATTTCAGTTGAAAATAAGCAAATCTAAAATTGAAGGCAAAAATCGTTTCATTTTTATTAGGCTTTTAGTTTTAACTGGGTAATTTTTATAAGTGCATTCACGCATTTAAATGTTATCGTTTAGTGTTGAGGACCAGTGGGGTGGATCTGGCTAATGTGGAGAGCACTAGCACGCAGAGCAATGATCATGTGGAAACAGAGAAGGCTGAAGCTGAGCAGGTAGTGCAAGAAGCATGATTCCCACACTGCCCTCAGAGCCCAGGAGGAGATCTGCCAGCTACAGTCCACCTTGGAGAAAATGGAAGAGGAAGTTGAAGAAAAAAATGAGAATTACATTGAGAAAGCCTAAGGGCGAAAGGCTCACTCTCCCCAAGAAACAGCTTTACCTGTTTAGGAAGGTGGATTAATATATAGTGATGCTGGTTAGGTATCACTATGTAATACATATTTAGGATAGGGGAAAGAGCAACAGCTATTCCTAGGGATAAGGCCTCCCCAGATGAGTCAGTCTTGAAGGGCCAGGTTACCTCCAGGATTATAACTGATCTGAGGTTCGAAGTCAACACACTAAAACAACAGTCCTAACCCTTCCTGAACAAGTCAAACTCCTATTAGCTAGAGGAGATCCAGCAGTTCAACTCCCCAAGCAGATACCTAGACATCCAACTTGTCACACTAGTAGTCTAGTCCCCTTAATGTCAGTACCCATTCAGCATCCCTTAAATTCTGCTAGCATGAACCACCAACTAGTTGGTTAGCTCCAGGGGTGATACATAACGCCGGGTCATTTGCCATTACAGGACGATTTGAACAACTGGGCCCATCTTCGACCTTTGACCCTGTTCTTTGATCCCCCACCGCTGATGTTTTTTCCTCCAACTGTATAGGTCGGTGCGAGCAGACCCAATTACCCCCCAAGTGCATTTATATGACTAATGTGCCTAAAGGTTCCCTCTCACGTAAAACACGAAGGTGAAGATTCCTTAAGCAGCAAAAACGTACATTGGATCCGCCACGTGAGGGGTGCTGCTCAGTGATTAGGGAAGATATCTTGCGTGCGGAAAGGTTAACCCACCCTAACATTCAATCAAACTGTATATAACTGCACCTAGCTGATGGGACCGTGGCTCACAACCAGATAACACTGGAGGCTAGGAAGAGCTCACCTACCCCCACTGGCATCCAACTCACGTATAAACCTTTCACACTTCCAACGCTGCTATCTGCCCAAGACTCTGACACCCTCCTGGGCTTTGACTCGCCCCTCGCTGCCACCAACGGACTTGCACACCAAGCTAATTCTGCATGCACCAAAATATATTTGGCAAGCTTAAGCAATACGAAGAATGTCACTAACAAAGTTAGTCATTCTATTGCCAAACTTCCACCAACCCCCATGCCAAACGGCCTTTGGACTCTCAAACAGCATTTGTTTTTTAATGATAGACTCAACAAGGGGGATTCACCCTTGGTAGCAGTCCAGTCAGAAGCACAAGCAGGGCATACTGCTGTTGAAAAGCAGCTCTCTCCTATTGCAGGCCAAGCAAAGCCCACTAAGCTTAGTCTGGTAACATGGAACGTGGCAGGGGTGAGGTCAAAGGTGGCTCTTTTCCACTGGATCCAATATATTGAATGCTGTGACATCTGCATCCTCCAGCAAACCTGGAGTACTACCCTTGTTCACATACCTGGCTATATCATGTTCCATCACCCAGCAACTTCCAGCAAGCCAGGCCGACCTGCTGGGGGATTGCTGATTTGGGCAAAAATTGCACTCCAATGCACTATCTGTGAGCTTCAGTCCAATAGCTCTGACATCCTAGCGATCCAAATTAGGGGTGCAAATAGTACAGGGGAATGTCTATGCCCTAGGAACTACAGCTGGAAGCAAATCATCCACCCTTCAAGAGCTTCTTGATGATAGGGCCACTCAGTCCCCTTTAATCGTAGCTCATGACTTTCAAACCTTTAGAAAAGGAGGATATAGGTGATAGTAGGGAGGAAGATGAACTGTGGCTTGTTCCTCCCTTTTTCCTATCCCCTATCAAAAAATAGTCCCAACCAGCACTGCAGCTCAGTGCCTTAACTCTTGAGTTTGGTGTGAGGGCTACACATGGCAACACTAAATCAGACAAAATGGGGGCCAGAACTTATAACAGAACCACCAATTTAAGCCACATTGACTACTTCCTGCTAGATTTGAGACGGTGGCCTGGAATGGACAACATGATAGTAGGGTCCACCACAGGCAGTGATCACAACCCCCTTGAGCTCTACCTGACATCGCCCTGGGTCAAACACCTGAGCCCCCCAAACTCCCTGCTTACTACTATCAGCTGGAGTGATCGTGAGACACAATGGACCCAGCATTATTGACTAGTAAAGACCTGGTCAAGAACCAATATTGGGATTGGGTGGCCCAGTCCTCTATCTCCTATTCGTCATGGGGCCGCCTTACAATGGATTTTATGGAATTTAAACTGTCAGGTGTTTATGAACAATATCTGGAGGGTATTGTGATCCCGCACGCAGGACAGGAAGCTCTATATGCAATTCAGATTTGGCTCCCTCCCGGTGAACACTCTCACAGCCCCTTGGTGACAGCCTTCCACCACACTGCAGTCATGGCGAACACCCATTACAATGGTGCGAGCGCATCGCGGATACATTACATCGCACATTTCACATCGTGGAAATGTTTAGAGCGCATGCTGTTACATCGCGCATGCTTACATCGCGGAATTGTTAACAGCGCATGCTGTTACAGCGCACATTTATTGGAAGCTCAGGCCACATGCTTGACATACATTACAGATAGCAAAAACGTTTTTCCGGTGCAAATAACAAGTGAATTTTGCGATTTAGCAATCACCTGATAACGTGATGTTTCACAATGCAACACGTCTACAACAGCTCATACGGTGAAGTCTTTTTGAGAAAAATAACTTCATCATTTTATTGCCTCAGGGGAAGTGTCACAGATGACAGCTCAGTAAGGCAAACAAAACATTAAAAAAACACACAATAACAAGTGAATTTTGCAATTTAGCAATCACCTGATTACGTGAGGTTTTACGGTGTTTGTAGCTTTTTGAACAGATCTTCACATTAAACAAATAATATAGCCGAAACTGCATCTTTACACGGCAATAGAATGCATTTCAATAAAGGTTGAAGGATATCACGTTAAATTAATACAATAAAAACATACATACATTGTAATCAGAATGCTCCTCTTTGCGCCTCACACCGGCCTGCGGTCTCTTGTATGCACTGACTCGCTCGCGCACACCTATCTGTCTTATCAAGAGCAGGGAATGGACCACACATCACTGCTTCACACGAGAATGCACAATTTACCACAAGGTGTTTAATGTGATAACCAGAGACAATAAATAACATTTGTCTTGAAAATATATAAACCCCTTCCCCGAAGAGAGCTTCGAGAGAGGCACAGTCAGCTTAGTAGAACCTCTGAACATGCACCTACATTTTGATCTGCAGTGCTCCACAGAAAAGAATAGCTTTCTTGTAGACTGGTCTACCAAGTTTGAAGTCTGGAACGTTTACAAGAACACGCGAAGGTCTGATGCAATCCAGTCTGCGCCTCTGAAAGAAAAGACACTTATCAGGGAAGTGAAGTGTGCATTCTTACATAGTGGCCATCCTTCATTAGTCTGTGTCCCCAGTCACCCTTCAGATGGACAGCTGCGCACTACTTGCTACTCTGCAGTCTGGTCCTGTAGGGTTTCTCTGCCGATAGCAGAGGGATGAAGGTGTCACTGTGAGATAGCTTCATACTGCTGTTCCAGGCCAGGATGCTCTTGCCTTCCCTCTCAGGGTGAACCGGGGGATTTGGAATGTTAGTTTAAACATATAAATGATTTACATAATGTATATAAAAAGTGTATACTTAGCGAAAATCATGTGAAATGAATACTGATGCTTTTTTGTTGAAACTGTTGACTTCACAGTGACCCCCGACGAAGGGTTTAAAACCCGAAATGCATTGGGTCTAAAATAAAAGAGATGCTGCTCTGAACCATCTGTTGTTTTTGGATTATATTTTCGATGAAGTCCGGATGGGCACGCGCAAATATGAAAAGCTACCAAAATACAAGACGTTACTAATGTGGAGAAGTGGATAAAAGGATTGGCATGATTCTTGAAGCGAATGGAATGAACTTTGATTAATGCTTAGTACCGATGAGTTGGTTGGATGGAGTTTCAAAGAAAGCAGTGCAACTAGGAGTGGAGTGTGGAATCTGCGCTCCCCATCTTTGTACGTTAAATGTAGTACATTTGGGCATAGCACTTCCTAGTTTGCACGCAAAGAGGATAAAAATACAAATAATGGATTAACTTTGGATAAAGAAGGAGTGCATATCACCACCCCCTTGTATGACAGCGAAACACATGGCAGTTTGTCAAAAAAGCGACTGGAGAGCCATGTCCTACTATGGCATACATATGATAAATACAGATGAACGTGGTGGTAACAGGCAGCGCAAACTGAGACAAACTGAATCAAAGATCATAATCGGACTCAAAACAAAAATGCCCAGAGGGATGAACTTCGATGAAGAACTTCACATACATTTAGAATAAAAATTGAAAACCGAATAGAACAGAAAAGAACAATTGCATGACTTGTGAAATAGGGTACTATACCCATACTTGGACATGTGGATTGATTTTTTGAACTGGTACTACACCACAATGATAAGAAGTGGCGTAAAAATGTGATGATTATATAACAAAAAGGTGTTCATGTGTTCCACGATTCCTGAGGTACTCTAAGTTCATGTTCTGGTCTGTCTAAGAATTGGGAGTTTGTTATGACCAATGAGACACTGTAGCTAGCTCGGTAAGGGGATTTTGGGTACTGAGGTGAGTTTTGGGCCATCCTAATTCACCGAGGTTCCAGGTCTCTATGCACAGTTCTGTAGGAGATCGGAATTCCTGCTACATGGCGCCCATACGTTGTTGGCCTTATATCATGACACTCGAGTAGTATATCATTCAATCCTTAACCCCTTCACTAACGTTTCCGGTAAACGGTGGTGTCGGATAAACCTGCCTATTTTTGAAATAGGTCTTTTCAAGCGTGATTCTTTCTAAAAAGGTTTCCTTGAATTACTACCCAGTTGTGCTACAAAGTTTACTTTGTTTTTTCTAATTCCTGTGATGTCATGGCCCAGCCCGTGGACATTCCGCTGCATAGTCGCATTGCGGTGCGAGATTATTTGCGGGCTTACAATGTACCTTTGGAGGGCTTGGCTGTGATTATGGTGGTGAGTGCGGAACATGCTTATCCTTACGAACTCTTTTATTCGTGGGTGTCATTTCCGGCTGTGGACGCTAATTCAGGCGTTTTCCAGACATACACTCCCACGGTTGTACCTAATGAGTATACTCCGTACAGAGCACAGGAAGTTCCTATTGATGTTTGGCAGCATGGAGTTTGGTTTGGTGGCGCCCTACCCCATTCTTTAACCGCTCCGAGGTTAGGTCCTTTGACCATTCCAGGCGCTAGTTGGCTGGTTTTGGCTGGATTTGCTCCTCATCCTCTACACGGCAATTGTAATGTGGCTGAACTACGACGACCTCATGTAGTCGCGATTGCCGTGATTAGAGCCTTAGTGCATTACATGGGCCGCAATCTTCCGGGTGGAGCCCCGGGAGGTGCGGCGCTTCCGGCAGGGCAGGGTGGTTTGAAAATCTATCCTGTCATGGTCAATGCCGTTATGGGCAAGAAGCCCCAAGAAAAGGATGATTTTCCTTTCTGGCTTGCCGAGAAATTTGACCAGCTGGAAGCTGTATTTCCTAATACGACTCCTGGTGAAAAACACTGGATTCTTACACTTAGTTTGCCGAAGGATTTGGCCCCTGAGCTTGTTGACTGTGAGACCTGGGGGAAGACTTTTGCAGCGGTCAATTCTCGGTGCTACGGCACCCCGTCATGTCCATGCTGTCTTCGGTCCTTAAACGTGTTCAAGATGATCACGGACTGGAATCTGCGGTCAAATTGGGCATACATCTGTGTGGCACCTTTGATGTGGTTTGCGATCTGATCCTTGCTAATGTCAAGGGGGATGCAGTGAACTTTCAGGTTGCTAACGCGTTAGCGGCGCTTCCCGAGGCCGAGAAACCCCGACAGTTAGAGAGGATTATTGTGGCGGCTTATAAAACCGTGGGTCGCAATTGTAAGGACATTAAGCCTTTTTCTGTTAAAGATAAAAAGCAGCCCCAGGGACTATCTTCAGAAACTGAGGTTCAGCCCAAGTCCAAAAAACAAAATTGGTCTAAAAAACAGAAACAGGGAAAGCAACCACAACAACAAACACAGGTTTCTCGCCCTGCGTCTCCGTTACCTACGTAGTCGAAACGTGTTTATGACTTGCGCGGCCGCGCAACGATTAAGACTCCTGATCGATTTCAGGCTTCTGACCAACGCTCTTCTCGTTCCTTTCGGGACTCATCGGCTCCGACGACCGGTGGTGGAGGGGGCGGCAGGGGTCGGGGTGGCCAGCAAGGACGTGACCAGCCCCGCCCGAGGAATGGTGCTGAAGAAGAAAGTCGCAGCCTTAACAGTGCATCAATATGCCCCAGATAGTGAGAACGCGGCTTCGGAATCTGACGTGGGCTCTGACCTTGCTGGACAGCGCGGCAGAGATTACCATAGTGAGAGAGGCGCTCCGTCCACTACTGAAGGTGACAGCGACTGATACTTATGTTGTCATTGAAACAGCTGACACCAAAGTTGCTCCCCCTGATAGACTTTTTGAAATTGTCCTGTTAATTGAAGGTGACATACAACGAACCATTAAAGGGGTATTTTGGGAAAATCTTTCGTCTACATATGACATTTTGCTTTCGGAGGCTGACTGGCCCCCACCTTTTGTGCTCGCAGCTCCGCGAGGGGAGGAGGTGATCCTCCCCAGTTTCGCGAACACGGTCTCGAAAGAAGATGCGCAGCATTTTGCAGAAGAATGGGCTCTAAATCTGGCGCCGGCTGTGTACCGCAATCAATGTGGGTGGGATAAATTGTCCCCACGCCACGAGATACCTTTACGGTCTCAGCCGCAGCCTCAACCTCAATATCCATTAAGACGAGAAGCGAAAGCTTCCGTCGCGGCAATCCTTGAACAATTGGAATATCAAGGTGTAATTGAAACGTGTGTGTCACCAATGAATAACCCTCTTTTTACTGTAAACAAGCCTGACGGTTCGTATTGTTTGGTTTTGGATTACCGGCATTTAAACTCGCATTACCGTAACTGTGCAGTACAGAATACTCACGGCTCTGCTCTTGTGAATAGTCTTGTGCATGAGCGGTTCAAAACCACGCTTGACATTTCTAATGGTTTCTATGCCCACCAATTGGATGTTATGAGTTCCCAATGGACTAGTTTTACATGCGGCGGGGTCCAAAAACACTTTTGGCGTCTCCCTATGGGCTATAAGAATAGTCCTGGGGTTTTTTCCGCCCGCATAGTCTCTCTTTAGGAGAGGATTGACCCGGATGCTTGTTCGTATGTGGATGACATCTATCTTACAGACGACGAACTTTGGGAGCATCTGTGTCATGTAAACGGAATTGTTTGTACCTTTGCAAACTTAGGGTACAAATTCAACTTTGCAAAATCGCACATTGCAGAGTACACAGTGTTGTTTCTGGGCTACGAGCTTAACAATGAAGGAAAGGGATTGGCTCCTCACTTCCAGGAGAAATGCGCACAATTGCGCGCTCCGACAACACTGAAAAAATTACAATCTTTACTGGGCTTTTTGAATTTCGGGAGAACATACATTCCGGAATATGCCCAGCGTATCAAGCCTTTGTATGCTTTGATACAACCATCTTTTTCCAAATCATGCTGGCTGCCTGAGCATTCGGCTATACTGCAGTCTTTGCAGGCTGATCTGCTCGCTTCTAAATTCTTACTGACTCGTGATAATCAGACCAACCTGGTGATAAGAATTATCCCTGGGACGGTAGGTTTGACGTACCTGACTTTTAATGAGGGAGACACAGTACCTATTGCTTACAAGTCACACTTGTACACTTCGGCTGAATTGCGCTTTTCCACTGTGGAGAAAGTTTTGACGGCTGTGCAGATGGCCATTCTTAAGGAACGTGCCCTGTCACAGGGAAAACCCATGTTGGTTGTTACCCCGTGTCCTGCCTTGGAGGCAGTCACAAAAGCCAGTGTACCTAATTCTAAGCTTTGCACCCTCAGTGGATTCAATGGGCAGCGTCCTTGTCATCTCAGGATGTCACGTTTGTTTTTGACGCCACATTAAGGTCGCAGGAGTACTTACAGTATAAATTTGTTCATCCTGCTCCTTTAGCAATGCGACCCCTGGAGGATTTCCATTGCATCATTTACACCGATGGTTCGGCGCAGGTTGCGCATGGCTCTAAACACGCCTACATTTCCGCATGCACCATTGTGGTCGGTGCCATGGTGAACGATGAGTTCAAGTCCAGTGTTGTGCACACGCAGACACTCGGAGACTTCACTGCACAATTGGCAGAGCTTCGTGCTTTGATGCTTGTATTAGAGTACGCAGATCCTAGGGTGACTACTCTAATCATAAGTGATTCTTACTACTGTGTCCAGTCTTACAATGAGAACTTAACCTACTGGATTCAGAATGAATTTCGTGATTCCAAGGGTAGCACAATAAAACATAAAATGATCTGGGTCCGAGTGGCTGAGCTTAAAGAGCAGTTACCACTTGTGTTTGTGATTCATACTCTCGGCCATCAGCACGTAGGAGTCCACGCTGTCGGTAATTCGCTTGCTGATGAAGCAGCGAAATCAGCAGTATCTAAATATTTAGTTGCAGCAGTTACACGGTCCAAAAGTAAAATAGATGATGACATCTTGGCAGCTGTTGCTGCCACTGAGAAGGGAGGTAAATATCCTGCGGGGATCCCTTCGAAGTACACATACCACTTAAGTCCCGATAAGGTTCCTTACGTGAAAATTCCTGAAGTTGGAGAACGTTTAATTCCCAACTCGGATCGCAGAGCTACTTTGATTACAGCAGCTCATGAAGGTGTGGCGTCTGCGCATGCGGGCGTCTCGGCCACTGTAACTCAGCTACAACAGAGGTTCTGGTGGTGGGGACTGTACAAACAGACGCGTGATTATGTCCTTCAATGTGACATTTGCCAGCAGATCAAGCCTTCGACTGCTGCGTGTCTGCCACAGATACAGTTGTATATTTCTAATAAACCACTAGGATGCGTTTATTTAGATCACTGCAATACTGCATATAAGTACATCTTCGTAGCAGTTGATTCATGCACACGCTTTGTGTGGGTATGGCCCCATCGCAGCGCTGATTCACGGACTGTCATAAGAGATTTGCGTGTCTTTGTAGGGATTTTTGCCTGTGGTACCTTCCATTCGGATCAGGGTCCGGCTTTCGCCTCTAAGGGGTATAAGGATGCTATGGTTTCGTTGGGGGTCCAAGTCAAGTTTTCGTCTCCGTACAGATCTGAAGGTAACAGTGTAGTGGAACGAATGAACTGTGACTTAAAGCAATCTTTGACAGCTTGAGTTATAGGCACTGGCAGAAACTGGCTGACCCACCTCAATGGCGTGCAGCGTGCTCTTAATAATCTCCCTAGAAGGTCTCTGGGTGGGCGGACCCCGTACGAAATGCTCTTTGGTATCAAGATGTACGTCCCTGACCTCGACGGTCTAGACTGCGTGGCTCAAGCCACAGCCTTTGACGTAGATGAACATTGCACTGTTTTACAGGATCTACAAAAGACCAGAGACAGTCTTGCAAAAGAACATTTGCCCTCCACACCGGATGATGCGTTGCAGATCCCGGTAGTTGGCTGGCTACCCAAAGTTGGAGAACTGGTTCGAGAGAAGATCGATAACAAGAAAGAATTTGGTCCTTCCTATCGAGCACCGGTCCCCGTTCTTGGAGTGAATGGCACAAGAACAGTCATTTTACCACCACTTCCAGGTCGTAAGGAAAACAGGTTTATCTCAATTGACAATGTCAAGATACACAGGGTGGCCGATTCTTCATAGCATGACACCGGCAGTCTACTGTCCTTCGATTGTGAGAAATTGTGTTTTGGCCATTACTGCAGCTGCTGAGCCAGAAGTGGCCCTAGAGATGCCTGTCATTTCCAATCCTTTAGTGAACACTTTCCCAATTAATAACATTGATGACCTCGATTATTCCTTTCCTGCTGATTTATCGATGCCTGACTCACAAACACGTTTGGCCACAGACTCTAGATTCTCATTTGACTCTGCTTCAGTGACCTCGACAAAACCCTCACGTTGTGCAATCTATGCCTCTTTATTCAAGAAACATTTTTTGGTTCCCCCTTGGACATATATTTGGCTAATGCTTTTTTCAGTATACCTTTTTATGTCATTTGGTTTTGCGTTTTATTTTTTCCGCATCATGGATGGACACTATGTCGAGGAGAGAACATGCATTCGGCATCTTAATGGAACTTTGGCCCCCTTATCCTCTTCACATTCTGCACACAGACTGAAAAGAGACTTGAACTTTGTTAACATCACAGCTTGGCCGGTTCTTGATGGGATTGTGTGGGATGCAGTTACATTTCAAATTCATGGCCCAACTGAAGTGGTTAATGTCCCAAATGTACTTAGAGTGAACATGGGGGATGTGGTTAAACAAAACATACGTTCTGATGATTGGAATGTTCAGGCCGTAGAATCATTATTTACTGATTTAAAATATTATGCTGCCTTTGATGCTGAGGATTTATATTTAGAATCTGCTAATTATGGTGACTTATTTTGCTTTCAACATTATGGTAATCATTTCCTGCATAAAACAAGTTCCAGAAGGAGTACTGTAAATTACACACAGTGGGAACATTGCCCAGCACCATTACAATATTTACAACAAGGGGTGGTGAGGGACAGAGTCTCTGAATTAAGCAGAAAGCTCTCACCCAGTCAAGAGATCAGGGCTAGATCCAACACCGTTTTTTAGCTCACTGCACCATCCCAGTTTCAGAACCTGGCTGTATGCAAATTAGTCTGTTCCTGTCCCAGTGCATGATGGGAACAGGGCAAACCAAACTACAAAAGCCAATTCTTACACTGGGAAGGAAACAAGCTCCCGGGGACCGGTTTCTGGCATTACAGCCGTCTTCGGCCCGGTTTGCTTGAATCCTGATGGTGCAATGAGCAAGGGTCTCACATCTGAGAATACCCTTCCACGCTTAGGGTGGACAAAAATATTTACAACAAGGGGTGGTGAGGGACAGAGTCTCTGAATTAAGCAGAAAGCTCTCACCCAGTCAAGAGATCAGGGCTAGATCCAACACCGTTTTTTAGCTCACTGCACCATCCCAGTTTCAGAACCTGGCTGTATGCAAATTAGTCTGTTCCTGTCCCAGTGCATGATGGGAACAGGGCAAACCAAACTACAAAAGCCAATTCTTACACTGGGAAGGAAACAAGCTCCCGGGGACCGGTTTCTGGCATTACAGCCGTCTTCGGCCCGGTTTGCTTGAATCCTGATGGTGCAATGAGCAAGGGTCTCACATCTGAGAATACCCTTCCACGCTTAGGGTGGACAAAAATATTTACAACAAGGGGTGGTGAGGGACAGAGTCTCTGAATTAAGCAGAAAGCTCTCACCCAGTCAAGAGATCAGGGCTAGATCCAACACCGTTTTTTAGCTCACTGCACCATCCCAGTTTCAGAACCTGGCTGTATGCAAATTAGTCTGTTCCTGTCCCAGTGCATGATGGGAACAGGGCAAACCAAACTACAAAAGCCAATTCTTACACTGGGAAGGAAACAAGCTCCCGGGGACCGGTTTCTGGCATTACAGCCGTCTTCGGCCCGGTTTGCTTGAATCCTGATGGTGCAATGAGCAAGGGTCTCACATCTGAGAATACCCTTCCACGCTTAGGGTGGACAAAAATATTTACAACAAGGGGTGGTGAGGGACAGAGTCTCTGAATTAAGCAGAAAGCTCTCACCCAGTCAAGAGATCAGGGCTAGATCCAACACCGTTTTTTAGCTCACTGCACCATCCCAGTTTCAGAACCTGGCTGTATGCAAATTAGTCTGTTCCTGTCCCAGTGCATGATGGGAACAGGGCAAACCAAACTACAAAAGCCAATTCTTACACTGGGAAGGAAACAAGCTCCCGGGGACCGGTTTCTGGCATTACAGCCGTCTTCGGCCCGGTTTGCTTGAATCCTGATGGTGCAATGAGCAAGGGTCTCACATCTGAGAATACCCTTCCACGCTTAGGGTGGACAAAAATATTTACAACAAGGGGTGGTGAGGGACAGAGTCTCTGAATTAAGCAGAAAGCTCTCACCCAGTCAAGAGATCAGGGCTAGATCCAACACCGTTTTTTAGCTCACTGCACCATCCCAGTTTCAGAACCTGGCTGTATGCTGATCTTTGGACTGGGTAAGAGTGGTCTGCTCAATTCAGACACTCTGTTCATCACCACCCCCTTTTCTGAATCGATTTTGGCCACTATAGGTGTGGCAGGGTATACTCAGACATGAGTCCCTTTCTCACTGCTCCATCAGGATTCAAGCAAGCCGGGCCGAAGACGGCTGAAATGCCAGAAACCGGTCCCCGGTAGCTTGTTTCCTTTCTGGTGAAGAATTGGCTTGGTAGTTTAGTCTGCCCTGTTCCCATGATGCACTGGGCCAGGGACAGACTGATTTGCATATAGCCAGGTTCTGAGCTGGGATGGGGCAGAGAGATAAATAACGGTGATGGATCAAGCCCTGATCTTTGGACTGGGTAAGAGTGGTCTGCTCAATTCAGACACTCTGTTCATCACCACCCCCTTTTCTGAATCGATTTTGGCCACTATAGGTGTGGCAGGGTATACTCAGACATGAGTCCCTTTCTCACTGCTCCATCAGGATTCAAGCAAGCCGGGCCGAAGACGGCTGAAATGCCAGAAACCGGTCCCCGGTAGCTTGTTTCCTTTCTGGTGAAGAATTGGCTTGGTAGTTTAGTCTGCCCTGTTCCCATGATGCACTGGGCCAGGGACAGACTGATTTGCATATAGCCAGGTTCTGAGCTGGGATGGGGCAGTGAGATAAATAACGGTGATGGATCAAGCCCTGATCTTTGGACTGGGTAAGAGTGGTCTGCTCAATTCAGACACTCTGTTCATCACCACCCCCTTTTCTGAATCGATTTTGGCCACTATAGGTGTGGCAGGGTATACTCAGACATGAGTCCCTTTCTCACTGCTCCATCAGGATTCAAGCAAGCCGGGCCGAAGACGGCTGAAATGCCAGAAACCGGTCCCCGGTAGCTTGTTTCCTTTCTGGTGAAGAATTGGCTTGGTAGTTTAGTCTGCCCTGTTCCCATGATGCACTGGGCCAGGGACAGACTGATTTGCATATAGCCAGGTTCTGAGCTGGGATGGGGCAGTGAGATAAATAACGGTGATGGATCAAGCCCTGATCTTTGGACTGGGTAAGAGTGGTCTGCTCAATTCAGACACTCTGTTCATCACCACCCCCTTTTCAGCACCATTACAAGGCAGCTCCAGTACATTTTTGAAGAAGTACACTTACTTCACCGACTTTAATCAATCAAATCCTGAGTCCTTTTATTTTAAGATGACACAGAAGCCCATGTCCAAAGATAGACTTACTGATACTAAATATTTGTATTCGAAGTCCTTTCTAGACAAATTAGCTGTAGAAGGCTATGAGCTATGGAAGGAAACCATTGACCTTAAATCGGTTTGGGGTTCTAAAAGTTGGCAGGTACAAGGCACTGAGGCTTTGAACCGTGCATGTCTCACCCAGAATCACATGTTGTTTTTGAATTCTACTATTTCTCAGACAACGTGCTTTGGATTGGCTACTTCAAAAAAGTTAAATACCCCTGCTGTCCCTGATGTGGAAGAATATTCTGGTTGTAATAATTACACAAAGTTTTCCATTAGAGAGTTACAAACATTACTGAATAATGCATCCTTTAATGTGTCCAGTTTTGACCCAAAGGGTTGGCTGCTATGGCACAGAAGCTCTGACTCTTGCCAGCATCGCTTTCTGGGTTTAACTGAAGGTTTTACACAAGTCAGGCCTGATCCACGTGTTGATCCTGACCACACTGTTACAGCATACTCAGTTGGCAAATTATGTCAAAATTGGTTACAACATTCTACATTAGCTGCTGTTAAATTACATCTATCTAAGCTGACTGATGAGGTGGATATTAATGATTTCATTAAAGGCCCGGCAAGTAGTAGATCTAAACGTTGGATTTATGCTGCTTACAATGAAATTTGGAAGCTATCACAGATTGAAGCTGCTAAGCGCCTGAGAGCAATTGATCAAGCAAATTTATAAAAGGTGCTTGCAGTTGTCAATAACAGTATTAACATGCTTTCTTCCCACATATACACGTTGAATAACATTGTTTCTTCAGTAGTTGATATTGTAAATGATGAGGTGTCTGTTTTATACCAGGCCAAAATCAACTGCGTTCTGTAATGCAGTTTGCATGGACTCCGCAGACTCTCAAATCTTGCCGTGTGCCCTGGAATTACATGAACGTTTCCTCCCTCTTTGCCCCATTTAATTTGACTGACAAACAGCGCATGCTTTCAATGCGAGATGCATCATTTTCCATGTGACACATTGAGAGGTTGGAATCTTTACCGTTCTCTGTTGCTGAGGCCGCTGATGCGACGTGGCTTATCCACGGATTAATTACATTACCATTCGCGTTGTACAAATTCACTAGTTGTATGCGACATGTTGCAATAGGACGTTATGAAGCATGGTCTCTTCCCTTCACATATAGGTGCCTGAAAGACGGCAGAGAAGTTTATCTGAATGGGGAAGAATGAACAGAGTTCCCTGACCATTCATTTATATGCAGACACATTCAATTGCATGGTTCCTGCAACCAGGAACTGCCTAATCTGGCCTGTGTTTTAAAAGGGACTCCTGTACCCGCAATTGTTCCCACGTTTACACTTTTGGCAAATGGTAGTTATTTGCTGTTGAATAACGAGGAGTGTTGTGGTCTAATTGTCGGTATCGCTTATGTGGTAACTGTATCTGAACGTATTGTGTGCTGCAAAAATGTTATGTATCCCCCTACGCATGGGAATTCAGATGTTTCCATCTGGCCGCGCATCCCAACCTTGAAAGCAGAGTTCAATGGTATAAGTAGAATAAGATCCCTTTTGTCTCAAAAAGAGGTGGCCCTGAGTTCGGCCCGAGAAACATTCGTCCTTCATATAGCTAACACACTTACAGAAGTGCAAGCGCTTTTAAATACTGATTTACCGTTACATATCAGCGAGCTGGTTCATCAAATCTTTAATGCCTCCTCCACTTCCGGTCTCGCTCACTTTTTTAAATTAGTTTGCAGCGGTCTCGTGACTTCATTTGAGAAAATATTTGGGGTCATCCCTGCCTTTTTTTATTCCATTTTTTCGAGTTTGTTCGGAGGCTTTCCTGTCTTGCTGGCCTTAGCTGCTTTTGCTTTATTACAAATGCATGCCCATCCTGCATTAGGAGTAGAAGAGCCCCTCCTGTCACTGTTGCGCAACCGGATGCTTGATTACTATGGCACCCTGCCGCTTGCGACTTTAAGCACGGCGTTTGGATTATCGTTTCGATTTTCCTATTTCACATGTGTCCAGCCTGTGTTTCATTGCCTGAGCTGCGATTTCCACTGGGCCCTTGATTTGTGTCTCTGCTTGACGGTGTCTCCTGACGTCGACTTTAATCATCTGATGGACATCTTAGTTGCTCACGAGTTAGTTTTTTCGGGCGAAAGGATTATGGCCTTGGCAGCGATGCATGGACTAATGGGTCTCTGGGATGTAATCGCAGCAGCGCATGAGTTCTTGGCAAGAAGCTTTCTTGAGAACCCACTGAGTTGTCCTCTGATGTTAATAGAGGATCCAGTGACGGAGCTGCACGTATGTTCCTTCCCACTACTTAATTGGATGGCTGAACTGTTTTCGGATGATGACAGTGATTTCATATTGGAGGCTGTGGCTGCATGTTTTGCATATTCAATTCTATCGTGAGATGCCATGGAGTTTATTTTACTAATTTCGGCACGTGCTTTTTATATTTTTGGACAGTGCCTTTTTTTGTGTGTGAATTTTTTTTTATATACGCCCCAGACCTATTGACTTATATTTTCAAAGGTTGGAACAATTGCGCTTGACCGCTATAGGCCGTCATATATACTTTTGGAGAATAGATTAATTCATTATTATTGAACTCTGTTTTCAGGTTACACCCCTTCCAGGTTCTGCCTTTACATGATTTTTGACAGTGCTCTGATCATTGGGGGGGTGTCATATAGCTACTTCTTTTCTACATACTGTGTTAAGTTAGCATAAGTTTATTAAATGTTTGCACGCCGTTTTCATTCTTGCTTCACTTTTGCACACAACACATAATTGTTGTTTTAGCTTTCAAACCAGAAGAGCTTCGTGATTTACTAGAGAAATAATATGTTATTGCTCTGATATCAGTTTTGTTCTGCACTCTGTCTGCACAGCGAGTGCTGATGGCTACATGGATAACTTAACCCAGTGTTGTTGTAAGGTCTGATCTTCACACCCCTATAGCCATAACACACATGCTGCTGCCAAAATCTGGCTCTAGGCGAGTTTTATATTGTTGTGCTGATCGCACAAAAACACACTTGGTGTGCTTCGCATGCAGAGAGCTGGTGGAAGGTGATGTGATCCTCCTGCCACTGAAATTTTAAGGTATGGGCCCGCCCTGCTAAAACCCAAATGAGACCTTCATAGATATAAAATACTATGCTAAATAGGGAGAGTGTGAATTAGACATTGTTAATTTCTATTCATTTCAGCATATTAGTATGCTCTCACCATTCGCCTTTTATGGACTAATAACTATGCTGATAACTTTGTTGCTTATAATATGTTTGCTAGTATTATACAAGATACTGCGTTTGAGAACCTTGCATTAGTAAATAAATATTTCAAACATGCACAAATCCTCTTTTACTCCACGTTCTGGTTTGTGATGATTATATAACGAAAGAGTGTTCATGTGTTCCACGATTCCTGAGGTACTCTAAGTTCATGTTCTGGTCTGTCTAAGCATTGGGAGTTTGTTATGACCAATGAGACACTGTAGCTAGCTCGGTAAGGGGATTTTGGGTACTGAGGTGAGTTTTGGGCCATCCTAATTCACCGAGGTTCCAGGTCTCTATGCATAGTTCTGTAGGAGAACGGAATTCCTGCTACAATACATTATGCATAAGGATTCTTGGAATCAAAGCAGGATCACCATCTCCTGTATAATATCTGTATATAAAGTTCATGCCCTACCTCAGCCTTAGGCCAACATAGTAATACAGCAAGGTAGGACCCCTGGAAAGACCTATGGGTATATATACATCACATCTTGCTATGATAGAACAAAGGAGACCAAGACTTCCCGGCCGACACACTGGTAAGAGATGCTGAGGGTCCTGCATGCATACACTCCAGCTCGCGGTGGTCTAAAACATCCCTTGCAGGGTGTCCAACTCGAGACCAGGATGGGGTCCCACAGTCTCTCACTTCAGGTAATGGGGTTGACTTTATCCTATAGGGATTCTTGTCCTAATACCTACACACATGCTAGGTACACTTAGTTACATCTAGTTAGGGAGGCATTGTAGGAGTACACATATTTTTATTATCATGTGTTTTATATACTTTTATGTATTCATGATTATTTCAAGATGGTAGAGTTATACCATCCATTTATCTTTATAGTACTGCTAATCATTTATATCTTATACTGTCTAACGTTTGTTGCAGCTCATCTATTCTTCTCCAGAATAACAACTGTTCAATAAATACATATTGAAAATGCCCAGCCTGTTTATTCTGTGTATTTCTCTGAGACCGACTAAGCTAGCATGAGTGACTGAGCGAAAGGTAGTATATTGTTTCCACGGTCCTGAGGGATGAAGTTTGTCATGTTTGATAGTTGCTAATAACTATTCTCTCCTTGGTAAGAGGAGATTCTAGTGGCACTGTGAGCTAGCTGATACAAAAGGCCAACACACCCGGTGTGGGTGTTTAGAATCAATTTTACACCAATCCTACAGTGTATGCTGTCCAAACTTGCAGATCCTTTAAGGTCTCATAGGAGCTACACAAGACCTCCTGGCCTCCATCAATGCCCATGGACATGGGCATGTCAGATTTGTACTGATGTGGCTTTAGGTGATTTACATCGAGAGCTTTGTGAGGACTTCTAGGGTTGCCTAAGTCTACCAAGTAGGTGACTTTCCCTATCTTCTTCAAAATGAGATAGGGTCCAGTTCAGGTGACTTGGGGGGGGGAGGGGGCAAAGTGTATATGCAGCATGCACACAGTAGTTAAGTGAAACACAACATAAGATCAATCTCAAAACTAATTTAGATAACAGAGTAGATTTCAGTAAATTAAATGACATTAAGGCAAATAAAATCCAATCGCTAGAACTTGAAAGTACTGGTTCTGGTCAGTTCTCCCCCTGCTAGGAACCAGGTGTCTCTCTAGAAAGGGCTTTCACATGGAC